>NW_027397070.1:57318259-57369516 GCF_003265705.2 Callorhinus ursinus
TTCCCTTCCCTTCCCTTCCCTTCCCTTCCCTTCCCTTCCCTTCCCTTTCCTTTCTTTTCTTTCTTTGTAGGATGCAGAGAGGCACCTGAGGTGATGTGACATTTCTTCTGCTTAGGAAGCTTTTTATTAAAAAATCTGGATGTAGGTGATGAGAAGAAAATAGAAAGAATTCATCACAACAGAACTTAATAGACTAGGTATTATGAACTTATTTGCAATGGAGGCCAAATCTGGAAATTTTAGCTATACATATATAATACATTTATAAGGCAGTCACTCAAAATCTGTAGTCTACAGTGTATCTTCATCTTTATTATTTTGGGGCCTGATCTTTGTTTGGCAGTACATGAGATTTTAACTTGGCAGAGAGCTTGCAGTTAGCAGTTCTTCAGTGTTCTTCGAGGCTAAACAAATCAACTAGAGTATAGAAAGCTAAGGAGAAACCGGAAGGAATGGAGAGTGGTCTGTCTTTGCTTGACACTTGTCCTGAATTCATTATGCATCCATTCCTTACTTTTTGGGTGACCATTGACCCGTTAATGATCCCAACTTAATCTCAGGATCTTCATCTGTAAAAAAAGAATAAACAATGTTTGCCTCAACATATTGAGCTGGGGCCTAGAGCTGGCATAGGTTTTGAGTCACCCTCATCCACCCTACTGTAAGACAGAGTTTAGCCTCCATAATAATAACTGGTTAGTAGGTACTACCTTGTTTCCATCTTTCTTTATCATGTGAATATACAAATGTGTTTAATGTCTCCCATATGAAAAGTAAAATATACCATTCTTTAATTTGACTCCTTCTCTTCTGCACATGCCAGCCAGCTTCTCTGTTACTATGAAAGAGGTAAACCTGAAGGAAATATGGTCTCCTCCATATGTTCACCTTCGATTCTCTTTAACCTTAGTCCGGTACTGCCTCCATTTCTCTCTCATGCTGTCAAATACCTTAAGCATTTCTGTATACTCATATTATTTGACAACATTCAACATAATCAACCAATTCCCATCTACTGAAACATTTTCTTCTTGGCCTTCTGACATACCTATTTCCCAATTTTCTATTGACCGTGTTGGCCTTTCTATCTCAGACTTTCCATAAGGTTGTTACCTCTAAATAAGCGTATTTCTCAGCTTTAATCAAGGATATTTTTCACCTAGTGTTGTATGTCTACCATGTGGTGTCATCCACTTGTATGGCTTTAAATATCACATATAACTGAGAAATAAACATGGGACTCATATGCTTATCTCCAGGTCAGAACTCTCCTCTGCATGTGAAGCTATCAAATTGAAATCTTAGACTTTTCTTGTCCAGAATGATGCTCTTGATTCAACATTTCACCTCTACTTCAACTCTTCAATGTCTCCATCATTCCAAATGTCTTTACCATGGCTTACTTGCTCAAGCCAGAAAACTTAGATATCAGTAAGATATAATGACCAAGAGCATGTTTTCTATGGTTCAAATCTTGGCCCTGCCATATTATGCTAGCTGATGGGCTAAGTCCATTCAGGCTGCTATAATGAAATATCATACACCGGGTAGCTTAAACAATGGATATTTATTTTTTACAGTTTTGAAGACTGGGAAATCCAAGACCAAGGTGTCTACAGATTTGGTGTCTGGTGAGGTCTGCTTCATGGCTCAGAGATGGTCATTTTTTTGCTGTGTCCTAATGTGGTGGAAGGGGCAAGGCAGGTTTCTGGAGCCTCTCTAATCCCATTCATTGGGGCCCTACCATTACGACCTTATCATCTCCCAAAACTCCTCTTCCAAATATCATCATATCTGGGGTTAGGTGTCTATATGTCCATTTTGGGGGGACATAAACATTCAGTCTATACTAGTGACTCTGGGCAATTTTCTATATTTCTCTGAGTCACAGTTTCCTCACTTATGCTTTGGTTAGTTTGGGCTGCTTTCACAAAATACTGTAACCTGGATATGGTTAAACAATAGAAATTTATTTCACATGTTCTAGGGGCTGGAAAGTCCAAGATCTTGGTGCCATCAGGGTCAAGTTCTAGCAAAGGCCTTTTCCTGGTTTTCTGATGACTGTCATCTTGCTGTATCCTCAGGTGGCAGAGAAAGAAATAATTTCTCTTGTGTTTCTTTTTATAAGGGCACTAATTCCATTCATGTGGGTTCTGCTCTGATGAGCAGATTTCCTCCTAAAGGCCTCAGCTCTCAATACCATCACATCAGAACGAGAGTTCCAACATATGCATTTGCGTAGAACACAAGCATTCAGTCCATAGCAACTTATAAAATGGAGATAATAATTAGTAATGCCTATATATTGAGGTTATTGTAAGGATTAAATCAATGATGTTACTAAAAATGTTTTGCTCTACCTAGAGAAAATACACAATAAATGTTACCTATCATCATCACCATCATCACCAAAGTCACTTTCATCCTTTTTGATGCTTCATTATGAACAGCAGCAGGAGCATCATGATCATCATTTTTTTTTGTTTTTGTTTTTGTTTTTAACTATCACTCTCCACATCCAACCCATAAGAACTCATGTAGACTTTAAATATATTTCAATATTTTAAAACTACCCACTCTATCCTTCTCAGCCACCACTCTAGTTCAAGTCAACATCACTTCTTACTTGGATTATGACAGGAGCCTTCTTGTTGGACCTGCCAGTTCTTTTCTTATTGCCTTCTAGTTTTCCACTTTGGGAAAAATGAGTTTCCAACATGTCAATAATTTGTCTTCCAACTACTTCACACTGTAATTTAGAATAAAATTAATGCTCTTCACTAAGCCTTAAAAGTCTTTTATGCTATGGCTATATACCAACTCTACAACTTCATCTTATTCCAATTTCATGTTGGTTCATCAGGACAGTAATACAGTTCTGTATTAAAAAAAAGTGAGTGTAGGGTGCTTGGGTGCCTGGGTGGCTCAGTGAGTTAAACGTCTGCCTTCAGCTCAGGTCATGATCTCAGGGTTCCTGGGATTGAGTCTTGCATTGAGCTCCCTGCTCAGTGGGGAGTCTGCTTCTCCCTCTCCCTCTGCTCCTCCCCACTGCTCATGTTCTCTCTCTCAAATAAATAAATAAAATCTTAAAGAAAAATGAGTGTGATTAGCCACTTCTTGCCTCAAGGCTTTTTCTTATCCTTTATTTGATCTAACTTCTGTTTATTATAAGACATTTGTTTTGTATTAAATAGTTTTAAATATTTATAATGGAAAAGGAAATATATCTATACACTAATTGGCAAATGAAGATTACCCAAATTGCTTCTGTAGTGTCCAAGATTGATAATTGGTTGTCACAGAATCAGTTTTTAGACACGAATTTTCTAAGTTTCCAGTCACCCAAGTGGAAATATGAAACCACCAAACAACCAAAGATAAAGAAAAAGGAGTAGAGAAGGAGGAGGAGGAGAAAAAAAAATGCAAAAATTCAGGAAATGGATAAAGCAAAATTCTACTAAAGACAATATTATAGGGCTTAAATGTTACTGCACAACAAATAAATTAAAAATGTGTGTGTATGTGTACATACATATATATACACACACACACATATAATGCTAGAAAACCTAGCATTTAAAACAAAGTAAATGATGTATCAATCTATTTCTTGTAAATATGTATTTATAGATTTATATATAATACCTCATCCTCAATATCAAGGAGCAAATTCTAAAGTCAATTTTATTTTTTTTGCAAAGGTGTTTTCTTACTTATTTGAGAATAATGTTATTTAAGTAGCTTTTCATATAGGAAATTATATAATAATAAAAATAATAAAGAAGAAAAAATTCACCAAAGGCCAAAACTCAGATGCATTCACTGTTATCATTTTGATGCAATGGGCTCCAATTATACTTATTTTAACAAGGTGAACCTGTATAGATTTCATAAAGAGTCCTGGCAAATATTAGAATATACCTAAGTAGGAAATTGCCATTAGCTCAGCATGCAATAGTCTGACTTCCATTAGAGAAAAACTTCTCAGTATAGCGAAGGAGCTGGTTCTAAACTTTGCATACATCAAAAGCAAGAACAAAAGCAAAAACTGATGTAACTGAATCATCTGCAATATGATACAGACATTTCAGGAGAAATATTTTTTGAAATTACATAGAATGATATTTATCTTAACTGTAAAGCATGCTTTTTTCTGAGTTTTGTAGCCTACAGTGATATAAGCAGATAAAATATCGGGTGAAAACCTAGTGCTTATAACAAAGTAAATGATGCCTCATTCTATTTCTTGGATTTTTATAGTTTTTTATTCATTACACACTTTGGCAGATAATATATATAGTTTAGTGAGTTTGTACTGACACATTTTATGTGCTATCTTCTTTTTCTTTAGCAGTAAAATTTTATCATCTTTTGATTAGATGTACAGAGAAATCTGAAGCTAATTAAAAGCTCCAAGCATTTGTTGAGGTTCTTTGAGTTCACTGTGTTTGAAGCAAAAACATTGTTTCTTAAATTGGAGGCAGAAATCTAGACAACCAAATATGACTTCTCAGGTACCTGCATAGCCCTATACAATTTCAGAATCTGCCCAAACACTTGTGTTTATGACAGTGTTGGCACAAAATAAGGCTTACCTAAATATACATGTTGACTTAAGAAAAGGACACAATGGCAAACATAACACATAAATGATGAATTCAAACTGAAACCAGACTAAGCAAGACTATGGCATACTAAGACACAGCAAAGGTGATGTGATACTTGAAAATGCAAAAAATGATAAAAAAAAGCTGCATCACCCTGCAGTGCATAGAAATAACAATCTATGAGATGAAGTAAAACAAATAGCATCTTAGCAGTCAGAACCGTATTCACCTTGTAATTGCTGATTTAGTGTCAACAAAAGAACATCTGTCACAGTAAACTAATGATGTTAGTTTGGATTTTATTGTTTGTTTAGTTTTGTTAGCACTTAATTTATAAATTCTTTTGACTTTATAGCTTCCTATAAGCTATAAGTAAATAAATTTAGGCACTTTATGTTTATACTTATTTAACTAACATTCTAATAAAAGTAATACAAGTCAGCAAGGAAGACTAACACATATACCATGAATTCTCAAAAAATACTATAAAAACAAATATTTGTTGTAATATTTTGTTGTATTATCAACATACACGGAAGTCAGGTATAAAAGCAAGTAAATACGGAGACTTAATGCTCTTCCACTGTATTGTTTTGTTCTTTAAAATGTTTATTTTGAGATAATTTTAGTTTTACATGCAGTAATGAGAAACAATACATTGTGATCCATTCTTCCCTTTATCCAATCCCCCGCATGGTAAATGTTATAAAACTATTGTACAATATGCAAAGCAGAATTTTGGCACTGATAAAGTCAAAATATTTCATCACCAGGTTTCCCTTTTATAGCCAAACCTACTTCCTTTCTACCTTTACCCCACTTACCTTAACTCCTGACAACTACTTCCCTTAACTCCTGACAACTACTAATCACTAATCTGTTCTCCATTTTTTTATGTTTGTCCTTTCAAGAAAGTAGTTTGTTATTAAGTTGTCTACTTAGTATTATGTGGCTTTGTTCAATGGAGATATTTTCAATAGTTGTTTTTTGGTTTGGGGTTTTTTTGAGTGTCAGGATAATGTTAGCTTAATAAAATAATTTGGGAAGTGCTTTTTTTCTGTTGTATTTTCTAGAAGAGACTTGTAAAATTTGTGTCACTTCTTTAAACAATTGATAGAATTGTCCAATGAAACCATCTACAGCTGGAAATTTCTTTTCTTTGGGGGAGGGCTTTTTAAACTACAAATTTAGTTTCCTTATTAGTTATGGGAATATTCAAATTATCTATTTCGTATACAATAAGCCATGACAGTTCATGCTTTTTGTGGAATTGGTCAGTTTTGTCTAAGTTGTAAAAATTGTATGTGTAGAGTTGTTACCAGCATCCCATTATTTTCCTTTTGGTGTCTCTACAATTATTAGAGATATTTCCTGTTTCATTCATGATATAGGAGTGTGTGTTTTCCTTTTCTTTGTCAGTCTTGCTAGAAGTTTCAATTTTGCTGTTCTTTTCAAAGAACCAGCTTTGTTACATTTGTTTTTTTTTCCTGTTTTCAATTTTAGTTTTTATGCTTTTATCTGTACTTCCCTCCTTCTGCTTGTATTTGGCTTATTTCTCTCTCTCTCTCTCTCTCTCCCCCTGCCCCAGGTTATTGCTGTGGAATCGTTCATTATTGATTAGAGATTTCCCCTCTTTTCTAATGTGTACATTTAGTGATACAAACTTCTCAGCAGTGCTTCAGTTATGCATCATGAATTATGCTATATTGCCTCGAGTTTCCATTCAGTTCAGTGTGTATTGTATTTCTCTTGAGACTTCTTTGGCCAATGGATTTTGTGAAAGTCTGCTTTTCAGTTTTCAAATGTTTGGAGATTTTCCTTTTATATTTCTATTATTCAGCCATAGTTTGATTCCACTGTGGTTGGAGAACACACACTGTATGATTTAAATTCCTTTAAACTTGTTGAGATTTGTTTTATGGCCCAAATATGGCCTCATGTCAACTTGAAGACATGTGTCATTTGACATTGGGCTTGATCCCAGGACCCTGGTATGATGACCCCAGCTGAAGGCAGACCCTTAACAGACCTAACCACCCAGGCACCCTTGGGTGATGCTTTTTAATCCAGTGTTGCAATATCTGTTTGTTAATTGATATATTTAGATCATTTACATTTGATGCAATTATTGATATTAGGGCTTAAGTTTGACTTTTTTATATCTTGTTTTGTTTGTTCACCATTTCTCTTTTTGTTTTTTCATATCCTCCTGTAGATTATTTGAATATTTTTAAGAATCAGCTTTGATTTGTCTTTAGTGTTTTTTTTAATTATTATATTCAGTTGGCCACCATATAGTACATCATTAGTTTTTGATGTAGTGTTCAATGATTCAATAGTTGTGTATGATATCAGTGCTCATCACAACACGTGCCTTCCTTAATACCCATCACCCAGGTACCCCATCCCCCCACCCCTCTCCCCTTTGAAACCCTCGGTTTGTTTCCCAGAGTCCATAGTCTCTCATGGTTTGTGTCCCTCTCTGATTTCACCCCCATCAGTTTTCCTTCCTTTCCCCTATGGTCTTCCACACTATTCCTTATGTTCCACATACGAGTGAAACTGTATGAAAATTGTCTTTCTCTGCTTGACTTATTTCACTTAGCATAATCCCCTCCAGTGTTTTTGAGTGCACATCTCTGCATAGCTTTTTTGAGTGGTTGTTCTAAAATTCACATAATATGTACATAGCTTATCATAGTCTACTATAATTCTCATTTTACCAGTTAGAATGAAGTGTAGAAACTTTGTATCTTTGTACATTTCTTTACCCTTCTTCATTTGCAATATAACTTAAATACTTACTACATTTATAACCACTTCAGAAAGTGTTAGAATTTTTCTTTCCACCACAAATCAAATTTAGGAAACTCAAGAGAAAAAGGAAAGTCCATTGCATTTGTCCATATTTTGGCTAATGTGTTCTTTCTAACTTTCTACTGTTCCAAGATTACTTCATGTATTGTTTTCTGTCTGTTTAGAAATTTCTTATAGCCATTCTTTCAGGACAGGTCTGCTAGTAACAAATCCTCCTTATTTTCCTCCATCTGAGTATGTCTTGATTCCTTTCTTCCTTAAGGACATATTCTGGGGGTACAGGGTTAACTGTTATTTTCTTTCAGCTCTTGAAAAATATTGTCACTTCCTTCTGATCTCTATAGCCTCTGATGAGAGTTCTGCTATTATTTAAATTGTTTTCCCACTATAGGTAATATGTCATTTCTTTCTCATTTTTTTCTTTGTCTTCTGTTATCAGGTGTTTGACTATAATATATCTCAGTGTGGATTTCTTTGCGTTTATTCTATTTTGGGCTTACTTAGCTTCTTGAATCTATAAGAATTTTGCTACATTTGGGAAGTTTTAGTCATTATTTTTTAGTGTTTTTTTCCTCCCAACCCTCTTTATTTCCTCACCCCCCTCACACAAGGATTTTGATAATATGAACATTAGTTCTTTAAAAAAAATGTGTGTGAGTATAGTTGACACACAATATTACATTACATTATAATAATATTACATACTTTATTAGCCAGGTGGGCAACATATTGATTCAACATCTCTTACATTATGCTGTGCTCACCACAAATGTAGCTACCCTCTGTAAGCCTACAAAGCTACTACAATATCATTGACTATATGTCCCATGCTGTGCCTTTTATTCCAATGACTTATTCATTCCATAACCGAAAACCTGTATCTCCCACTCCCTTTTACCCATTGTGCCCATTCCCCCACACCCCTTCCCTCTGGCAAGCATCAGTTTGTTCTCTGTATTCATAAGTTTGATTCTGCTTTTTGTTTGTTTATTCATTGTTTTGTTTTTTAGATTCCTTATATGGTGAAATCATATGGTGTTTGCCTTTTACTTAGCATAATACCATCTAGGTCCACCTGTGTTGTTGTATAAATGACAAGATTTCATCTTTTTTATGGCTGTGTAATATTATGTCATATATATCCTAATCATCATATATATCACATCTTCTTTATTCTTTCATCAATTGTTGGACACCTAGGTTGCTTCCATATCTTAGCTATTGTAAATAATGCTGCAATAAACATAGGGGTGACTATATCTTTTTTTTTTATTTTTTTATTGTTATGTTACTCACCATACATTACATCATTAGTTTTTGATGTAGTGTTCCATGATTCATTGTTTGTGCATAACACCCAGTGCTCCACGCAGAACGTACCCTCTTTAATACCCATCACCAGGCTAACCCATCCCCCCACCCCCCTCCCCTCTAGAACCCTCAGTTTGTTTTTCAGAGTCCATCGTCTCTCATTGTTCATCTCCCCCTCTGACTTACTCCCCTTCATTCTTCCCCTCCTGCTATCTTCTTCTTCTTCTTTTTTTTCCCTTAACATTGCAAACAAATATTACATTATTTGTTTCAGAAGTACAGATCTGTGATTCAACAGTCTTGCACAAATCACAGCGCTCACCATAGCACTTACCCTCCCCAATGTCTATCACCCAGCCACCCCGTCCCTCCCACGCCCTGACTATATCTTTTTTGAATTTGGGTTTTCTTTTGGGGGTGGGTGGTAAATAGTTATTAGTGAAATTATTGGGTCATATTGTTTTTCATTATTGTCCCACATATCCTTGGGACTCTTTCCTTCTTTCCTTCCTTCCTTCCTTTACTTTTTTTTTTTTCTTTTTCTCTTTCTTGTCTGTTTCTCTTTATTGTTCAACTGGGCAATTTAGATATTGTTATATCTTCCAATTTACTAATTCCTTCCTCTGTCCACTCCATTGAGTTTTTTTCCCCTATTATTTTTATTTTCTGCTATTATTTTGATTTTTTAAAATTCTAACATTTGTATTGGTTCTTTATATCTTTTATTTCTTTGCTGATAATTTTTACTTTTTTGCTTCAAGTATGTTTTTAATTACTCATTTAAACATTTTTATGATGACTACTTTGAAACATTTCTTAGATAACTCTAAAATCTGTCATCTTAGGGCTCCTGGGTGGCTCAGTCGGTTAAGTCTTCAGCTCAGGTCATGATCCCAGGGTCCTGGGATTGAGTCCTGCATCGGGTTCCCTGTTCTGCAGGGAGTCTGCTTCTCCGTCTGCCCCTCCTCCCCCTCATTCTCTCAATCTCTCTCTCTCTCAAATAAATAAAATCTTTGAAAAGAAATAAAATAAAATATGTCACCTCAATTTTGTTATTTATGGATTTTTTTTTTCAGTTTGAGCTGTTCTTGGTGCTTCACGTAATTAGAGATTTTATATTGAAATTCAAGACACTTTTATATTATGTTCTAAGATGCTGGATCTTATTTAAAGTTTCTCTTTTAGGTTGTTGCTCTGGCAGCACTCAGGCAATGGAGGGGCATTATCTCTTTAATGCCAAATGCAGTTAGAAGTCTAGTTTCCCCAACACATTATGACTGTGTGTAGGGATGTAAGTTCTGGCTTCCATTAAGTCTCCACTGATAACTCCCTTACTGGGAGGGATAAGAGTCTCATTATTGTTTCCAGTATAGACTTCACTGACACCATGGGTAAGTGGCTTATCACTGGTGGCTGATGGTAAAAATCTTGACTCTTCTCTAGATGTCCTTTGACACCATTCCAATGAAGAAAGCCAGAAAAATCTCTTCACTATCAGACGGGGTGAAAAATCTAGGCTCCCTATGGAGTCTCCCATTGGAGAGGAGTGGGAGTTCATTACCACCTGGTGGGGATGAAAGTCATGGCTCCTTATTTGACCTTTTCTGATACCACCTAGTCATGGTTGTTGAAGGACAATGTTACAACTCATGAAGGTGGACATGTGGGCTTCTCATTCAGTCTCAGCTGGTGTGAGTGGTGAGGAAACCAGAATTTTGTTGTTTTTTGTTTGTTTTGTGATGTTTGGCTACAGTAGAGTGGTTACGATCTAAGACTTTTTTCTTGCTAGACTGCCCCTTTCCTGATCCTTTGGCTTTTGGAGAACATTTCTGTCATCACTTGTAAGTATTTTCAGGATGCCAACTTTTTTAGCTCCAAGTTTGGGAAATATGAAGCAAAACAAAAACTCACATTTTGTCCTTCCTTGGATCCTGACATCCTTTGCTGGTCTTCCTTCTTCTTTCTACCTTTCAGAGTTTTCTTATGTCTGTTTTACACATAATTTGCAAAGGTTTTAGTTGTAGCCTTAGCAAAAAAATAGTGAGTAGTATGTCTACAACATCTTTTCAGAAGTGGAACCTTTCCCTTCTTTTTAACACAAAATACTATAAAGAATCTTACAACTAACTCATGTTAGTCTAAAAGTGTTTGTTTTTTCTAGTATCTACACTTTCAACTCCAAGGTCCACTAAATCTTTGCATCTACCTGACCTTCTATTTTACATTTTTCACATCAGTTCTCCCATCTGAAAGAGACTGGCATCTTCTTCTATATTCTAAATGTACTTAAAGTCTGTTGTTACCTTGTCTAGGATAGCCATCAAATTTTTTAACCCAGGCTCCTCCCCTTTACTCTTTGGTTATTTGTTTTTATTTGCTTGTCTGATGCTTTTCTGTTGCATCTTGTCTTCCATTCCTTCTTTTATATTGTATCTAACTGAGTCAGACTTTGCCTTACAGAACAAACTCTAATGCTGCATGATAGGACCTCAGTCTTTAGCTTCTGTTCACTACAAATCCCATAATTAACTGCTGCTGATTTTTAAAAAAAAACTTAGAGATACAAACCACCTCAAAGGATGATGCCTCATAGGACAGAAGACAAAAGAGTTATGCCCTGTTGTCAAACTCTGAACTAGATTTCTGAGACCCAACTAATTCTTGTTCTTCCTGACTTCAGGGACTTAGGTCTTTCTTCTTGACTTCTGGGCCTTTGAGTTTTAACTTACTCTTGGCCAAACTGGGTCACTCACTGAGTTAATTCAGCTTTTGATAATCACTGACATCTGCCTAACCTAGCCCTTGTTATTTTCTTTCCAGACATTTTCTCCCACAACTTGTCCATCCTCGGCCAAGCATTTAAATGGTTTTGTTTTGATTATTAAATTACAGCTCTGGAAACCTTATATTCTGCTAATCCCTCTTTAAACTAGTTGTTTTATGAGGTCTATGTGAACGTACTTAGAAAAGTTAAAAACATCTTTATTGAAATGAAGGGAATTATTATCTTAGGAGTTTATTTTAAAGTAATTCTCTACTCAAATATGTTTATGTGATTCAGAACTCAAAAATGGCTAATACTCCTGGTGGAAGTATATATTCAGCCCTTTCAGGTTGAGATGGGGGAGGGAAGCGCATATCCCTCCAGTAGTCTCCTTTATTAATATAACACTCATTTATTACATATGTACACATTTACATATAAATGCATATTTTCTCTACAGCATGGCATAATTTATTATCATTTTATAAATGGTGAATTTGCATTAATAAATCTGTACTTTTTAATTTTTTTGAAGAACCAGAAAAGTCAGCCAAACAAAGCAAGAAGGAAAGGGAAATATTTTAATTTGTAAATTTCCTATGTTTAATGAGAATGCTATTTTTACATCAATATTGAAGGGTACCACATAAGCAGAACACAACTCAAATGATTTACTTGTTTATTTCTGATTGTGTCTCTCTTCTATGAGGAAGAAGACACAGCAGAATAGAAGATATAATGGAAACCATCATTTTCTCTGCTCCAGCCTCCATTTATTTTCCTCTAAAGGATAGAAACCCTGTTTTTCTTTGGAAAACTTCCCCCTTTGTTATCAATATTTTGTAAAGAAATATACCCCATCTCTGGTTCCCAGGATGGCCACTCAACCTAGTTCTGACTGACTGACACACTCCAGCTACGATTAGTCATCCTAACCAGAATGATTAGTTCAGCAATGGCCAAGTGGCTCAAACCAGGCAAGTGAGCTTGAGATTTTTCATTGGAAATAATGAGAAAGTGATGGATAAAAATATGAGAAAGAAGAGGCACAGACTAGTGACTGAGACACACACCCTAGAACTATATTGTCTGCTTCTAAAGCTTATATCATCATGGGTGAGTTTTTTAATTTCTCTGTGCCTCAGTACCTGCGAAATGTGGATAATAATAGTGCTTATCTCATAGGTATTCTCAGGTTTGAATGAAGAACTGTGTCTAAAGGGCTTGGAATAGGTGTTTATTATTACTGACATTTTGTTAAACAGTAAGACATAAATATGGAGCTTCTAATAACCATTTTGCCACAAATATTAGAGAATAAATCCAACAGAAAGCAAGAGTATAGATGGCTACGAGATGGAAATAAAGAAGCCTAGTCAGCATTATGTCCAGCTCTGTCTTGATTTGCAGAGTTTATAACTTCTCTTTAACCTCAATGTGTATTAGTTGTCTGTGCCCTGCAAGTGAAGGTGCCTGTGCCCTGTAAGTGAAGGAGCTCTGAGGAACAAAGGAAAAGGAAATAAACTGTCTGCAACAGTCTGTCCATGATCCAAAATCTCTAACAGAAGAGCTAGGTTCCATATTCAGTCAACACATTTAAAAAACATTTATTGAATGACTACTACATGTCAAGTACACGGTAGGAATTTAAGATACCAAAGAGCTGTACCTACATTAGAGAAGGTTACTATCTAATGGGGAGATAAGCGTATTAGCTCAGGCTTCCATGACAGAGTACCACAGACCAGGTAGCTTAAACAATATAAATTTGTTTTCTCACAGTTCTGGAGGCTAGAAGTATAAGATCAAGGTGCCAGAATATTAAGTTTCTGGTGAAACTGTCTTACAGATGGCTTCCTTCTCACTGTGTCCTCACATGACAGAGAGAGAGAGAATGGGAAAGATCTGTATCTCTTCTTAAAAGGACACCAGTCTTACTGAATTAAGACATCACCATTATGACCTCATTTAACCTTAATTACCTCGCTAAGTGCCCTGTCTCCAAATATACTTACACTGGGGGTTAGAGCTTCAACATATGGATTTAGAAAGAACATAATTCAGTCCATAACAGCAAGTAACAATGCCACATGAGTCAGGGAAATGCATGGTTAAATAATGAATTATCAATCATTTTCTAAAAATATTCATTCAATGAAAAGCAATTCTTGAAGACAAATACACTCAAAGGCAGTTTCTCATAAATAAATGCCTAATATAAAAATATGCATTACAAAGATAATTTTTAGCAGAAGTAATTCTGCTGTTCCAAAAGCCATTCTATAGAAAAAAAAATGTTTATTTTGCAAGATAAATTGGAAAGCATGTTAATCACATGTTTATGGATTTCGCTATGAATACAGAGACAAAATTAGTACAAAATACTCTATTAGATCATGCCAAAGCCTGGCTGTATGTGTTAACTTCACCAGGTAATTCTGCTGAACCAGACAATGAATGCAATGAAAAATAGAAAAATTAACCAAATCAGGAATTTGACATTCTAGAAAATTAATATACATAAGCAAAAATCCTGTTTGTTGATCTGACAACAGATTGAGTTGACAAATGGTTGAATCAATTAATTGATTTAAGCCTTTGTAATTCCAAGCCCTAAAAAGATAAAGCTTCCAAAGTCAAGTTGGTGATAGAAATGCGTGTGTTGCAGATAGAAGGTGCTGCTTGATGAGGCGCATTTGGTAGCAGAATGCCAACAAAGAACAAACCGCGTTCTAGGCACTTTTCGAGTGAAATTGCTTTTGATTTTCACTACAAATCTAAGTGGTGGGTATTATTGGCACTACTTTATATACTAGGAAACTGGGCAAAAGATTTTTGCTCTCCAGGGCTCGGCTCAGCCACAGAAGTCACATCTTAACCAGACCATATGAAACTGAATACAAGACCTTGCTCCTTCTACTTCAACACACTGAACCAGGGAACGGCCGGCATTAGCTACAACTGCCATCTGTTGATGTGTGTGATTAACAGTGAGGGAGAAAAGCCATGGCATGTCCGAGATAAAAGAAGTCCAGGATCCCATGCTCCGTGTCATTATTTTGCTTTCGTTTTCACAATGCACATTGAATCACATGGCGTTTTATTTAACGGTTTAACTATTTTTTTAAAATTTTATCATGCTCTTGGTTTGAAAAAGCAAAACACCTAAAAATCTTTACCCTACAGAAATAAGAAATACCAATCATCTGCTTCATTTCTGGCCAGTCCTCCGTCCCCTTCCCCAGAGGCAATGATTCTCTTCACTTTTACCATGTTCTTCTGCTATTTAACAAATCTCTGAAAAATGTATTTAGGCAGTTATTTCTTGATTCAATTATTTCAAAATGCTCTATTGACTCCCTGTGATGGCATATGAGTTTGTAGCTCTCTATAAACCTCCTGCCACTCCCACTTCTTCTACATATAATTAACAAATCTCTATTCCCTATGAGACTATGTAATTATATTTTATTCTTGAGCCAGGTGGTATGCAATTATCACATTTTCTTGTACAGTTCTTGTTTTGTTTTGCTTTGCTTCATTTTAACTTTTGTGTTGTTTTCTTTCACTCTGTAGAAGTTAGCCAGGTGTTAGCTTTTCCATGTTTTGCTGGAAGCATCCTGCTGGAGGCCTCCCACTTGCGCAATCAGGATTAGAGGTTCTCTAGGGTGGTGTCCTGGAACGTCTCTGCCTTTCCCCCACCCTGCCCCCAGATCAGATGCCATCTTTGCTGGATCCCGAATGTTCTTCGTTTTGCTGAAGCACATCTGCCAGTAGCTCCTTGAGAGGAGAGGGGAAGGGCAGGAGTGTATGAGATTCATGGTTTGAGGCCATGCAAGCCTGAAAAACACCTCTACTGTACCCTCATGCTTAATTGGTAATTTTTCGGGTTATAGATTTCCAGATTGAAAAACACTTCCTTTCAGAATTTTGGAAGCAATATTCCACTGTATTCTTTCTTTCAGTGTCTTGAGAAGTTTGCTGCCATTTGATTCTAATTTCTCACATGATATTCGGTATTTATCCTGAATCCCAGAATAATTTAAGATTTTTGCCTCTGGCCTTTTAAAGTTATATGATTTTGTCCTTAGAGTTATTTTTTAATTCACTGTGATAAGTACTTGAAAGACTTTTGTTTAAAGATTTATTTATTTAGAAAGAGAAAGAGAGAAAGGGTATGAGCAAGGGGAGGGGCAGAGAGAGAGGGAGAGAGAGAATCCTCAAGCCAACTCCCCACTAAGCATGGAGCTTGAGGTGGGACTCGATCCTAGGACCCTGAGATCACTACCTGAGCTGAAATCAAGAGCTGGCTGCTTAACTGACTGAGCCACCCAGATGCCCCTTGATAGACCTTTTCAAAATAGAAGCAAGTGTCCTGCTTGGGAATTTTTTTTTTTTTTTTTTTACTCCGTTATAGTATTTTCCTTGCCTCCGTTGTCACTCCTCTTTATTTCTGAAACTCCTTGCGGTTGGATGGTATATCTTCTTTATCAATTCTTTGTCTTATTTTTCCACTCATATCATCCATCTATTTGTCTTTTGGTTTCAGGAAAGCCTGGGTATTATCTTCCAAATATTTTACTTTTTAAAAAGCTATCATGTTTTCATTTCATTTTCTGGTTTTAATTGTATTTTCTGGTATTAATAGTATCCCATTTTTGCATTATAAATGACATATATTTTATTGTCTCTTAGAGAATATTAACGATGGTAAATTGGGGGCACCTGGGTGGCTCAGTCATTAAGCATCTGCCTTCGGCCTAGGTCATGATCCCAGGGTCCTGGGATCTAGCCCCACATCAGGCTCCCTGCTCAGGTGGAAAGCCTGCTTCTCCCTCTCCCACTCCCTCTGCTTGTGTTCCTGCTCTCTCTCTCTCTCTCTCTCTCTCTCTGTCAAATAAATAAATAAAATCTTAAAAAAAAAATGATGGTAAATTGAAGTTTTCTTCTGTTCTCTACATTGTCTCTGAAGTACTATACTCTGCTTCTTTTTATTGACCTCTGTTCTCTTGCTAGGGTTTTTCTTCAAAAATACTGCTATTTTTATTGTGCATTCACTTTTAAAAGTTTGAACCACAAATTCTGATTGAGTTGAGACTTTTGACTGGTAGGGTGGTCAGGTAGTCTGGGGGATTTTTTTTCAAAATGCAAAATGTTATATTGTTACTTTGTCTGGAACTGTTCAGTCTTTGCTGAAGGGGATCTTTCACCCTCTTACCCAGGGGTTATAATTCTTCATTTTCAACTTTCTCATGTCTGGGGGTCCTGAGTTCAGAGTGTCCACATTAATTTCTCTATTAAAGGTATCTGAGGTAGGGAGACTAATTGCCTAACAAAATAGGGTGGGCTGGGACAGGAAAGTTTAATTGTTCTTTTCATTCCCTCTCAAAATAGTATCTTCTTTCCATCGTCTGGATCACCCTGTCTCTCTTGGTGTCTGGTGCCTCCATTTCTGGGGGTTGCAGTTCATCATCATCCTCTCCTTCCATGGGCACACAATTCTTGACCAGTTCTGCTAATGGATTCCCACTCCCCACGTACTATCCATCTTCTTATATTATGGTATGGGTATTAGACATTTCCTAGTTTCAATAATAACACTTCTGTGCATATCTTTTGATTTTTAAAATTTTTTTGAAGACTACTTTTAAGGAAAAAAATGTTTTGGGGTCTTAGGAGACATTTTTAATCCTATCTTTCTTTAAATTAGAAGTAACATGCTCTATTTTATAGAAAGATATGATGTGGTTGCCGAACAAGCTTTACCTGAAGTAGGAAGTCAGAGAAAGGCGGCCTCTGTAGGAGACTGGATAATCATGGATCAAATGTTTGTAGCTATTTGTTGTGTAAGAACCATCAAGGAAATTTATAATGGATTTTAGACATATGTAATAGCTATTGAAGGAAAGTTTTCTCCAAAAGGACTTTAGTATCTTACTTAGGCAAGACTGGGTTTTCTATTGTTGTGTAGCAAGTTACCACAAACTTAAAATTTGGCATGGAATGAGTGTTCTTGGCGTAGGGTAGCACAAAGTGAAAACTAAGGTGTTATCCTGGCTGAATTATTATCTAGGGTCTCTGGGGACAAACATACTCCCAAGCTCATTCTTCCTGTTGGTAGAATTCAGTTTTTTTTGGTTCTAAAACTGAGATCCCTGTTTCCTATCTGGCTGGAAGGCAGGGGTTGCTTTTGGCATCTAAAAGTTGTGTGTATTCCTTAACACACAGTTGCCTCCATCTTCAAGCCACCAATAGTGCATAAAATCCCTTTCTCAATTTTGAGTCTCTGATTTACTTTTGTGTAATGAATCACAAAGATCTCTGCTTTTAATAGGCTCACATGATTAGGTCAGGCCCACCCAGATAATCTCCTTATCTTAAGGTCAACTCTGCCAAATAACATAGCCTAATTATGGGAGTAAAATCTATTATATTTAAAGTTCCATGGATTGGGGCGCCTGGGTGGCTCAGTCATTAAACGTCTACCTTTGGCTCAGGTCATGATCCCAGGGTCCTGGGATCGAGCCCCACATCAGGCTCCCTGCTCAGCGGGAAGCCTGCTTCTCCCTCTCCCACTCCCCCTGCTTGTGTTCCCTCTCCTGCTATGTCTCTGTCAAATAAATAAATAAAATCTTTTAAAAAAATAAAGTTCCATGGATTATGCAGGTCCATATATCAAGGGGTGGGAAATCTTGGGGGTCATTTTAGGATTCTCCTGACAGCAACTAACAACACAAAATCCTGTCTTGCTTATTTTTTATTAAACATATATTTGAAGCTGCTTTTAAACTTATTAAAAACTTCCAAAAATATCCCATATTCCATATGTCACTCATCCAACCTCCTTTAATGTTAACATCTTACATAACTATAGTAGAATCCTTAAAAACAGGAAATTAAAGCTGGTTAATGCCTTAGTCATCTCTTTCACCCACAGAAAACTGGCATTATAACCTCCATGAGGCCCCCTTCCTTCCTTTTAAAATTATTACCCTCTTTCAGGTAGTAGAACAAAATTTGGCTTCTTGGGGGCCCATTCTCCATCCCTCAATGCACTACAACTTTTTTTTTTTTTTTTAAGATTTTATTTATTTATTTGACAGAGAGAGACACAACGAGAGAAGGAACACAGCAGGGAGAGTGGGAGAGGGAGAAGCAGGCTTCCCGCCGAGCAAGGAGCCCGATGCGGGGCTCGATCCCAGGACCCCGGGATCATGACCTGAGTCGAAGGCAGACGCTTAACGACTGAGCCACCCAGGCGCCCCTGCACTACAACTTCTTGCAAATGTTTATATTATTTACACACTTACACAAATAATTAAAAAACAATATATCTCTTTCTTCTATCTATAATGTGTATGTATTCATCACCTATTTGTTAACAA
The DNA here is from genome assembly GCF_003265705.2 of Callorhinus ursinus. Lineage (NCBI taxonomy): Eukaryota > Metazoa > Chordata > Mammalia > Carnivora > Otariidae > Callorhinus > Callorhinus ursinus. The sequence goes on from NW_027397070.1 coordinate 57,337,144, forward strand.
ATTCCAGAGTTCAATATTGCAATCAGGGAGCTACTGAACACCAAAACCATAGGTATTTACCTTCTGCCTGCCCTGCTCTCTATCGAGTGTAAACCCCAGAACTCAATGTGCTATTTATTAACACTGGTTGAATAAATGAGGTATCTGATTATTCACAAAAACTGTGATTAAAAGTTTTTTGGATCTCAAAATATACTGAAATGACATCATTATACATTAACATACACAGTATATATTTTCACAAACTGAGGCTTGAGGGTTATTTATTTTTCCTTCAGGTTACTACATTAGTGTGCAAATTTTATTTGTCTGATATGGGTAATAAATAGCAATCTGTGTAGTCATGTGCCTTTTTAGCCCATGCATATTCTCACAGACCCTTTTCTAAAATTAATGGAGCCTTTTTTCTTTTTTATTTCTGTATGCTAAAAATGAATCTCCTGATAATAATGCTTTTAAATTCATTGACTAGGCCCTCAAAAGCCACAGCTTGGCAGCTATCTGGGTAGTAAAAGAAAATGCACAACTGCAGGACCTAATTCCATGACATTTCACTCTTCCATGTATAAAGGAAATGATGGAATGATGAAATGATGACTGGTCTCTGCCAAGGACAGAGCAGGGAAAAGGGTGCCCTTTAGAGCTCCACCCTGTAGAGCAGGCATGCTCATCAGGAAAGACCTCAGAGCAGAAGGGCACTTTCCCATGTAGCATATGGAGAATATCACATAGCCAGCAGGACAAATTAATGACCCCATAATAAAATATGTTTTCACATGCTATTAAAGCTGTTGTCACACTTCATTGCATAGATGGCTGGAAGCTCATGGTGATGGAAGGTGAGGTCAGCCTCCTCAGCCAGCCTGAGTTACGAGTGGGCAGTTCTTTCCCATAAAGTCCCCTGGAGTTTGGGGAGTTCTCTGTGTTCAGTTTGGTCATTTTCGTTAAAAGGAAATAAGTAATGGCCCTTCCACACGTAGACTTGGAAATGGAGGTGCAAAGTGGTCCTTTCAGGTAGACACTGCTAACAGGGGTTCCATCTAGATGACAAAACCAGAAAGGTAACTAAATTTCCTTTAGGAAAATAGTTGCTTACTTATGGGGTATCTGAATTATGGAAGATGGCTTATAGTTTCTGTGAAAGGGAGAATAGGTTGACACTTCTAGAAACTAATGGCTTCCAGTATGTATTACATTAGCATTCTGTATAAAAGTAACCTACAGGAATTTGCTTGGATCTGCGTTATGGACCACCAAAACATTTCAGTAAAAAGTACAACTTCTTCCACTCAGTGATTATATAGGGACTTAGATATCAGAAAACCATGCCATTTCCTACTACCTGATAATGTTGGGTTGTAGAGGTTACACATTTTTGAAGAGCCCAAACAACCAAAATAAAATGGTGCCTTATTTAATTTTTTACCACATAATAGTTGCTCAATAATATTTGATATTTTAATATATGCCTATCAGAACACTGTAAATTGTGGTAGGGTAGAAATGACACTGTGTTGGGAATCAGGAAAAATTTTTTGCCCATATTGGGTCTGCATCTCCCTTTCTGTGTCACCCTGGACAATCATACTATCTTTCAGATTCATATTTATCCCATATTTTATTTTATTTTTTAAGATTTTATTGATTCACTTAGAGAGAGAGGGAGAATAAAAGTGTGTGTGAGCAGGGGGAGGTTGCAGAGGAAGAGAGAGTCTCTAGCAGAATTCTTGCTGAGAATAGAGCCCAATGCAGGTCTCAATTCTATGTCCCCGAGATCCTGAGCCACAGTCAAGAGTCAGCCATTTAACCGACTGAGCCACCCAGGTGCCCCTATCTCATATTTTAAAACAAGACCGGAACCAAGGTAAATTCTCCATTCCTTCTTTCTCAAGAATTCCATGATTTTTCTAGAGCATCAGCTAATAGCAACTTCTTGAGGACAGAGGTTTCCGTATACTAAAAGTGTTGTAAAGAATAAAATCATAATTATAAATATTGAGCATCATCACTTCATAATTTGTCCTTTATTTCAGGAAACTTTACATGTAATGTTTCTTATAAACTGCAGACCAGACCAGTTAATCACAAAACTTTTCTTGTTCAAGAGCTGAATGCTTGTCTTGTCTTATATGGATCACAACCACTGCAGTTGACCTGGCACATAATTTATCACTGCAGAAAGAGGTGGTGAACTCACAGGAACAGGAGGTAAGCTCCCCTTATGCATTCTAAGCATTAACAGCTTTTGTTTTTTGTGTCCCCTCTTAGGCCTTAAGCCCTCTCTCTCTTTTACTCATCTAAGACTCCATTTCCTGAGCCTAATCTTATAGATGTCTGCATTCACCTGTGACAAGACTGTAAGTATTGCAAGGTCGTGTTATCGGCAGTCAAAGCACTAGCTGACAGGTTGAAAAATCTAAGAGAAGGTTTGCAGACCAATGTATAGTTAATTGCACATTACTGTGGACTGTATACAATCTTCCAACACAAGACCGTAAATACCTAAGCAACAATGCAGAAATTGTTTGCATTTTACTAGGCTGTTATAATATTTCCTTAAACTATAACTGGAATGCAATATGTCCATCTGCACACACAAATATACATTTAAGGGCACAAGGTCATATTCCCCAGGATAAGGTTTAGAGAATTCTACAGGTTCTCAAATACAATAAGGAAATCTTCTAGCTGATTTCCCTATTTCAAAAATCTATCAGTCATGAATATAAAATTTATAAAGTAAAAAATACTGATGACCCAATAAGCATATACAATTTATTCCCACTAAGGTTTACAAGACCTGCAAATTAAAATAAAATAGAAAATATCATTTTTTGGCCAAAAATAAGACATTAAAATATTTAATGTTGAGGTTAGAGCAATAAGGGAACATCTCCCTTATCTCAAAGCATTATCCTGCTAAAGAGTAATGGATTTGAACACCTGCCGATTTTCTTAAGTAGATTTATAAAATCATAAACATATGTAACATAGATATGTTTACAATAAAGAGTACACAAAAAAGTTACATAATTGAGGAGTTCTTAATGATGTATACTTAATTATAAATATATACTTAATTATACATATATAATGAAGTATATTATGTATATATTATAAGTATATAATTAAGTATATATGTCTTATGTATATATAAGATAGAAAATAAAGCAAAAAAATGCTCTTGAAATGTTCAAAAGTAGGAGGAATCAAATCATCAATATAAAAAGAAATCAGAAACAATCCAAGAGAAGGTTAAAATTATTATTAATATTAAATTAAAATTATTATTATTCAAATAAAATGTTCATGTTTCTGTGTAAGTTCTGCCTCCTGTCCCCTCTTCTCTGATGATACTCGCTAACATCTCCACTGTACTCTCTGTACCCTGAACCTTTAGCTTAGCTCCAGGAATTATTTATTAAGCAGATATTTATATATCTATCTCTCTAAATTTAGTGGAGTCTTCCAAGGATTGAATCAAATCATATTTGTCTGTTTTCCAATACCTAGCAGGAATTACCACAACTTGACTAGTCAAACGAATCCTCTGAGTTTCTTGTATGCTTAAAAATGCATATTTGAAGCAGATGCTGACCCTATCTGAATCTCTGAGAAAGGGGTTCAAGAATCTGTGTTTTAGTAAGCATCTTAGATAATTCTTATGTTCAGATTCATTGGGAATAATATCTTAATATAAAATAGGGATACACATTTAGTGAGATACTATGCAATGTAAATTTGAGGCAAGTATGTCAATTACAGGATCCTTAATGCCTCAGCATCAGCTGATAGGGCATCGAGATGGATCAGCTTTTAGGTGAATTATATTTTACCTTCCTGCTTTTGGGAGAAGTCATTTTGGTGGGCGAGGGCTGTCCTGACATTAAGTCGGCCTGAGGTAGTGTATGGTGTCCATTGTCTCAGAGATCAGAGTGATGATAGATGCTTGGGCAACTTTTGGTAGGCTTGTTATTTCTGGGTTACATCCCTCTCCTATTCACCAATCTTTGCCAAATGGAGTGAGTACAGAGGCTGACACCACTCTCTGGTCCTCCAGCTTCTGCAGTAGCATTTAGGATGGGAACAGTGCTGCACTCTGATGTAGTTTGGTACCATTCAGCTGCCTATAGCAGAAAATTACTGTAAGTGTTAGTGATGGTGAGCCTACATCTGAATATTTAAGTACCTCCAGGGAATGAGGATTCCCCACTCCGCTCCTTGAAAGGAACAGCTCCAATCTTTCCTATCGCCCATTATTTTATTGTCAAACTACTACATTACCTTGGCTTTGCACACTTTATTTTGGTGCATTTTCTTTGTGAAAGAATTCCATTGCAAAGGACTTGAGTTTACAAATTCTCTTTATAACATTCCAAGCTAATATAACTCACTACTTCCTTTTTGTAAACAAACAAACAAAACCAGATAATAAAAGTAAAGCACAGAGAGGTTAAGTGGTTTTCCAAGCTCACATGCTTCTGAAGTGTCAATAAAGGGGAGGGTCGGGATATATTCCTCTCCCCATACAGCTTCTGGCCCTTTGCTGAAACGGTCTGGACAACAGGGGACAGATGAGAATCCTTGCTTCGTGAATTATTCTGGGAGTAACTTCCCTATATGATAATTCCCCATCTGTCACTAAGATGGTAGCAAATTGAAACTTGTAGATTTTTGAGCATTAATCTTGATTAATTTCTTAATTGAGGGACTGGAAAATAGAGACTTGGATTAAATAAGCCCTTACTGAAGGACAAGAAAATTAACTGATTTGGTAAAAGTTCAGGAAGATATTTAACTAAAGACTCAGCTCTTTAATGCCTGACAAGTAATAACCAGTCCCATGCCTTTTTGTTTGTTTCACACTGTCAGGTGATTTTATATTTCCTATGACTCATATGAATTTTTTTTTTTTACTAAGATGCTTTTCTCTTGTTAAACCTCAGAGCAGAAAAAACACGCTTTCTTCAGAAAACTTTATTATTCAACATTTAAAGGATTATCCATCCTGTTTTTATTTTACTTGAATAAAGAACATTACGTATCAGAGCCCAGTGACTAGGAAATTATATGTTTCAACTGTTCTTCTTTACTAAAAATCCAATATTAGGTTAGTGCTTATTTAAGTACATTTTAATTTGCCAATTGTTAATTGACTATCTCCAGGACTTAAGGTCATGAATTCTGAGGTACATTCTTCACCACAGAATTCTGTGCACTTCCAGCCAAGATTAGCACAAGTGCATTAGAAAAAAGAATGCCTTTCCCAAGTACATATTCCTGTAATTGTTGTCACTTCCACCCACTCGGCTCATCTCATGATTAAATCAAGTTCAGTTTGTGCTTCTCAACCCTCTCAGACGCCATGCATCATTCTGTGGAAAAATATTTATAAAAAGAATTAAATCAAATATTCGCACACACCCCAGTCATTATGGGTGATTAATTTTCTTTTCTCGACTCCATTAAGGTCCTTCACTGATATTTTTACCAGAGGCTGAGGTCTCTAATTTATTTCCCTCCCTCTCTCCCAGAAACCCCCTCCTTTGAATGGTCCAGGGTCGTGCTGGGATACTCATTAGTTTCCTGCTAGCTGTTCTGTCAAGCAGCCTCTGAGGCCTCAGCGTCACCTCAGAAATCATTAACGTAACTGGCCCTGCAATCTCCACCTGCCAAGCGGAATCATTTAGAGAATGAAACCTGCTCCTCCATAAATAAGCATTTTGGGGGACAGAGAAGTAGGGAGGGAAAGCTCATGTGTGGGAGTCATTTTCTCCCAACAAATGAAATCTCAATAACAGAGACGAGGAGCCAGATGTTTGCAAGCATCCCAGTCATGTTTGGGGAACAGAAACGGTGTGGCATGGAGGCAGGATGACTTACTTTTGGCCAGAGGAGTAGATACAATGATAGATTGAAGGGTAAAGGATGTCTAATCACATTTGTGATTTTCGAGAGCTGCCTTTCACTTCCACCGTGCTCATACATGGTGGTGGAATCTCTTTGCAGATGCATTCTGAGAATGTGATGATGCTGTTTCTAGCCAGGATATGGAAACCCCATTTGCCCTTCAATCAAAAAAGACTGCTTACATATTTATTGATATGTGGTTTATAGGATTTTGGTTAAAGACACAACTGCTTGCATTCTTCCTTATGTCATCATTCAAAATTATGTTTTATGCACTCAGGAGTGCATGCACTCCATGTTAGGATTAGTGATCCTAAAATATAGTTCTTCTAACAGAAAATAAAAGGGGGGATATAGTCAGCTAACACAGGGTTACTGCCTTGTTGAATGCCTAGAAAATGTAAATCTTAAAAAAAAGAAAATAAAAATCTTGCGTGGGAAAAATGCAGAAACTCTGCACAGAGGGGTTCCTATGGCTGAAAACTCTCCCTCCCCCCACCACACACCATAGACATCAGGAACATTTTATCTGCTTCATGTGTTTGCTCACTCCAGAGCCTGATTTACTTCTGCCTGCCATGGCAGCATCAAGGAGCCTGGCATGGAGGGGCTAAGGAAGTCTGTGTTCACCCGAAGCCAGGCAAGATGGAAGCAACAATGCATAGTTGTCAAAAATACGGACTATGGGATCCCATAGACCTAAGCTGAGGCTTTAGTCACTAGTGGTGTGATCATAGGCATGTTGACTTAACCTCTTCAAACCTAGATTTCTTTATTCATAAAATTTGGCTAATAACAGTGTCTCAGTAATAGTATAATGGTTGAATGCTGTGAATTCATGTAGAGTACTTAGCACCAGTACTTGGCATACACTAAGCAATCAATGACTAGTAACCAAAGTTGGCTACTTAATTTGCCAAGCCCAGTGCAAAATAAAAATGCGGAGTCTCTTGCTCAAACATGTCATGGTGTCTGTCATTTGTCGTTTAACTTCATACTCTCTTAGGCACCAGGATACTCACCCAGCAAGTGCAAAACCTTACAGGTGCCTGAGGGTGCTCCATATGATCCAGGAGCAAAGAGAGTCTTACCACTTCCCAGGGTCTCCCCTCCTGCCAGATAACACACTGAATCTTCTCTTCCCAAAAGCCTGCTGCGACAATCCATGGCAGGCCTGTGAACCTCAAGATACTGCAATTGGGAGCAAGGTGCAGGAGTGGACAAGAAGCGTAAACCTGCTTAACCACCATTGAATACAACATGGATCTGCCAGCCTGGGATGGAGAGGGCTACTCCCACACCCTGGCCTGAAACATGGTATGGGGTATAAAACTTTCCTTGACCCTCCCCGAGACCCCACTCAGCTCTCTTCCAGGAGTGAAGGGCAGGAGCAGAAAGGGGGAGGCTGGCTGGTCCTCTGAGAACCATGAGGCAGGCCGTTGGCATCTGGTCCTGGAGACGGGGAGTCAGCAGGATGAAGAATCACATTTGAGGCTCCAAGCCCCAGCACATGCCCCTTTGTCCCCTTGGACTTCACTTTATAAAGCACTGCTTAAAGATAAAAGTGTTAAGGATTTTAAGACCTCAGTCACAGAACATTAAATCCCAAGTAAAGGGTCCTGAGAGCCAGACTTCCTGCACTGGTCACACACAGCTCCCTTGACCACCACCCCTCCTACCAGCTCCCTATCCTGCTTTGCCAATAAAGGGCCAGATGAGCTTGGGTATTACACTTACCTGTTAGGTAGTGGAGCCCCATCAGTAAAAGGAAGGGTTAGATGGCATCTAAGTTCTCACTTTTTCTGGGCTTTTCTTTTTTTTCATTGCTAAATTATTTTGTTTTTTCCCAGGTTTTCTGAGATATAATTGGCATACAATGTGTAAGTTTAAGGTGTACAACATGATGATTTGATATACATATTGCAGAATGACCGCCACAATTAGGTCAGTTAACACATCCATTGCTGCACACACTTAACCATTTTTATGTGTGTGGTGAGAACAATTGAGATCTACTCTCTTAGCAAATTTCAAGTATACAAGATACAACATAATATTAACCATAGTCTCTGTGCCACACATTAGATCCCCAGAATTTATCCATCTTAAAATTGAAAGTCTGTATTTTCTGAATTGTATCTCTCCATTTCCCTTACTCCCCAACCCCCAGGAGACCACCAATCTACTCTTGGTTTCTATGAGTTCAACTTTTATAGATTTTACATATAAGTCGGTTCTTTCTTTGTGTCTGATTTATTTCACTTAGTAGAATGCCCTCAAAGATGCAAATAACAGGTATTCCTTCTTTTTTTTACATCTGGATACTATTCCATTGTATAATATACCATGTTTTCATTATCTGTCTGTCTGATGATGAACACTTATGCTGTTTTCATGTCATAGTCACTGTGAACAATGCTGCCACGAACATAGGAGTACAGATGTCTTCAAGATAACAATTTTATTTCCTTCAGATACGTGCTCAGGAATGGGATTCCTGGGTCACATGGTAGTTCTATTTATGGAGGTTCTTAAAGAACCTCCATACTATTTTCCACAGTGGCTGCACCAATTTTCATTCCCACCATTGTACATTCCCATGTACAAGAGTTCCAACTACTCAACAGCCTCGCCAGCATTTGTCACCTCCAGCAGAAGTGAGGTGATATGGAGATGGTGGTTTTGATTTTAAGAAGCCATCTTGGGGTGCCTGAGTGGCTCAGTCGGTTAAGCATCAGACTCTTGATTTCAGCACAGGTCATGATCTCAGGGTTGTGAGATTGAGCCCCACGTCGGGCTCCACGTTAAGCACAGAGCCTGCTTAAGATTCTCTTTTCCTCTCCTTGTACCCCTCACCCCCCCTCTCTCTCTCTCTCTCTATATATATATATTTGTTGTTGTTGTTTTTAAAGAAACCTTTTTTTAAGGACAGGGGCTATCCTGTAAGTATTTTTATAAACCTCATAGTATGTTGTCCACAAAGGTGTTCAGCAAATAAATTCTGATTTATATTCAATCATAGACTCTATTTCTGTGCCAAGATCACAAATTCCTTGAGGAAGAAGTCATGTCTTAAATACCATTTCAGGGAGGCAGCTTTATATAATAACATAAAAATGGACCCTGGAACTGACCAATAGCGTTTACATCCTCAGTCTATCATCTGCTAGCTATATTATTTGGAAACAAAAACTCTCTGAGGTCCTCAGCTTCACATCTGTAAATCAGGAATAAAATGCTTATTAGATAGAGCCGTTTAGGGCTTTAATATGATAATGCATACTAGGTACTCTATGTCATCAAGTGAGTGTTTCATAAATGGCAGATCTCTTATTAAAACATGGTCACCATATGCAAATTGGCTTTATTTGTGTTAACTAACAACATAAGCCTTAATATTGTCTTACTTTATTTGTATAACTGGCCTAGACACCGTTCCTGTGCAAATGACTTATATGGGACCTGATCAAAGGGACTTCCCTAGTAAACTCACTGTGATGTTCTTCAAAACCATTTGGGGTTTGGCTCAGTGTCAAGTTCTAAAGCTGTTGTATGTCCCATTCATGTCAAATGGCAGGAAAGACAGAGCATTCATGTACAGGAAGGATTGACATTGATACGATAAATGGTCAGCCAGCTCTCTTTGCATGCCCATTCACCTGGCCTCTTAGTTTCTTTCCATTCTCTTTGACACACTATTGAAAGATTCTTTTTTTTAGTGTTTTATTTATTTTATACCTTTTTTTTTAAACAAGCAGAGGGAAAAATAGAGAGAGAGAGAGACACAAAACAAGAAACAGACTCCTAACTATAAGGAACACTCCCTAAAGATTCTTTAAGAAATCCTTCCCCTTGCAGGTCACAGAGTGCTATTATGCTGGTACTCCATGGAATTCTCTAGGTCAAGGAAGAGGCAACCAGTAAGTGAAAAACTGCTTTCTCTGACTTCTTTTCTTCTCATCTCTGATCAGATGCTGGCTACTTAGCAAAACAGTTATTCCCATAGTGACATACATGACAGCGACAAAATGAACTTGTCCTGTGATGATGGATGTTGAATCTAGGTTATGATTTCCAGGTCTGCAATCAACGGCGTCTGTGGAGTTACCCTCTCACTACTCAGGTACTACTGTGTTCAGGCCACCAGAACAGTGTGAAGTGTGTCTGAAGAGCTTTATCTTAGCCTTATCAGGCCTGTCCTTTATTGTCTGGCTTTGTTCACAAGGGAAGTAGCTTGACAGCACATTTCTTTGCAATTACATATTCATTTGTCTGTCACTGTCATTGGACAGTAAGCTAATGGAAGTCACATCTATACACTTCTTTATTTATTACATTGTCATGGGTTGATTCAGTCCCTGGCACAGGACATTTAGGAAGGAAGGGATGAAAGGAAGGAGGGAAGAATGGAAGAGAGTTTTATGAGGTTTTCACTAATTTTTAAGAAGACTCAACCGCCATTCATATGAAACAGTTGGACTTTGTCTAAACTTTGGAGTAGGTTTGAATACTTTCTCTATTTGGTATAATAAATGTGCCTTGATGCGATGAAAAAAAAATCGTACAAAAAGTGACCATACCATGGTTCCAGATATCTTTTACAAATTAACTATGACATAGCAGTATGTGTAGATGTAATTCATCATTTGTACATAATCCAGGTCAAAATGTTGTGTTAAGGGCATATTTGACATATAAAGCACAGTTAAAGACCACTAGGAACTTGTTTTGTTGCAGAATACCTACTTGTGGAAAATCAACTGTAGCATAAATCGCTGTGTTTTACTCTTCTCCAAGTAACCTGGTAGTTAGCAAACAAATATTGAGCTGAGAGAGGTACAAGAAACTGGGCTGAGCACCAAAGGAAGATACAAAGTAATAAAAAGAAATTTGATTGTAAGGGACTTATAGACTATCAGTAAATAACATTCAATGAAACAATAAGAATTTTTTTTTTGTCTCTGAAAAAGGAGCAACGACAGCTTGGATTCTTATCTCTCAGGTATCAATATGTTCCTCTTGACCATGCATACATGATGATGTGGAGTGTGTGTGTGTGTGTGTGTGTGTGTGTGTGTGTGTGTGTCTGCAATAGAAGCTATACAACTCAATTGATAAGCTTTAAAATTTCCTGGGTTTTGGAATGGGCAAGTCCCAGATGACAGGAATCACTCTAAAGCTGTGAATGAACATCTCTTAATGTGAGAATATTATACAACAGCAAGAAATATGATGCATTAAATGATGGACTGATTATCTTCTAAGAGCATTGCATATGTTGGCAGCCTCTGTGTCAGGGTCCAGTGGATGGCTTTTATATTGTGCTGAGTCTGCAGGCCACCTGTGGCAGTGTGGTTATGCTCTGATTCAGTGGGCAATGACATACAAGGCTGCCAGAAATGTGAACATGGGAACCACATCAAAACATTGAGACCACAAATTAAGTGCCTTGTCTACATATTGTGAAAACTGAAAAGAGTAAATATCTTCACCTGCTTGCTGCTTGCTTTTTTTCTCAGGGTGTTTTCTGCTTATATTTGTCCTTTTTTATTTTTATTTTTTTTTCTGGGAGGGAAATAAATAGAGCTGCAAGAATTCACCTCTCTCTTCTCCCTAGAGTAAGACAGTGGAGAGAGCTGATATTCTGTTACTACTAAGCAGTTCCCACCATGATTAGTAGAAAGACATTCCAGTTAAGTAACCATTAAAACAGGAAGTACTATGTAGCTAAGATGCATGTTAGAATTGAAATGCTTTGGTAATACTGAATCTAGACAAGAATGTGAGATCTGAAAATAAGGGAGTGTTAACATCTTAGGGGTGAGCTGTGCATAGGACCATGCTAATAGTACACAAGGAATTCTAAAACTTTCTAAAAGAAAATGGGAAAATAACTGACCTGTTCAGTTTGGGATATGATCAGAAACAAACCCTTTTACCACAGACATTGGTAACTCTTTCCTTCCCTCTTTCCCTTTTTCCCTTCCTTGCTTCAGGCAATCAATCATCAAATATTTATCTAATATCTACTATGCAATAGTCATTTTGTTAGGTCATTAGGACACAACTATTAATAAATCAAGAATCCTTACTCTTGAGCATCGTCAGAGTTTATGTGCTAGATATCCTGAAATCACTGTTTCTTTATTCTCTGGCATGCTTGGCTTTATGACTGAAGTGATCAAGAGCAAAGTTTTTTGTATGATTTTGCTACTCATTAATTCAGTCAACATTGAGTTTGGTGAAGGATCCAAAAAACTTAATTAGATTAGCCTAAGATGACTGTAAGAGTATGCTTGTCTGAGAAACCTCCCATTAGAAGCTGTGTTTTTGCCTAAAGACACTAGATGTTTTTAGTACTTGCTCATCTCCTCTGATCATTTATCTTTTTCCATCATAGGCAGAGTTACAACTGGTCAGTCCTTCTAGAGAGACAGCTCGGGCATCCACTAACAGAGGTACTTGGTTATCCATCTGAGAGGCAACATATCCTCAGGAATCTGCCACTTCACAGCTATTGATCTCCTATAAGCCTCAGTTTCCCCATGTGCAAATTGTTATGGCAATATTAATATCTGCTTTGCAGATTTATTTTGACAATGATGTGTGTTAAATAGTGTCCACCAGATAAGAGAATATTCACCTGAATATGCTGAATAAAAAAAACTTTATTCTTCTCTGTTGGACTGTATTTTTCACTAATGATATAATCAATTAATGAATCCAAAGAGTAAATAACAACTGAACTATTTTAGAAGAAGAAAAAAAAAAACCCTGCTCTAATGACTATAACTGTATCACATCAAGGAAGGCACTCCAGAGAGTTGAAACATACCATCAACAAACACACAACAATATCAACATCTCAGTAGAACTGATTGCATTTCATAAAAATTCTCTCAATATGTTTCTTAGAAGAAACTCTAAGATTCAAATTAAGAGACTGTAATGTAAAGAGAATACTTAGAAGTGGTTTTTGTACATGAACTCTGGCCCCAGTTTACCTGCTTTGAATATAGTTGGAGGAGGTGGAGGGAGAAATGATACATATGTAATATTAATATTATTTTATTTAAAAACTGTATCTTTCCTCATTTACGTGGTCAGTTATTTGACATCTTTATTTCCCAGATTAGTCTTCTGGATCTAAAGAGGAAATATTTAGGGGTGCCTGGGTGACTCAGTTGGTTAAGAGTCTGACTCTTGGTTTCAGTTCAGGTCATGATCTCAGGGACCTGGAATAAGCCCCACCTCAGGGTCCACGCTCAGAGGGAAGTCTACTTTTCTTCCTCTGCTGCTACTCACTAGTGCTCTCTCTCTCTCTAATTAATTAATATTTAAAAAGAAATTAAAAATAAAGAGGAAATATATAAGGAACTAGAAATAGAAATAACTAAATAAACACAAATGGCTTTTTTTAAATCTGAAGATAACAAATAATAGATACTGTAAGCATCATATGATAGTTTTTGAAATCTTTGTTTATGTAGGAAGAAGGTAGGTTAATAGTATAATTGCAGGATAATGAATTTATATATAATCTTGTGAAAATTCACTTGGATAAATGACCCTATGACTTGCAGTGAAACAAATCTAATTATTTATTGAAATGATAGAAAAATAATGAAGAAAGTCATAATTCAGAAAGAAGATAATGGAATCATGGAAAACAGACAGCATGAGACTAGAGCTAATAAATCATGTTATATCAACTTCAGAATACTACCAAAGTTAATAAGATAATAAATACAAAAAGAAGAGTGTTAATATTGCATGCAGCTTTTGCAGTTAAGACAGCACTTTATATTTTAAGAAAACATTTGAGGTTGTTCACGTACAGCCTAATTTAATATTATTTGGAAAAAGTGATTGGTTTCTATCTCATTGCTGACTAGTTTGTGCGGCACATATAGGAGTGGAAAGGAAGAAAAAATACAAGTTGATGAAAATAGGCGTACTCTAATGCATTCACATGTCATCATGGAATGAGAACATGAATCACTTGGATTCCTTCTTGGTTACATCATTCACAAGATGTGTGAACATGATTATATCTAAGAGATTTTCTACAACTAATTGGGCTAAGGGGTCTATGGTGATTGCATATAAGATAACCAGTCTTATCTGATATGAGGTTTGAATCCACTAAGAACATTAAGATACTTTTAACTCAATTCACCAATAATCTATAACTTTCTGCTTGTGCTTTGGATTCTTCCTCCTTAAAATCTCTTTTGTTTCCATTTTACAATAAATAATGGTATCAGTTTTTCATTCTAAAAGATTATATTTTAATCCATTTTATATCAACTTCATTGCAATATAATTTGTATACCATAAAATTCACCCCTTAAACTGTACACTTCAGTGATTTTTTTATATGCATGGATTTGTACAATCATCAGTACCTAATTTTGAAACATTTTTCACTACCCTACAAGGAAAGCCCGTATTATCAGTCATTCCCCATTTGTCTGTCTCTAGTCCCCGCAAACATTCTTCTCTTCTCTTTCTTTATGGATTTGCCTATGGTGGATAATCTATATGAATAGAATCATACAATCGTGGCCTTTTCTGAATGGCTTCTTTCACTTAGCCTCATGTTTTCAAGGTTCGTCCATATTGTAGCATGTATCCTTTATTTCTTCTCGTTTCTGAATAATATTCCATTGAATGGATATATCATATTTGATTTACTCATTTGTCAACTTGATGCCCATTTGGGTTATTTCCACTTTTTGGCTATTAAGAATAATTCTGCTATAAACATTAGTGTACACTTTCTTTGGGACATTTGTTTTCATTCTCTTTGGCATGTACATAGGAGTATAATTTTTGATCATATGATAAATCTAGGTTTAACAATTTTAAGACTGCCAAACTATTTTCCATAGTTGCTTCAACATTTTACAATCTCACCTGCAACAATGTCCTAGTGTTTTAATTACTCCACATCCTCCACTCCACTTGTTACTGTCTAGCCATACTAGTGGGTATGATGTGGTATCTCATTGTAATTTTGATTTGCATTTCCCTAATGGCTAATGCCTTTGGCTATCTTTTCATGTGCTTATTGGCCATTTGATTATTTTCTTTGGAGAAATATCCATTCAAATCCTTTGTTTATTTTTTTAATCAGATTGTCTTCTTATTGTTGAGTCAGAAGTGTTCTTCATGTGTTCTGGAATTAGTTTCCTGATAATATATATGATTTGCAAAAATTCTCTATTTTTTGTGGATTGTCATTTCATTTTCTTGATGGGATCTTTAGAAGCACAAAAATTTTAAATTTTTATGGATTCTGATTCATCTAATTTTTTGTTGTTTGCACTTTTGGTGTCATAGAAACAATTGCCTAAAACAATGTCACAAAGATTTACTCTTATGCTTTCTTCTAAGAGCTTTAGCTTTTATCTTTAGACTTATGATCTATTTTGAGTTAGTTTTTGCATACGGTTTTAAGTAGAAAGTACAACTTCATTCTATTACAAGTAGATATCCAATTACTCTGGCAAAATTTGTCGAAAAGACGATTCTTTCCCTCATTGAATTATCTTAGCACCTTCATCAAAAAATCAATTAACCACAAATGCAGGCTTTACATATGCATTGTCAATTATAAGCCAATGATCTTTTTGTTTATTTTTATGCCAGTACCACACTGTATGGATTACTGTAGAACTGTAGTAAGTTTTGAAATCAGGAAGTTTGAATCATATAACTTTGTTCTTTTTTTTCTTCCAAGATTGTTTTGGTTATCCTGGACCCCTGTCATTTCTGTTTGAATTTTAAGATCAGTTAGAAAATTTCTATTAAAAAAGCAATTGGAATTTTGATAAGGATTGTATTGTATCTGTTGATCAATTTCGAGTCTTGCCATCTTAAGATAGTAAAACTTCCAATCTATGAACATGGGGGAGGGGGTCATCTCCCTTTATTTCTTTAATTTCTTTCAGCAATATTCTGTGCTTTTCAGTGTACAAGTCCTATACTTTTGTTGTTAAATTTATTCCTAAATGTTTTAATATTTTGATGTTATTGTAAATGGAGTTGTTTTCTTGATTTCATTTTCTGATTATAAAATTAATTTAATCTGAACACTCTCTTCACTCCTAAAAATTGAGGAAGTCATTATAAACATATAATTCATGATATTCCTTGATTTAAATATAATAGCTAATAGCTAACATTTACATATTATTTATTACATAGCTGGCATTATTCTCAATATGTTACATATAGTCATTAATGTAACCTTTATGCCACACTATGAGGTACCATCTTACAAATGAGACATAGTTTAAGTGATCCTTTCTTATTAAAATAACAACAACCACAACACCATATTCCATTCTATCTTTCAGATCACTTATAGTTTCACTGAATTTTTCTTCTGCTCCCTGCTTTCTCTTTGTTTCCAGTGAGGTCACTTCTTCATGTTAGTTTATGTTGGAGTTTATCTTTCATGTCTTATGAAGCATGATTGTTGACTGGAACTCTTTATCCATATGTAGGACTTTTAAATGGTGGACCTTAGTGTAGGAGACCCTGGCTTTTCACAGGGAAGACTCCTTATCCCATACAAAGCTACCTATGGTTTTTCTTTGTGGGCTCTTCAGCCTTTCCAAAAACAGACCTGCTACTCTTCCATTGAAGGGTATGTGAACTGAATACAGGAATTGTGGGAACAGACTAGGAGAAAGGGAAATGAGCTACCACTGTGTCCTGGTTGGTAAATTTTCACTGAATCCTCATTTTCTCTGTGAAACCTCACCTTCACTTCCTGTTCCGTTTGTGTCCCTGAATTAAAGGCTCTGTTATTTTTGTTTGTTTGTTTGTTTGTTCTTAGTGGATAAATGTATTCCCAGAAGAGGATGGCTGGCTGGGAGAGAAGAGAAACAAAGTGAGATTTACCTTGTAGATCATCTATTTCTAATAGATTTTACATCATCCTCTGTTGTAATGTGTCTTCCTCATCTTGTAAAGTACTTGTATTTTCTAATTTTAAGCCTTCCTGATCTCATAACATAAGTTGATAGGTTATGACATAGAGCCCACTCTATTCAGGAGTTTATGTTTCAGCCTTTTCAGGTGTGTTGGCAGTTACCACACTTCGCAAAAAATAAATTCACATTTCTCATTCATTGTTTCCCCTTCCATTCTTTACATACTAGTGGGCTTATCTATTTTACTCTCCTTCATTCTTATTTTAGTAGTATTTGAAGAGATCTTAAGGGTCAATGCACATAATCCATTCACCAAAATCAACTATAAGTATCCCAGATATTTTTTAACACATTTCTTTGTCTCTTGAAATTATCACAATGCTTGACACATAGTAGGTAATTAATAAATTATTGGTGAAACTAATTGAATTGAACAGAACTGAATGGGACATAGTTTTGAAAATGATGTGTAACCAACATAACTAAACATTATACTTCAGTAAATTACTATAGAATGACTTGTGAAAAAACATGTTTTTTTTTTTTGCTTGACTTAGATAAATTAACTGCTTATATAACTGAGATATATGGAGTAAGAAAGCCCCTGGAAATAAAGACGTTTAGTCAACAAAATCTAGAACTCTGGCAGTGATGACTAGATATTCACTGACTATTCTTGTTGCCTTCCCTGTGTTAAGTTTGTTGCTTGAAAGACACAGCCCAGTTATTGAATAAATTCAATGTCCTTTTTGTATCCCAGTTGAGACACTGAAACTCATTTCTAAATGATGGAGTATAGAGTGAATCAATATATGGTACAAATCTTGGCCCATAAAAAAATAAAAGTTCCACCTTTACTTTTGAATAGATATCAATGTCCAGGAAAAGCACATGTTAAAAACTATGGAGTCTATGTGAGACTTGGTCCCTGATGATATCACAAAAGAGAGCTCCCTCACCTCTGACCTCTGTGACAATTTAAATATAATAGAAATAAGAAGTTACATTATGTCATTATATAACATTAGGACTTGAAAAATTTGTTACTAGCATTATCCTAATAATAAAAATGATCAATATAATGCCATCAGCATGTTATTAATGGAAAATAAATATGAAATTGGTTTGAAAATAGGTCAGTATATAGCATAATCTCTGAATAGTTTGCAAAGCCCATCTGCCTTACTTCGACTAGGAAATCCTGAAAGCAAAACATTTTGATTAAATATTTAAAAATACATATTTCTGTTTATTCTACTCTGTGTGTTGTTCTCATAATGTAAAATTTTCCTGGCCTAAAAAAGACAAAGACATTACTTAGTGATTAAGTCTTTCCTTAAGATGAAGTTCACGTGTTATTGATCCAAAATCCAGGTATAGACTTTAATTATTGTTTAATTGACTAATATTGAAAAACATTAAAACTTCACATCAGAATCTGAAATTTTCAGCTTCTGTTGACAGTAAAATCTGACAAGTGTGCTGCCTCCAAGCATGGCCACAAGGAGCTGGAGCTGACTGGCATCTTCTCCTTAGAAAAGGTGTCTATTTTCCTTCCTTCTTAGGTGCAGCCATTCTCCCAGTGTATGCATGCGTCCTTCTACCTGGCCTCATTTATGTTACCTGTCTGGCCCCAATAGGAATTTGGATCACAACCATTTTTGCAATGATGCCAAAAAAAAAAAAAAAAACCTGGCACATTTAGTCATAAAATTAAATATATTAAGTCTGTTTCCTGGCATTTGAATTTTATAATTGTTACACAGATTTATTATCATCACATAGAGCTTGCATCTGTGATTATCTTAGCTGAATGTCAGAAAGGTGGATTGCTATTATTATCTTACCTCTGCATATTCATATTTTTAAAAAATCTGTTAGTTACATTTTGTCTCATCTACTTATTTGCAAGGGGGAAACATGAAGCAGTGATTGTGTTTCATCTTGAAATGGAGAGTAAATTTAAAAAATATGAACTCTTATCCATATGTGAGACTACATAAGCCTCATAAGAATATGTATATTATCCATCAGACTTCCAAAGGTATTTAGAAGAAGTTGTCATCAACTCACACATGTGCTCAAATTTCCAAATATCCTTAATAACACTTTCAGATGTGAACTTGGGGAAATCAGTGTTCGTTTAATTTTGCTTAATGTTTAAAATAGAAATGAATTTTATTTATTTTATTTTTTCTGTTTCGCTGCCCAGGGTCTGGGGAATTCTTCATTGTGCTAGTTAGAATGTGTTTAGTTTTAAGTAATAGAAAACTTGAGTTCAAAGTCCTAAACAAATAGGGGTTTATTTTTCTTATATTACAAGAAGTCTGTATCTTGTTTTTACTGGCACTGATTCAGTGGCTCCAGATTATCAATATTTGCATCTGTAATTTTCTTATCCTTGCTACAGTCAAAGCCCATTGCTATGACTCCAGGCCCCATGCCCACTATCAAAGCAGAGCAATAGGGCGGGGAAGAGAGATGACATCAGTTGAAACTATCTTTATTATCAGGAAAAGCAAAAACATCCCTGGAAATCCATCTACATAATTCAAAATATATCTCATTGATGAGAAAGATTTCAGATGGCCACTTCTAACTCAAAAAGAAGCCTGAACTGAAAATATTTAGAGGAGATGGTCAAGGAGAAAGAGACAGGAATGAGTGTTAAGTTAGCCAACCATTTGTATATGCCCATAAACTGTATGGGGTATGATAGGGAAGCACATACTATTTCCTTCTAGAGTGGAATTACAAAGCACCAATTATTGACTTACCCAGTCACTCTTGCTAAACAGGTGCTCCCAGTGCAGGCTTCTGGCTGGATCTTTGCTAAGGAGCACAGATAGCAGGAACATTGCAACTCTAGGACCAGCAGTGTCAATAATACAGGTAGCAATTTCTAGAAGGAGTAGGGTGACAAAATCACTGCAAACTTTGGCAGCCAGTAATCAGCATCAGTACTAGACTGGTTTGGGGCATGGTGCCACTGTGGTCCTGGCTAATACTCAGCTTACCTTATTCCTATCCACTCCCATGTCTGATTCTGTAGACTTCTTGGATATTCTTTGAATAAAGTACCCCAGTATTTTATTTTATTAAATCCCTTATTTGTTTCATGTATCCAAGAAGCTAACATAGGAGTTGGCACAAGCAGTTGTTATAAGCCAAAGACATTCACAGAAATAAGGAGAATCTGGGATTTGTTACTTGGAATTAGTTGAGACTAAAGGCAATTTTAAAAAATCTAATAAGCATTAAAGGATCAGTGTCTGGCAGCCCATGACATGCAATAGGAAATGAAAACCCAATTATGCTATTATCAATGGTCACCTGGAAGAAGTGCCAATTGAAGACAATGTTCAGAAAGCCATTGGGTGTAGGAAATAAAATTCAAGATGGCAGATTGGAGTGATTTACTCCAGTGGGCCTGGAAAACAAATAGATTTGATAAGTTCAAATTCTTTTATTGTTGTTTTTCAAATGCAGGTAGAAAGCCAGAAAATCTCTATGCCTTCTCTGAAAGAGTTCCTTATGGTCTTAGAGCCACTAGACCAAGAGCCAAAACCCAGACACAGAGTTTGCTTCTATGGGTTGCCAGATTATATTAGTTGGATTCACAGTCTTTCAGGAAATTTAGGGCACTGTTAAGGAAAGAATGGGCCTATAATCTTTAGAAAAGGGGCATATGTGAGGGATCAGAAGATCGTGAGTACCAAAACTCAATCCAATCTTAGACTTCTTTGACAATAGAAGTGACCACTCTTCCCAAGTCACTGAAGCTGTCCCCGGCCTTGCTGAAAGATCTCGAAAGTTTTGAGATGCAGATATTTAGCGATTCCTGGTTTAGAAAGGATAGTCAAGGACTTACAAGGAAGTTGTGTGGTTGATAGTATGAGATTTAGAAAAGAATTATCTATGCGGAACTCTCAGAATTGACTCAGGGGCAGGAAAATTTGTGACCTACAGGTTTCTTTCTTTACAAAGATGTCTCCACTTTAATGAAGGTTTTTAATAACCACCGAAGACAAAATGACTTTTATAGCAGTATCAGCTAGTACTTTTTCCAGTCACCCTAGAAATTTCTAAATTAGATCATGAACAAATAAGTAAATTAACCATGGTAGTAAATATGTATAAATTATAATGTCTAAATTATAATATTATAACTTGTTATAATATTATAATGTATAAATGCATAATATGTATAATTTAAATATATAATTAATTTATACATTAAATTATAAAAGATGTAAAATTATATTTAGGCTCAGGTTTTATCTCCCATTGCAAAGGTCCCTTATCTAATGCTACTGTTGACTGATATACTTTCCAGGAGCAATGCCCAAACTGAGACCCAATATGGCCATGTACACCAGAGAGACCAGACAATCACTTGCTGGCATTTGGTCTCCTTCTGCCATGGTGAAGGTAACAATTTACCCTTACAAGAAAAGCCATATTCTGGATTTGGTTTTGCTTTTTACAGCTTAGAAATAAAGATGCTTTAAAGCAATAGTAACACCCCACAAATATTAGCATGTTTGGGCTGCTGTTATAACAATATACCATGGACTGAGTGGCTTAAACAACAGAAATTTATCTTCTCACAGTTCTCAAGGTTGGAAAGTCTGAGAACAAGGTTAAGCAGGGTTCAGTTTCTGGCAAGAACGGTCTTACCAGCTGCCTTCTTGCTACGCCCTCACATGGCTGAGAGAGAGAGCTCTGGTCTCTTTTCTTTTCTTTTTTTTACATTTTTTTAAATTTTATTATGTTATGTTATTCACCATACATTACATCATTAGTTTTTGATGTAGTGTTCCATGATCCATTGTTTGCATATAACACCCAGTGCTCCATTCAGTACATGGTATCTCTTCTTTTTATAGTGACACCAATCCTATCAGATTAAGACCACAGCCTTACCATCTCATTTAGCTTTAAAGAATCTATCTCTAAATACAGTCATATTAGGGATTCATGCTTCAACATTTAAATTTGGAAGGGGACAAAATTCAGTCCATGGCACCACACACCACTGTTGTTGACCTAGGAATTTTCTTTACCAATAAACAAAGAACCTCATAAACAAGGGAATGAATATATAAAAGCAATGTATTGATGCCTATTGCTTTTGTAGGTCTTTTCATGTACCCATAACTCAGAAGCAGCTGACAACACAGAATGATAGGATGTATTTTAATGTATTTGTTATGGTGCGATTGTCAGAAGCCCACCTCATGATAGAGGTGATGTGCTCAGAACCACAACTGATTTATGATGTTGTTTTTCCTGTAGCCACTATTCATAGACACAGGAACTAAGGGGGCAAAGTGGGAGTGTCAACTTTTCCTATTACATATATTGATCTACTCACAAATCTTTCCCTCATGACTCTAGACTTTTGTAGTTCAAAGGTTTTATTACACGAGGGAGAAAACCATCCCTCAGTAGACTTAGCAGGGCCCAATTCTATTAAACTGGAAGCTAAATTACCACTGGTCATTTGGTGCTCTTCCTGCCAACAGATGAGCAGAACAATGCTGTCTGATATGATTGATCCTGCCAATCAAAGTGAGGTAGGATTGTTGCTATACAGTGGGGACAGGAAGGAACATAGATCCACTGGGGTTTACTGTATAAAATTCAAGAACTATCTCATTCAGTGCTAAAAGTTGATCAAATTCTATAGCAACTCTATACAGATGGGGCCAACAAGAAATCTAAAACAAACGTTTGGATCACCTCATTCTATAAAGAACAGCAATAGGCTGACACCCTGCTTGAAAGCAAATGACAACAAATATGAACTGCTTAGTTGAGGAGGTAGATGGTAAATTCTAGATATGGGCTATGAACAGCTTTGGGAATGAAGGCCATAACACATATCTTTCTGTGTGTGTGTGTGTGCGTGTGTGTGTATGTGTGTGTGTGTGTGTGTGTGTGAGAGAGAGAGAGAGAGAGAGAGACTGTTTGATTTAAATCATCCTGAAACTGAAATCACAATGTATAACTAGATAATCTAATCAATCTAGACCTCGCCCCCTCCAATGTTAGGATTTTATAACACCACTGCATTCCAACATGCAGAGTTTTATGGCAAAACATTATGCTATTGCAAAGCATTACAGCTATTGCTCTAAGTGGGGCATGTACCCTGAGTTGTTGTTTCAAGGGGTTCAAAACTGTGTTCTCAGCATTTTCATACTTAATTCCATTGTAGCCAATGGCATGATTTGAGTAGAGATTCAGAGGAATTTACTGGATTGCTCACAAACCATTCTCAAGGGAAATTAACCCAATTTGTTGGCTTCTGGAGTTTTAGGCTCTAACCAATTGGAATAACTGATCATAGATAATTGTAGTAGTAGAAGTCTTTAATATTGGTGTGTTAATAGCTTATAAGGTTCTGATGTATGGATTACTTTGCTGGCTGTTCCAAGAAGTAGGCATACATGCATATGAACTTATTTGTTCGATTGATGAGGAAACGAGGCCAGGAAGATTGCAATCATAATCACAAAGCTTTTAAATGGAGAAGCTTGAACTAGAATATGTGTTTCAGAACCCAGATCAGTCTTTTCACCATGTGACATTGATGGATTTTATAGACATACTAAAAACAATACAAGTGACCTTTATAAATAAACTCCAACTCTGATAACTTTGTTGCGTGAGAGTTTTCCTTGTCCTTGAAGTGTAGCATTAAGATTTTCATGATTTGGGGCGCCTGGGTGGCTCAGTTGGTTAAGTGTCTACCTTTGGCTTAGGTCATGATCCCAGGGTCCTGGGATGGAGCCCCACATCAGGCTCCCTGCTCGGTGGGAAGCCTGCTTCTCCCTCTCCCATGCCCCCTGCTTGTGTTCCCTCTCTCGCTGTGTCTCTCTCTGTCAAATAAATAAATAAAATCTTTTAAAAAAAAGATTTTCATGATTTATGGAACAGCAGTGATTAAGTATAATTTTTAGTCACTTGTTTTATATCCCCTCTCTCTTCCTGGATGACTATGAAAGCCCTAAAACGGTTTACATTTTGGGCATAAGGGAAGATGTTGCTTTAACTTTACTCCTTAATAATGGTATGGAAAATTTTTGGTCTTTCCCTACTTCAGAAAACTTTATGTCATCCTGTTTTAGAAGTTATTTAAAAACACACCTAACAACTAATGTTTTGGCGAAACTCTAATTGGAGTTATCACTTGGAATCACTTCAAGGATTGATCATGATATTTTCCTAAAAAAATTTTATGGTTATTAGACACCCATGATAGTTCATATTTGTGGATACAAGAAGCTTCTGCTGATCTCTTACCACTTTTTTTCATGAAATGAAAGAAACCCTGTCCTCACCTCCAATTTTTGGAGCAGACATTGTATAAGTTCTGAGATCAGACAAGAGTATCTAGGTAAATATTGATGAAATAACGAAACTAAAAGAAACATGTATTTGCACTATAATATCATATAATACTCAAAATGAACAAGCTAAGGACATATTAATAAAGAATAAGCAGAGTAAAAATTCATAAGCAATGATGCTTCATCCTTCTTTGTAGAAACAGTTCATTTTCCATTTCAATTGACAAAAATATAAAATGCTTTTCTTTAACTGAATATCCATATTGATTTTGCTTTATGATCCATGCATCTTCTTTGTGACTTCATTTCCCTTACTAATACCACAAGTAAGTCAAAATCCATCCATTCTCTAGGATAGTTTCAATTTTCATGATAGATCAACACAGTTTTTGACCAGAATACCAACAGTAATTCTCTTCTTTGTCTCTTTTGACAAGTAATTGTATCAGCTCTATAAAAAAAAAAAACCCTCATTAATCCACATTGTTCTTTTCAAAACCAGAGGCTTAAGATTTTATGTTAGATGTTGACTGACCATGCATCTCAAATACCCTTTTATTATATTGAAAAAGTTCAAAGGATGTTACTTGTAAATAAACTCCACACCTTGGAAAACCATGTGGTTAAAAAAAAATAGCATAGATGCCTGGGTGAGACCTGAATTAACTAGACATTTTGAGAGTGCTGAACGTTTCCATTTTCAGCACAACTAATTAACCTTGTGGGTATTACATTCCAGTCGAAGCAGAGAAACTCATATACATGCATGAAAAAATCATTGCCACAACGGAATGGTGAGTGTTCCACACTTATACCCCTACAGGCACTTTTCTTTTTTTCAGAATTAAATACACATCAAGCTTAATATCGGAATCCACTTGAAACTTTTCCAATACTTGCTCCTCTTCCTTCATGTCTTTTCACTTTTAACACCTAGTGAGAATGGAAAATGGATCCTGGGAAGAAACATGGAAGAAAAATTCTGACCATATTCTTCACCACAAACATAAAGAAAACAGTTTTCACACTTCCTGGGACTTTGTTCTAATCAAATTCAGGCCCTTACAGATTTATTCCTCTCCTTCCAATTTAGGAAGAAATGTCAAATTGTTCATTTTCATGAGTAAAATTAGTGAAAGTTTACTCAACTCATTACTCCCAATGCAGAGTACAAATGACATCACTGTATGCTTATGCATAGGAAGCCCTGTTCATAATCTGGCACTTCCTATACTGACTCTTGAAAACATAAATGACCATTTGGAAAATTTCTCTCGTGGGCCCTGTATACCTTTTGAAGTCAAATTGAGAGTTCAAAATCAGAATTAATAAAATTATCCTCATGGTTATATCATAAATTCCAAATCACAAAGAAAGAATATATCTTTTTATTTTTTAAAGATATTATTTATTTATATAAGAGAGAAAGAGAGAGAGAGAGGAAGAGGAAGCACAAGCAGAGGGGAGGGGCAGAGGGAGAAGCAGATGCCCCGCTGAGCAGGGAGCCCGATGTGGGACTCGATCACAGGACCCTGGGATCATGACCTGAGCTGAAGGCAGATGCTTAACCGACTAAGCCACCCAGGTGCCCTGAAAGAATATATTCTAAAATTATATATAAAACTATAAGTTCAGCATGCAAATGACTCAAAATAAATCCATTTCAAATAATAAAAAAACAAGCAAAACAATAGATCAAGCAATCACTTTGATGCTTTTGACACTTAAATGACCAACTAAGAACAGCTGCATATTAATTCAATTAGCTGTGTAAAAATTTGTCATTCAGATGGTCAAAAAACTTAGTCACAAAATGCACCATTTATGGGGATAAACAGCCTCTGTCTACACTGACTAAATAGAATATAAGGCAATTTCTCCATGAAAAAAAAATGCAGAATTTGCACATACATGCAAGCAGAGGAGATGACTTCTTCCAGACTTGACTTTTTGTTCCTGTGTTTGTTCATATATTGAGGTTTTGGTGTTGTTCTTTTATTTTGCTTTTGTTCTGGCAGTTTTGTTTTTATTTAGCTGTCAGTAGGGACTATTAAACACTTTGATGACTTACATTTTAGTCCAGAAGCTAACATCATTTTTCCTCTTTTTTTTTCCTCCAGTTGTCCATTGAAGATATTCAGGATTAAACTTATGGTATTAACATTTCTCAGAAGTGCCTCACACAAATAATTTTGAACAAAAACATAAAAACAGAGGGGGGAACAAAAGAGAAGGGATTATATAAAACTGAAAGCAACCAAGAATTTCCCCCCATCATAATGTGGAAAAAATAATTTATCTCTTTAAATTTTAGACAAAAAAAAAAAACTTTCTAAGAGGGAAGCAAGGTCTGCTTAATCTCTTTGGCAAATGTTTTTCTTTTCTCCTTTCCTCGCTTTTCTAAGATAGATCTAGTGTGCACATCAGAGAAGTAAACACTATATTCTGCAGATCCATATTACACACACAGCAATTTGTATGATAATTTTTTCTTGATTGCAATTTACTCTTTAAATATGCAAATTGTATAATTACTGCCAAAAAATGTCCTCCATGTGTAACAACGAAAAAGAGATGCATAAAAGTGCTATAAATCTTGCAGAATAATGGTTTTACAGATGAAAAAAAGGAGTGAACTATATTAGGTAAGTCCATTATGGAAGAAAAACACACCAGGCTGAAAATGCATGGAGTTAGAAATGTTTAGGTTGTTGTTAATAACTGCCCAAAGTCCCAACTCTCTGAAAAATTTCATAGAGGGTAAAAGTTTCTTCCTCTCTGATAGATTATGCAAACAATATCAGATAGGTCAAAAGTGATGTTACAAAAGTCTAAAACTAAGCATTTAAACCTGTCACTACCTGAAATATAAGAAGTACAGCAACATAAAAATTAGATCTATGTTCACAATCAATTGTACAAGTAGTTGAAAATAGGGACTTCAGTAAATATATACACATACTTACTATATACATTCTCCATATATCTTTTTGCTTGACAATTTTTTTATGACTAGATAAAAGAACAATGCATTCCTCTAAAGAAGAGTGTCATCGTAAGTACCAAAGTTGGTAATATAAGAGCTAAACTTTCCTGAGGACCTGCTATTTGCCAAGCTCTGAGCTCAGTGAGTTATAAACATCAGATCCTTTACAGTTCCCAATGAGTAGGCATGAATAGCATCTCAGTATACAGATAAGAACCTGAGACACAAAGATGGTGATTAAAGGTAAGTCACAAAGCCCAGATTTAATTGTGCATATCTGATCCTGGAAACTGCATCCATATCGTTCTACCTAATTCTTCCCCCTGGGAAATTACCAGACCCAATTGCCAGTTGGCTTGCTGGGCGCATGGGCTAGTCAATTATTTGGTGTGTGCCTCAGTGACTCACATCTGATAAATGGAAAAGCTAATTCACTTGCGAGAAGCTGTGTAACATGATATGAATGAGCTTTGAAAATTGATGTATTATGTAAATGTAAACTACAGAACCTTTTACAAATGATTATTTACGATGCATGGAGTTTAAAAGATTAAGCAGTATGTATAACGAATAAATATCATCTTCAAAATGAAACACATATAATCAAATCCTGAATTTATCCTTTAATAACTAGAAAATCACAGGAAAGATCCTTAAACCTGATGAGACTAATTTTTCTACTCTGTAGAATGGGGATAGTGAGTATTACAAAATTTTGGGGAGAACGTGAATAATTCATGGAAAACAACTTGACATGTAGTAGATGTTAAATCATACCTATTATTTTTTTATAAAAAAATATTCTGAGCGCCAAATCTGTTCTGAAAATCTTGTATGCATTCTCTATTTGCATATTGCTTTTTTTTATGTAAAACCTGATTGAAAAAGAATCTTAAATTTTTACTCAGAAAGTAAATAAATGTAATCCTTTCCCCTTCCTAAAATCAGCTATAACTGGATTAACCATATTAGAGAAAGCCATTCTGGCTATGGCATATTTGTAACATGCCATCTTGAATTGAATTTATGTTGCATGTATAATAGTATGTTAAAACATGACTTACTTGATGTCAGTTTCATGTGAAGGACAAGGAAATAGGAGGTGCCAGCCCTCCTATGCTGGTCTTGCTAAGGAGCTAGGAACAAGTTCTGTGACACTTTGATGACCATCACTTCTAGCCTAGTTTATCAGGAAGTTTGAAAAAGTAGCAGGGGATTAAAAGGATAATTCTTTGGCAAGAGATGGACTGTGAGTGCCACACCTTTTTTGTGGCAGAATGGTGGGCCGTATTACTCCCATTTTGTGTCTAATGAAAAAGGCTTCAAAGCCACCATTCAAAGAAACTGACGTATGTCCTCTACAGTTGTGGGCACAGAAGACTGGTGTTGGATCAATATCCAAGGAAAATAAGGTCCAGGGGTTTGCCTAATGACATACACACCTGAAGTTTTTCAGGTCAAAGAATGCATGAGTGCTCCCTGTGGACCAGGTGGGGGGCAAGTGTGTAAGAACCAGCCTGGGCATGTCTTGGATTATGTTCAAGAACGTCGCCTTGTGAGTAGAGGAAAACTCATAGAATAGCTGGGGCCATCTTCCTCCTGGTTTGAGAACAAGGCCAACAAACAGAATCTACAGAAGTGCAGAGTCAAGACAATGAGCAAGGAGTGATGTTTCCGATGTCTGTTTAACTTCTGGTCTTCTGGTATTTTATGATAGAGTAAGTGTTATTACTACCTAAGCCAATTTTGGCCAAGAATTTTATTTCTCGTAGCCAAAAGGATCATAACCACTACAATATCTAATCTACAGGATTGGTTGTGAGGATTAGTAAAAAATTATGAAATACCATTAATAAGATATCTTTGAACATAGCTGACAGCCACTGGATAAATAGCAGCATTTTTTCCTTAAGATTTTTGATAGAAAGGAAGAAGAGAAGAAATGAAAAGGATGGAAATAAATTGAAATTTATCAAGGAAGATAAAATATGAATGCAGAAGTATGCAATAAACACTATAATGTGTTAAATGCTACATAAAACTATATGTTTTCGGAGGAGGGAGAGATTATTTCCAGCTGAGGACATACGCAAAGACATTAATTCAGAGAGCACTTGCTCTCTGGCTTCTCCCAGGCAAGTTTCTGCTCACAGATGTGTTTGGCCATGTATTAATCAGGGTTCAATCAGAGAAGCAGAACCCTAAGAATTACATAGAGGAAGGAATTTGT
The DNA here is from genome assembly GCF_003265705.2 of Callorhinus ursinus. Taxonomy (NCBI): domain Eukaryota; kingdom Metazoa; phylum Chordata; class Mammalia; order Carnivora; family Otariidae; genus Callorhinus; species Callorhinus ursinus. Next base: position 57,366,574 of record NW_027397070.1, read on the forward strand.
TATGGAGATTAGACTTTACACAGTCATGGGAAAGATCTGTGATGGGGAGATCTATGCAAAGCTGTTGGCTCTGCATCTGGTCTTGGATCTGAAGCTGCTATAGATCAGCCAGGGGAGCATTTGAAGAGGAAAGTTGGACATGAAGTGTGCTAAAATAAGGAAAACCTGGCATCTTTGTTGATGAACAGAAACACACAAGGATAAACTAAAACCTGTGTCTGTATCTCTTTCCCCAACCCTTTTTGATATAAGTAGCTTTCCACTGTAGCGGCATTTTGGTAATAGACTCGCACAAAGGCCTGGGTCTAGATTTAAAGAAACTTTAAAAGTTCCATTGTGAATTGGAGGCATGAGAGGGCTGGACACTGCCTCACACCAACAGCATAAGCTTACAGGTCAGAGGTATCATGCCAGACCACAAGAAGGCTAACTTTCAGAGAGTAAAAACGGCTACTACTTCACTTGCAACTTCTAAACCTCCAATTTCCAAAGTTCTCTTGTGGCCAGCCTGACCCAAAGCCACACATTCTGACAAATGTAGTCACAGCTTAGCTAAGTAGCAAAGCTGCCACAGCCAATCTGCTATCTTTTTTACTAGAATGATTAGATAGCATTTAAATATTAAGAGATTTCACATAAATGGCCAAATATTTGAACTTCCCTTGAAAGAAAATGATCACGTGGATATTGACAAACTGATTCTAAATTTACACAGAGAAGCGAAAGACTCAGAAAAGTCAATATCATATTGAAGGAGAAGAACAAAGTTGGAAGACTGACCCTACCTGCCTTTAAGATTTACTATAAAACCACAGTAATCAAACCAGTGTGGTATTGGTGAAAGAAGAGACAAGTAGACCAAAGAAGCAGAATACAGAACCCAGAAATAGATCCACATAAATATAGTTAACTGACCTTTGACAAAGGAGCAAAGACAGTACAGCAAAACACAGATTTTTCCAACAAATGATGTTGGAACAACTAGATATCCAAATGCAAAATAAATAAATCAATAAATAAATCTAGACACAGACTCACACCCTTCACAAAGATTAAGTCAAAATGGATCACAGACCTAAATGTAAAACACAGAACTATAAAACTTCTAGAAGATACACAGAGAAAACATAAATGACCTTGTGTATGCCAATGACTTTTTAGATAGAGTGCCAAAAGCAAGATCCACAAAAGAAACAATTGATAAACTAGAGTTCATTAAAATTAAAAATGCTGGCTCTGTGAAAGACAATGCCACAGACTGAAAGAAAATATTTGCTAAGGACATAGATGATAAAGGACTGTTATGCACAATGTAGAAAGAACTCTTAAAACTCAATAATATGAAAACAAACAACCCAATTAAAAAATGGGGCAAAGACCCTAATAGACATCCCACCAGAGAAGGTATACAGATGACAAATCAGCATATGAAAAAATGTTCTACATGCTATGTCATTAGGGGAGTACAAATTAAAACAACATTGAGACCGCACTACATACCATTCAGAATGGCCAAAATTTGGAACCCTGATAACATCAAATACTGATGAGGATGTGGAGCAGGAGGAATGTTCATTCACTGTTAGTGGAAATACAAAATTGTATAACCATGATGGCAGACAGTTTGGCTATTTCTTACAGAACTAAGCATACTCACACATAATCCAGCAATCACACTCCTTAGTATTTACCTAAATGAGTTGAAAACTTACGTCTGCACAAAAACCTGCTATAAGCAGATGTTTATAGCAGCTTTATTCATAATTACCAAAACTTGGAAACAACTAAGATATCCTTCAGTATATGAATGGATAAATGAACTATGATATATCCAGACAATTGAATATTATTCAGTGCTAAAAAGAAATGAGTTATCAAGCTATAAAAAAGCATAGAGGAAGCTTAAATCTGTATTAAAAAGTCAAAGAAACAAATCTGCAAAGGCTACATACTGTATAATTCCAAATATAAGGCATTCTAGAAAATGCAAAACTATGGAGATGGTATGAAGATCAGTGGTAGCTCGGGGTTGTGGTCTGGGGAGTGGTCAATAAGCAGAGCTCAGAGGATTTTTAGGGCAGTGAAAACACTCTGTATAACACCATAATGATGGATGCATATCATTATACATTTGTCCAAACTTACAGAATGCTCAACAGCAAGAGTGGATCAGAATTGAAACTATGGACTTTGGGTGATAATGATGTATCAGTGGAGGTTCATCAATTACATCAAATATATAACTGGTGAAGGATGTTGATAATGGGGAAGTCTATGCATGTATGAGGAGGGGTATATGGGAAATCTCTGTACTTTCCTCTCAATTTTTCTGTGAACTCAAAACTGGGCTAAAAATTAAATTCTAATTAAAAAAAAAATCAGCTAGGCTGGCATTCATACATGACAGCAGGTGACTAGAACTTGGGAGGAGCAGCCTCCTGTGCTTTCTTATTTGCCATTGTCTCCATCATTTCCTATCAACCTCCATTACCAAAACCATTTAGGTTATCATTTACCATTGCCAGGGACTGGATGTTTGTGCCCCAACCCTAGTCCATATTTGAAGCCCTAATCCCCCATGTGATGGTATTTGGAGGTGGGGTCTTTGGGAAGTTACAAGATTTAGATGAGATAATGAAGTAGGGTCCCCATGATGGAATAGGTGCCCTTATAAAAGGCAGACATGCGAGGACAGCATAAGGAGACAATTCTCTGAAGGGAGGAAGAAGGCTCTCCCCAGAACCTGACCATGCTAACACTCTGATCTTGGACTTCTAGCCCCCAGAACTATAAAGAATAAATTTCTGTTGGTTAAGCCACCCCATCTGTGGTATTTGTTATAACAACTAAAGCTAATTAAGATAACCATCATGCTTTTCTTTTCCTTCTTTCTTTCTCTTTCTTTCTTTCTTTCTTTCTTTCTTTCTTTCTTTCTTTCTTTCT
>NW_027397070.1:57369526-57640647 GCF_003265705.2 Callorhinus ursinus
TTTCTTTCTTTCTTTCTTTCTTTCTTTCTTTCTTTCTTTCTTTCTTTTTCTTTCTTTCTTTCATCTTTCTTTTTCCCCCATGAAACCTGAAGTTTCATGTAAGTTTCATTTGGGATCCCATATTCTGAAGGAGTCTTTGGGTTGAGTGTGAGAAGAGTTTGTGGTTGACATGGGAAGTGATAGGTATTTCAGGAAGTGTTATTGAAACACATATTTTTAACTCGTGAACAGTCTTTGGTTTGGCAATGTTTGAAGTGTGAGGCGAGTTTGGTGAAATTATGGTAGTTTGGAAGTAGTTTGGGACCAGATGGCAGAGGGTCTGGAATGCTGGTTTTATTTAGGAGACATCGGGAAACAATTGAAGCATTTTAAAGAGGTGAGGGAAATGCTTATCCCTATGGTATAGGAAAACCAATCTAGAGGTTGTGTAACACTGAATTAGGTGGGAACAGAGACAGACACGGGAACTATCTGCTGTAATGCAGCAATGTTTACTCTATTATCAGTCTGTGCATGAAAACACAATCTGGTTATTGTTGTTGCCACTGAGCCATTGCCTCTGTCCCATTTAAATATGTCACAGAATTTGAAGCTCTAGATTTATTTATCACTGTGGTTGATGGATAGAACTCCAAGTTTTCTTTTAAGTCAAACACATTCAAGCTGGTAATCAAGTTCATATCCAAGCTCCCCAGATGGTTTGGTTGCCAAGAATGTCCTGGAAATCTTGCAAGCACTGTTCTGTGGCATTTTAGCCTTGCTGCTTTCAATCTTGGTTGGAAACCATAAAAATAATATTTCATTCATTACGCTGTAGAAGAGGCCCTTAGAGCTTCATACATGAAAGAAGGGATATTATGGAGAGCATCACATTCCTATGCAAAATGAGGCACAAGATTGAGAAACAGTGAAATTATGACATAGGGGATAGCAAATAAATTATGCCATTACACTATCACCAAAAAGTTATGAGGTCTCAGGTACATACTTTGAGTGACTGATTGAGAGGGAGATTATTTAAACTAGTGAGCCTGGAAAGACACTTCAGTTCCTTCTTGAGCAAACCCATGCTTGCTCCGAATTATAAATGGAGTTGGTATCTTTCAACAGAAACCCCAAATCAAAATAAACCAAGGGGATATGACCCTACTGATTGCATCTCAGAAAACAGAATCTAAGAATTCGAAAGCAACATGGTGAATAACCCCAAAATCTCCGATGAATTCAAAATGCCCAACTGCTAAAAATAAATTAAGAAGTAAATAAACAAAAATATTTGGTGTACATTAAATATTACTGAGATCTTCTGCTCTTGAGTAGAAGAGCTTGACAACAACTGAACAAAACCACCAGTCTCTTTTCTAATCTGGTATAAACATCATGCTATCCCTCTACTGCACACATCTCTGGCTTGATTTTATTGAGAGAACTTCAGGGTTAAGTGACAGAGCTACACCTAAAAGGTGAATAGATGTGATTAAAATGAGAATGAATGCACTGGTATCAATGCACAATCAATATCAATGCATAATCAAATAAAAGAAGGGGTCACGTTAGGGTAAACTATCTCCCTAGAAGTCCTGTGCCCTGAAGTTCGCTATTGCCAACTTTGGCACTTCCAAGTCCTTATTCCATTTTGGGCAATAGGACCTGCTAGACTTTATCTCCCTCCAGAAAGAAAGCTATTTCAAGGCAGGACAAAGACCTTATTCTATAACCCATGGCCAATTTCCTTTATTTCACTTTTGTGTAAGCCAACCTACTCATACAAGAGTCACTTCTATAGCTTTCTGGTTCTAAGTCAATTTGCTTTTTGCTATCCTCACACCTGGTTTGAGCCACAAATCATGGCCAATTAGTGGTTTATAATCAGAGTGTATGAGTCAGCTCAGACTGCCATCATAAACTATCACAAGATGCATGACTTTAACAACAGAAATTTATTTTCTCATGGTTCTGGAGGCAATATCAAGGAAGTCCAATATCAAGGTGCCAGTCAATCAATTTGGTTCCTGCTGAGAACCTTCTTCCTGGTTTGCAGATGGCCACCTTCTCACTATCCTCACATGGCAGAGAGAGAGAGAAAGAGAGAGAGAGATGACAGATCTTCCACTTCTCATCAATCTACCAATCTTACTGGATTATAATCCACCTCCCTTAACCTTATTTATCTCCTAAAAACCCCATCTCTAAATAAAGTTACATTGAGAGTTAGGACTTCATCATATGTATTTTATGGACACAAAATTCACTACACAGCACATAAGAAATTACTTAACCTTTAAGTTTTTGATGTCCTCATGTTAAACATTGAGATAACATCTTCTTCAAATGGCTGTTGTCCCGAACAAATGAGATAGTACATTTTAACGATATCTTAGTTGCACAGTAAATCTAAGCTTTCCCTTACATTAAACACCTGGATAGGTATCCATACTATTCCTGGGCCTGCATTTTGTCCACATCTCTGCCTCTACCCTCCTGCTAGACTTGCATCTTCGGCCAGTGTCTCCAGGCCCATAATAGCTAGGATCAGACCTCTGAATGCCCCACCCAAATCCCCTGCTTGTGCCCAGCAATGTTTACCTGTTTACTGGTTTCTCTGTATACCCTCAAAAATACCAATATAGATGAAATATGTAGATATAGATATGAGCTATATAGATATGTATAAATGGATGAAATCCCTGATTTCACTTATGCAGAGTTTGTACCTTTCCCCACCTATTTGGAAGCCTCTTCAAACAGATCCTGGTGTCAGATGCCAGACAGGCTAACCGAAAATATTTTAAAAGAAAGATTAAAAAGACTAATACCAGTACTCTTTCTACTTATCTGGCCCTCTCTTGCTTTTTATTTCTATCTTATCCTGCTGCTTCTACCAGACCTCTAGATCAATGGTTCTCTACTGGCAACATAAGAAAAAATGGCATCAATTGTTCTAAGGATGCTTTTGAGCAATTCCAAATATAATGCTTTATTTGTGAAGAAATAAGCTCAGTGTATAAACATAAAACTACTTTATATTTCCAAAAATTGCTGTACACTGTGCACTGTTGATCCTTTCACCTTTCCTACTGTGACACTTGTGATGCCTGATATAGCAACTGCTTTCCAGTTTCTAAGGCATGCCTGGTCTTATCTCATCCTCACAAAACCCCATACGGGCAATGAAGCACAGAAAGATAGGTGACCTGCCCAAAGTCACCCAGCTAGACAGTGGGGGAGCCAGAATTCAGACTCAAGCAGTCTGTCTTCATAGACTACACTTAACCATGGTGCAATATCAGCTTGAGGTGGAGAGAAAAGTGGAATCAGCCAGGATCCATGGGATCGTCCATAACCTTGGCTGTGTATGCCTGAGATGGCATGCCACCTCTCACATGTCTTGTCTGCCCTTGAACAATGAATGGTCAATGCAGGTTGTTTATATTCTTGCTGGAAAGAAGATCACATCGTAGAAAAGGACTCTGAGAGCACAATAACCATCAGTCACATTTCAGTTCAATGAATTAAATCTGACCAGAAGCAGTGGATTACAAAATCCCCTCCCCAGATCCTCTACCTTTCTGTTATCTGAAAGTATAATTTGTGTCCAAGAAAAGAGTCCTAGAATTATGCCTCCAAGCTGAAACTATTCAGAGAAGGACTTCATGTCTGCATTCGGACTTTAAACTTACATGATATAAACAAAATACAGTTACTGGCCTATTATATTTACATTCACACAGGAAAATAAAGAATTCTCTTTCTCTTAGGCCTGGGACAGATTGGCCCCTAGAAAGGGCTCAGATCCACTAGTGATTGGGAATTAAGCCCTAGCATGCTCAGAATGAGAGAAATTCTGCTGTAGAACTGCAGGCAGATCGGGAATAGGGAGAATGAAAGAAAAGACAAAGAAGGCATCTTGATTCAGGTATTTCAGACTCCATATTATTAATCGCACAGTATTCCTCAGAGATTTGATATTTGCCTTCTTATTGGATGGAATGAACACACTTGTAAAAGGAAAAGACTACTTCTAGGTGTTATTTAGGGGGAAAAAAACAGCATAGAGATTTGAACGCAGCTTTAAACACCCAGGTGGCATTTAAGTCACTAATATAATGTAAATGCCCACCACTACATGAAAGGCAAAGAAAAACAGTATAATATGGTAGACATGTGGGTGCTGGAGTCTGAATTTTCTTATTTCTGAAATAGGGATTAATCCAATGGGGTTCTTATGAAAAGCAATGAAATATCTCTAAACCATCACATTCAGGGAGAGCTAGCACAGGGTAGATTGCGAACAGGTACTTGGGAGCTGGACTTTGCTCAATCTCACCTTGCTCTCGGTTATTAGCTGTGTGAGTTCAGAAAAGTTACTTTACCACCCTGGACTTATAAAATGGAGTTGATGAGAAGAGTGCCTACTGCATCAGATTATTATGAGGATTTAATAAGTAACTACTTGTAAAGTGATGGGAACAGTGCCCAGATCAGAGTAAGTACTATGTAAAATTTTGAAAAATAAATAGTATGTTGACTGTTAACAGTCTGACATTTACTTTTTCTAATTCCAGAGCCAGTGTCCCATTTTGGCTTTGGGGAACGTCCCCACAACCTGTCTTTGAGTATAGTCCTAGTGACGCAATCGATTCAGGTGCTACAGCCAAACCTTGTGTGGGTCGGGGTGATGGTGATGACCTGAACTAGGCTAGTCAGACACTCTCTCCCTGGAATTTGACTCATAAGCAGAAACCACACAGACTCTGTATTATAATGTATTCATCCTGACTCCTGTACCCTAAGGATACCCTTTATGAGTTCCTCACTCTAAGATTTCCAAGGTTGCTCCACTGGTCTGCCCAGTCGGGGATGTTTCCATCAGTTCTGGAGACAGCTTCTTTCAAAAAATGAGCCCCTAAAAAAATTCCAATAAATAAGCCTCTTTTTTTTCTTTTTTAAATCTATATCGATGACGTTTAATCAAATATCCCCATATGTCCACAATGGGTACCCAAATACATTTTATTCATTATTAGAATCAGAGTGATCACTCTAAATCATTCTTTTATACTGAAATTAATTTATAGTTATATCGGTGTGACCCACCTTCTCCCCAAATCAGTTTCTCTTTGTGCTCACTTCAACTCTGATGGAGTTATTTAGTTCCATACTGTCTTGATTCTCATCTGTGCCAAGCAGAAAAGCTATATAACTATAATCTGGTAAGGGTTGGCAGTGTGTATGACTGGAAAGGGGTGTCTCCTCAGTGACCAATTCTAGCTGTGGGATCTAAGACACTATTTGCCTGGCCAATGAAAGGCTCAGGGTTTAGCTCTTCATTTCTGAAAGTCTCAGCAGTGCATACTACTAAATAAATATTCAGAGATGGGAAAGAAGTAGCATCATTGATAATCATGAATTCTTGGTGTTGCTATTATGCACCTCCTCTCACTGCTAAAATATAGGAAATACAGCAGAAAACAAAATATAATATGTCTGAATAATTTGAGAATGGCTAATTGGACTTTGAAAAATATGCATATACAACAAAATAAATTTCTAATTGCTATCATTCCAGACCCTAATACAAAATAAATAACTTCACACTGAGATGTTAGAGATCATGTGGTGAGCAATTTGAAGAAAAAAAAAGGACTTTTTTTCTGGACTAGTTAAATCATTTATCAAAAATTATAAGCAAATCTATAGAGACAGAAAGTACATTAGTGGTTGCCTAGGGCTGGGAGATGGTGGTGTGGGAAGTGATTGCTAATGGGTACAAGACTGCTTTGGGGGATGATGAAAATGTTCTAAAATTAGATTATGATGATGGCTGCAAAACTGTAAATATACTAAGACTCTGTGAATTCTGCATTTTAAGCAGGTAAACTCCATAGTGTGCAAATTATACCCCAATAAGTTGTTTTTAAATGATTCAATTCCCACCTTTTAAGCTATTGGAAAGCTCTAGCTAACCTGAATGAAAGTCAGCAGATTTGGACTAGGGGTGTCCAGAATAAGGTGGAAAACCTAAAAATCAATAAAATGCACCCAAGTCAAAATCCACATTGGGCGCCTGGGTGGCTCAGTTGGTTAAGCGACTGCCTTCGGCTCAGGTCATGATCCTGGAGTTCCGGGTTTGAGTCCCGCATCGGGCTCCCTGCTCAGCGGGGAGTCTGCTTCTCCCTCTGACCCTCCCCCCTCTCATGCTCTCTCTCTCTCATTCTCTCTCTCAAATAACTAAATAAATAAAATCTTTAAAAAAAAATACACATTCAGATCCCAGACAACCCAAGGAAACCAGAGTCTACTGCAAATGAGAAATGGGGCTGTGTTAGGAAGGAGATGGACATGAACTGAGCAGGAGTAACTTCAATTCAACATGTCACCCTTATCGATTGGGCATCATGGTCTAGTGAGCATTTCTCAATGAGAGATAGTCTATCTGTATTTTCTACCTGCTTGGTGTTGAGTCAAATAGCACCGTGCAGTTAGAGTACCCAGTATCCTTTAAGGCACCCTTCATAATTTTCTTATTTCTGTATCTCAGTCTTAATAAGTACTCTCAAGCTGTAGCCAGCTGCTAACACACTCCCTTAGAGAGTGTGGCTACACAGGCCGCACACCTAGCTGGCCCTGTGGAATTCCAGGTGTTTGGCTAAGTCAATGGATGGATGAGGCTAACTGGTAAGGGCCTTCTTGCTTGATGTCTCTAAGTGTGCATGAATAGCAGCTCTCACCGTGAAGGACAAAGCCCTGCTGATTATTTACAAAGCATATATCCTTTCAGCAGAAAGGAACCTAAGCTAGAAAAAGAATGAGCATTTCAAAAAGTGATATTTAAGAAGAAAATAGTTGAAATCCAAATGTTTAATTTTCTTACATGATTTGTAAATTCTTCTACACACTAAGGTTTTTTGTTTGTTTCTCTGTTTGTTTCTTTGTTTGTTTGTTTGTTTTCAGAGCTTAAGGGAGATTCAAACACAGTCATCTCCAGAAGTGCTTAGCCATTTTTTTTTTTGTTAGAACACTTGGGATCGATGGCATTAACACAACTCACATTTGATGGGACAGGAGCAGGTACACTGTAGGGTATAGGAAATCCCACCTTTTCCTTTCAAGGAAGCATGCCAAGTGGCAGACTGATGAGAATAATAAATACTCCAAACATATAGCAAAATACGAATCATTAACAAAAGTTAACTCCTGTCAGTAATAATTAATTTGAAATTTCACTCACACTTGATTGTTGCACACACAAGTCACACACAGATGTCATGAGCGCACTTCAGAAAGCCTCCAAAATAGTCCCCTTTCATAGCTTTATATGTGAGAAGAAAGAGGATACAGAGATTTGGGGCATTTTGCTCAAGCATTATCAATCTAAATTAAAGTTGACTGTAAGATTAAGGATGTCTCCCATTACACAATCTCCACCCCTTTTAGGCCAGTGTGTCTCCAAATTGAATGTACATATGAAATACTGATCAACTTGTCAATCTTGTCAAAATCCAGAATCTCACTTTGAGTTGTAAGGTTCTACCTTTATTTGAAAGCACCTCTGTAATTTGCAAAGCACTTTACATAGGGTAATAGCATTTGTTACCATGACCCACAAAAACAGAAAATTATAAATGCAGTCTTATAAACAGGAATGTGATACGCTTTGCATCATACACTAAGTGATAGATCAAGAATTCAAACTGGGGCGCCTGGGTGGCTCAGTTGGTTAAGCGACTGCCTTCGGCTCAGGTCATGATCCTGGAGTCCTGGGATCGAGTCCCGCATCAGGCTCCTTGCTCAGCAGGGAGTCTGCTTCTCCCTCTGACCCTCTTCCTTCTCGTGCTCTCTATCTCTCATTCTCTCTCTCTCAAATAAATAAATAAAACCTTAAAAAAAAAAAACTATTTAAAAAAAAAAAAAGAATTCAAACTGGATCTGTGACTCTAAATCTTACGTCCTTTCCCTCGATCCCATTTCTCCTTGGTAGAAACACATGTGCTGTGACAGATATAAAAGGGGGCTGTAACTTTTCCACTTGTCCTCTTATTTCATTTACTTATTTTTTTCATCCTCTGTCTGTCATAGTTTTTTCTTGACATGTTTTCTATGTGTAAATATGACCCCATTGTAACTTTTACCATCAATCTCCGCCGTGAACCCTTTTAAGGTAAAGTTGTATTTCTTCCTCTAGGTTATTTACATATTTTCCCACTGGTTTCAAATATCTTCCATAGCCATGGTACATTAAACACATTATATTCCCATATTTTATTTCTGTCTACTAATTTGCCTTTTAATCATATTTGCTGTTTGCCTAGAACTTGCCTGAACTTCTTAGCTCCATTTTTGTATCAAAGTAATTAAAAGGAACACAAATAATCACAGTCTCAAGTTTCTTGCCTCTGAATCTATACAGCAAATCATTTCTTTGCTCTTTTCAAGGACTTTTATGAAAATAGATCATCAAAGGGTTCCAAATGAAATTTTTTGGTTACTTATTTATTTTGAATTTAAGAAGTCACAGGAGGAAGCGAGAGAGAACACATTCGGAAGGATGATTTAGTGGAATTATAACTTGCAATATTTAGTTGCATATTATTTTATTGGGATCATGGAAAAATATAAAAGATACACTACAGCTGATTTTTCTATGTAGAGTTCTTAAAAATTTATATCATCTACATTAGTTAAAAAGACTTTCTTATTCGTAATAAAAATATTTAGCCATCCTATTAAGAATAAACCATGACTCTCTATTATTAATAGTATTTCATCTTTCTATTATGTGAGTAAAAGACCACTGGATGGAATAATAATCATCCAAGAAAACGCAGGGGTGAATAACAACATTTCTAATTTGAGAGCCATGTTTTCTTTCTGCTTAAATTTTCTGAAATGATACGAAACAAAATCTGCACCACCCATTCTGGTTATATAAGCTGATTCAGACCTATGTCCTCGATTTCTCCATATATAGAAGGAAGGAAGAACCCCACGAAGGAGAAAAATATAAATGCCCCAGAGAGATGATCTACTCTGTAGGTATCCAATAGCTTATACCATCACATTATTGTGTGTAAATAGTTGCCATGTTGGAGGCCAGCCCTAACTGTCCCACAATATGCAGGGCTGATAGGATCAAGATGCACAGGCCTCTGATTCCAGGACAATTTGTACTAAATGCTGATGAAAGATCAGAGAACTACAATGTAGAGATGCTTAGAGTAGTTTCAGAGAAGATATATGTTGTTTTAATTGCCCACTCTTAGAACTAGGATATGGTGTTAGTATCACTTACTACTGCTAAGGATTTCTCCCAGGATTTAGGTGTGTCTATAAGAGAATTTACATTCCTTCTATTCTTAACTAATTTCTTTACTTTCCTGGAAATGTAAGAAGGACCCCAACATTTACCCTACAAGAACAAATCCCCTTAAGAAGAGAGAATCTGGGTCCTACCTAGGACAGTGATCCCTAACTTTGGCTGCATGTTAAAATATATGAAAAAATTTTTAAAAACTGCAAACATCCATGTCCCAGTCCTGGTCCAGTTAAACAGGATCACCTACAGAAGGAGCTCTCAAGCTTTAAAACTTCTCACATGATTTCAATATGCACCAATTTTAGAGGTTACCTTGGAAAAGACCTAATTAAAAATAAAAATAAATATAGTTAAAAAATAAAAATAAATCCAAAATAAATTGGCAACAGAGTTAGGATGACTCCTTTCTAATGAAGGGCTCTTTGTACTGCAGAGAATTGTTGCAAATAAATTTCAAAGAAGATACACATTGAATGACTATTTAGTAAATTGCAATTGAAGAAGACATGAGTATACATTTCAGGAAGGCAGGGCAATAGAAATCAAATTTAAAACCCCAGGGGGAGGAAATCACCAGGGTCAGTGAAAGTTTGTAGCCGGGGAGATTATGTCACATATTTACATTATTATTTAATTGTATGTTAAACAGGATTTGTAAAATGAACTACAAATCCAAATACCCCCACAGAGGCAGAGTGCTAAAAACTTTCATCTCAGGTTGACATGGATTAGAGATTTGAAAGCCCACTTCTCCTTTTACCATGTCAAATTATAAAAGGAAAAATAAAATGCTGATTCGAGTCTCTAATGAAAGGTAACTGTACAATTATTGGAAACATACTTCCAAGGCAAAAGAGGATCTTATTACAGCACAGAGCTAGGCTTGTGTCTTCTTACCTCAAGGTTTTGATGGTGAGATTGCTGTTTACTTTCATCTGGTTTTCATTTGAAAAATCCCATCTGTGCTAAGCCTGAAAGAATTGTAAAAATACTAAAGTTACAAGCATTTAAATAAGGTGAACAGAATTTCCTGGGTTTACTTTGCTAAAATGATGTTTAAAGAAGATTTTGGTGATGTAGGTTGTGAGACCACTATAATATACCTGCTCCAACTAATTATGTGTCTGAGGTGGGAGGCAAAGCAGGACTTCCACCAGAGGGGAGGGGAAATATGCTGGCAGCCTCACGTGCTCACACTAAGTACGGATATTTTCGAAAGTGAATGTGTTAAACTCATTATGCAAAACTTTGGATAATAGCATATTTATCAGCCATTTTATATTATAATCTAAACACTTGTGGCTACACACATAAAAGCTGAAAATAATGGGGTGGAGAAAAGAATATTTCTATATTTCAAAAGAACTAAGAATCAAATCAAATCAAATAAGCCATAATGTTCTCCTTTTACATATTACTCATAAAGGATCAGGTTTGCTATGAGAAAACAATGTGTAGCTTACTTACTCTAGCATCAGCGAATGAAGCATGTCTCAGTGAAAACAGGAGAATTGAGAGAAGTGGAAATGTCAATAAGTTAAATGTGAATGTTTTAAAAGATATCTTGGTACTAGACATTATAGAAAGAAAAAAGAGTGTTTGGGTCAACATGGTGTCTAGGACACGTACCATCCCGCCGCTACCACTCCGTTTATATTAATGGAAATAATTCAGGCCAAATATTTGCAAAGATGACTTAGATATTTCTAAGGTGCTCATTCCAGAGTTCAAAGAGGCACTAAGCAACCATCTGGCCTTTGCCCAACTTTGGATGATCATTCACTGACTGTTTCGATGAAGTTCAGACCTGCCTTTGGTCCAAGAAACAGTATCTGTTTAGGGAATTTTAATCCAGCTATTCAAATCCTTTGCAAGCTCTGCACCTATGACTGGTTGCCCCCAGATACCTTTGTGTAAGTCCAATTCAAACTTCTGAAAAAGACAAAACTTGATTTCTAATTCTTGCTTGGTTATAAAGTAAAGAATTTACAAAAGTTCCTCACATCCAGGACCCATGAAGGAAAACGGGTCCTTCATTGCTTCTGTGAAGGATTATTCTGGAAATTTAAACATACAACCACACACACACACACACACACACACACACACACACACTAAAACTGCAGGAAAGAAGTAGACAGAGCCAAATAAGGAAGGGGCATTTGTTACCTGGGGATCTGTCCACCAAGATGGGCATGAGTATATATATATATATATATATATGTATATATATATATTTACCATTCAGAAGTGAGATAATCATTGAAATTTCCCTTCTGTGGCTGTTTGCTCTCACTGGTCACAAGTCAGTTGTGTCACAGTCTCCAGGTAAAGTTTCCTGAACTCCAATTCTAGTAGATTCTATATGCATATTCCCCCATTACATTTTCATAATGATATTTGCACTTAAAATAAAAGTTGTGACACTTTCTGGTTACTTAACGGTTAGTTTCTCCCCCAGTACTGCAAGATCCTAGAGGGCAGACACAGTATCTTATTTGATTCTCCACGAATAGGCATAAATAATTATTTTGATATTCACTTAAATTTCAAATAAATCAGAATATGAATGAATATTTAATTTGCTTAAATTAGGCAGATGTATAATTGATTATATCTATTTGCAGGAGCTTTGAGATCGTCACATATCCAGCATCATGTTTAGAGTTTTCATTCTTTCCACTGTCTTTTATAAATTATTTTAGATTGAGCTTCAATAATTTTAAAAAATAGATTATTTTTAGACAATAGAGAAGCTTAGTGTATAGTCATCCATAGTGTATAGTTTATATTAAGATTCATTCTTGGTGTTGTACATTTTACAGGTTTTGAAAATTGTACAATAATATGGATCCATCATTATAGTATCATACAGAACAGTTTTATTGCCTTAAAAATTCCCCATTCACTATCTATTCATCCCTCCCTCCCCCATAACTCTTGGTAACCACTTATCTCCCTACTATGTCCATAGTTCTGTTTTTTCCAGATACCATATACCTGGAATTATAAAATATGTAGCTTTTACAGATTGACTTCGGCATTTACCCATTTACGATTCCTCCATGTCTTTCCATGGTTTGCTAGCTCATTTCTTTTCAGTGCTGAATAATAATAATATAATATAATAATATATTACATTATATAATAATAATAATTATTATTCCATTGTCTGGGGGAAAACTGTCTTTCCAGTGGTTGTATCATTTTGCATTCCCACTAGCAGTGAATGAGAGTTCCTCTTGCTCTTCATTCTTAGCAGCATTTTGCATTGTCAAGGTCTGGGATTTTGGCCATTCTAAGAATGGTGTAGCGGTATCTCCTTATTTCAATTTGCGTTTCTCCATTTCCCTACTGACATATGATGTTAGTCTCCTTTCATAGTCTCATTTGTTACCCATCTTGCTTCTTTGGGAAGATGTCCAGAACTTTTGCTCATTTTTTTGATCAAATTCTCCATTTTTATTGTTAAATTATTTTTTTTAATTTAGAAGATTCACCTGAATTTTTAAAAAAAATTTTACCAAATTTTTAATCAATAAACTACTCAAACAGTTCTCAGAGATACTGATAAGTGGCTTTCGTGTCTAATTTCCAGTTTAAATGTTTAGAATTGTACTTATTATTTTATCTAAATTCACTTTTTATTGCCAAACATTGTTTAAATAACAAAGTGAATAGAGATTCTAACAATGAGCATCCTGAACTTTCATACATTGAAGAAAGCAAGGTTCTCAGAAAGTGAATACATAGAGCAGTAAAAAAAATTATAGAGTACTTTAAAATTTAATTTTCTAAAAATTAAGTAGTAGTATGGATTTAATTCTAAGAGCCAGACCCCCCAAAAAATGTGTAATAAAACTGAATGCCACAGAGGCCACATTTCCCAGCTTTATGCCCAGTTTTATAATTTCCTAAGAAATATCCAGAAAGAGAAAACTCTGACAATATTTGATACCTGTATTTAGTCATACTCTAAGATTTATAAATGTTATTTCAGGTAATTTTAATGAAGGGGGAGAAAGACAGAGAGAGAGAGATTGGGAGAAAACTTCCCTCATAATTGGCCTCTTCACATCTTTAGCCTTTTAGATTTCCAAATACTGTTCCTGCAGGGTAAGCAAAGCATTCTTGCCATGACTTACTTTCTGTACAACAGCTTGTTAGAGAACGAAAATGGAATTCCCAATTAGAAATATATACATAATGTTCAAGTTATGTCCAGCTCTGCAAGTGGAAGGGACAGAAAATAGCAAATGTATTCCATTTACATAAAACAAACACACTTTCCTCTATAGGAGGCATCTATTAAAGCAGGACTCTGCCCAACCAATTTGAGCTTCATGCAAATCCAAATAAGCCAAGAATCAGAGATTTCTGGTACCCGGTCATGGCTTTCACAATATGGAATTAAATTTTCTAAGAGAGGGAAAAGAAAATCAAATTATATTGTTAATAAGAATTGCTTGCACTACCTGAAGTTCAGGAAATTCTTTGAATATTAAAGCAAGCTTTATTAGCTGATACTGGGAATATTAACACATTCAAAGAAGAGTTTGAAAGATATTCATCAGGGCACCTGGGTGACTCAGTCCGTTAAGCGCCTGCCTTCGGCTCAGGTCCTGATCCCAGGATGCTGGGATCCAGCCCCGTGTTGGGACCCTTGCTCAGCGGAGAGTCTGCTTCTCCCTCTCCCTCTGCCCCTCCCTTGTTCATTCTCTTTCTTGCTCTCTCTCAAATAAATGTATAAAATCTTTACAAAAAAATAAAAGATATTGATCATTCCATCACAATTGTGTATTGTTGCAAATTGACCGCCATCATTTTCTTTCCAGAGCACATACAAATCAATACTGAGTATTAATCTTGATGAAGGAAATGATTCCACCCTGTGAATAAGAATACAGTTCAGCAGCTCTACTCCTCACTGTTGATACTGCTCAGGCAAGCGCTGTTGCATGAACTGCCTATATATCCAGTTGATTTATTCTGTAATCTCTTTGGAAGCAGATGTTTACCTTGCCTGCCAATCAATGATTATTTTATTGAGTGCTCAGTATGTTCGATGGAGTATGTGGTACTTGTCCTCAAGGGGCTTATAACTGGTGATTGGATGTCTTGATTAATTTAACAGCTATCTAAAGTAGGAACTCTGTTTGTGTGCCAGTTCCTACACAGAGAGGCTCTTAATCTCCTCGATATTCCTATGTGATGACTGTTTTTATTGCCATTTTACAGATGGGGAAATAAAGGCTCAGAACCCAAGCTCTCATTTAGTAATGCTGGAATTCAAGTCCAAAATGCCATGCTCCAGAAGCCAGTGTGATTAATTTTACGTATTTTCCTATGTTGGCTTCCCTTAAACTTCCGAAAAGACTTCCTCCTCACCTTTGCTTTTTTGTGACATGACATAAAATAGCTTTATTTGCATTTGACATCCTTTGCACTGGTGACAATCATCTTAGCATATTTTTAGGCTGTAATGACTTCAGAGGAAACCAGAAAAAAGAATGAGGAAACTTATCAAATATTGAAAAATACTCAATATGTAGATAAGAGAAATTTCTGCTTGGTCAGTAGGCTAAGAACCTTAATTTTTTACAATGAAAATTCACTCTGGGGCGAATAAGTGCCCTTAACATTAACAACAGCAGTAACAGAATTCATTTTTACCAGTCTCTTTCCCCTATTAAGAGCGTTCCCAACGAAGGGATATAGTAAAATGATATTTTGGTCTCAGAGAATTAGAAATAAAGTATTTATGGAAATAGCAGTGTTACACTTTGGTAGATTAGGTTTAATCAAATCACTGAATATATGAAAGACAACAAGCTGAGTAGAAATGTGCTGTAGAAATAAAGATGCTAAGTAATCATCCTGTGCGGTAGTGATCATTGGGGGTTCTTGGGTAATCACCCTGCCAGCTCAACAACTCAGAGGGGCCTGTGCCTACAGATGTGGCTCAATCAGTTAGTTATGCTTTATTTAAGGAAAGGACTGATAAAATGTATTGACATTTTATTATTATTTATTTTATTCATTTGTTTATTATTTATTTTGATGATTATTAATATTCCATAATTTATTTTTCTCTCAATTTAATTAGTACTTATAGAAAAAGTAAACAACTTAGCTATTCAATGAACACTGGCTGAACATTATTTAATGATTTGACACACACTTTCATAGCACTTACTTGTGCCAAGTATTGTTCCAAGTTCTTCACAGACAGGAATTATTTATTTCTCTTAACTTCCTTAGTCTTCTTTTTTTTTTTAACATTTTATTTATTTGAGAGAGAGAAAGAGAGAGTAAGCCCAAGTAGGGGGAGAGAAGCAGAGAGAAAGGGAGAAGCAGACTCCCTGCTTAGGGGGAGCCTGACATGGAGCTCCATCCCAGGCCCCCTGGATAATGACCTGGGCTGAAGGCAGATGTTTAACTGACTGAGCCACCCAGACACCCCTACTTCCTTAGTCTTCTTAATAATAGTTGTACTATTATCCCACTTTACAATTGAGGAAACTGAGGCAGAAGAAAGCTAAAAAACTTAGCCATGGTCAATTAGCAAGCAGCAAATACTTGACTCTAGGATTCATGCTATTAACTGTTATATTATATGCCTCCTACTTTCTAAGGAAATTGTCTGGATTATTTAGCCCTGAAGAAGTAGTGAGGTGAGGAGACACATTTTGGTTATGGTATCATAAAAGAAAAAGAAAATATTTCCTAGCAACACTGAAAAACATTCACAAAAAAAATAATTTATTGGGTCAGATGTAAAATATAGATGTTCTTAAAAATGTAATGACCTAAGGGTCAGACCTAGTTAGTCAGATAAATGAACGAGAGAAAATGCACCCTCCCTCTTAGCCACAAGAATGTTCATATCCAGGCATGTTTAGGGGGAAAAAATTCATTTGAAGATGATACTGAATTATATTTTTTATTTTGAAATTGTATGTGTGCATTTGCAAAGCTCATTATCTATGTGCCATCCACTTCTGTATGGTATTTATCGCCACCAATTTCAACAGAAGGAAGTCTTGGTTGGTTGAACTATCTGTAGAATTGTCTCTGCTCTCCATTCTTCTGGTAGCAACAGGGGCTGTAATGAAGACTTGCAGAAGACATGCTGGCTGTCCGCCCTCATCCTGAACGCAGGAGTGCAGTTAGTGGAAATTGCTTTACAAATCAGGGGAGGAATGCATGGCACGGCAGGGAATGGATCCTCGGTTCCATATTATACTAGAAGGCCATGACAGTAATGCTCAAAATCAGATGTGCCCTGTGAAGAGTTTGGTCATGCTTGACTAAAACCCTATGTTTATTTTGAGACTCTTGAATACAAAAAAATCCATATTTATTTGTGTTATCAAATTAGCCAAAATTCTTGATTTTCATAGCTTTCCAGTTGAATCTGTCTACACAGATCACGTAATCTTCACACAAATCAGATCAGTTATCATTAGCCCACTCTTCTCTTTGGGACTCCCAAATCTGCGGTTAATTTCCTCAGCCATTAAGAATTGGTGTCTGAGAATGGCATCTTGTTTTATTTACACAAATAGGCATGTTCCTTACAAGAATTTCCATAACATTTGAAATGGGAAATGACTACTTTCTCACCCAATATTACTGTCAAAAATTATATTCAAAGGGCTAGGTTTCTAGGACGAGGGTTTTAAATAATATATAGCACATGTGCATACCATAAACAAAAATATATTTGAAGTACATGAATCGTATGTTAGGGTGTTTTTTTTTATTGTTTTCTTTCCTTTTGAAGAGGGAACAAGGAAAACAAGCCATGTTTCAATCCGAGAGAATTAAATGTCTCTTACTTGCAGAAAACAAACAATTTGGCTGATCATGTTTAATCAAATTATTCACGTGTGAGGGCTGGCATATTTTCTTTGTGGGAACGACAAGCTGGGTGGAAATTTGCCATCACCGTAAAGCCTCTGCGTGCGAAAATACTCCGTGTGGTCACTTTATTGTCTGCTATTTGCTGAGTGGGGAAGGCAATCAGACATGTTTAAAGTACTGGTCACCTACTAATTTCAAACCTTCTCTTGTTTTTCTCCTCTGATGTTTTCCTCTCCTCCCTTGATAGCGATAGAGGTCAGGCCCGATTTCTCAAGTGAATGTGAAGCAAAAATCTGTTCTTAAATAAACCCTTTAAAGACATTCCAGTGGTAAGTGTAATCACACTGTGGTAAAAATTCCCTTTCTCAACAGTTTTTAATTTATTTAATAGCAATTGGCATGCCCACTTTCTCTTTCTTTCTAACCCTCCACCTCACCCCTCCACGGCGTCCTGATTCTTTTCAAACTGGTTTGCCACAGAGAAAGATACAAAAATTGGGACCTCAAATGACAACCAAGGCAGGCGCCTGGGTGGCTCAGTTGGTTAAGCGTCTGCCTTCGGCTCAGGTCATGTTCCTGGAGTCCCGGAATCGAGTCCCACTTCGAGCTCCCTGCTTGGCGGGGAGTCTGCTTCTCCCTCTGACCCTCCCCCCCTTTCATGGTCTCTCTCTCTCTTATTCTCTCTCTCTCTCTCAAATAAATAGATAAAATCTTTTAAAAAAACGACAACTGAGGGAGTGGTGGAAAAGTGCTCAGCTGTGAAATCTCTGAATGTCGTAATAGGAATCAGATGAGCAAGTGACATCACTATGGTTCAGTCACTGCTTTGGCAAAAATCTGGTCTCAATTTGTCAGTTGCCTAGAAGCAAACATAATATTTAAGCAAAATGGGTTATAAAATCAGTGTGTTAGTCGGTATCATGTAAGTCAGTCATTTTATCACTTTAAATATCTAAAAACATCCATGTACATTAATGAGGCATTGGGATTTAGAGCAGGGAACAGGACATTGGGACATCAAAATAAATAGAGAAGAGTTAATGTGCCCATTACTCATGTGTTTTGAAGGGTCATGGCAATAGCTAGCTCCTCATACATCACCATAGCTGTTTCCTATGTGCCTTGAAAATGGGGTTGAGGAAGGGGGTATGGGGCACTTTTATTTTTCTTTACCGTTATCTCTAACGAGTTACAAAGAATTTTTCTTCTTCTTCTCCCTTCCCCCTCCCTGTATAAGCTATTTCTTGGGCCAATCTTGAGGGTTTTCACATACTGTTGAGCTACTAAAAGTCCAGTCTGGTTGAATTCCATACTCACATCTCCAACCTGGCTGTTCATGCATAATGCTGGCTCTATCTGGGAGCCCAAGAATGAATGATTTTAAGTAAGCTTTTGGGTGAGACTCCTTAGGGCAGAGCTTCCCGGACTCCAGCCAGCCCTCGGTTCCTGTCCTTCAGTGTGATCATCATCGTCTCTTGGTAATGTGGTCTGCTCACCAGCCAGCCAACTCTGTGGGTGAGTTACAGTCAGAGAGTGGATACTGAACTATCTGCTACAGTGTGCACAGCACTCCACAGGGTACCCAGCCATCTGTGCCAAAGAACAAGTGCCAAGTATATTCAGCTTCATTGTTGGCCCCTCTCTATGCTCAAGTATCTCTTTCTAGATGTTTCGCTTATATCAGGTAAGTACAGAAAGAATAAACAAAGTTACTACCTGACTGGTATCCACTGTGTGAAGGAGGTAACATTCTTCTTGCAGAAATCCTCTATATTTATAAGTGATTTTCTTGGTGCCACCCTCACTAGATATGGGGCCTTTAGCATCCCCTTCCCTGTAGGGATCAGAGAGAAAACCCTAGCACTCCTCAAGTCAATGCCTCTCAAATCTGAAGCTCCTTTGTCTTCTTAACTTTATAAAGTTGGGGGGGATGGTCAGAGCTGGAATAGGAGTTTAGTCATAGAGATTATTCTTATCTATCCCC
Source organism: Callorhinus ursinus (assembly GCF_003265705.2). Taxonomy (NCBI): domain Eukaryota; kingdom Metazoa; phylum Chordata; class Mammalia; order Carnivora; family Otariidae; genus Callorhinus; species Callorhinus ursinus. Next base: position 57,388,693 of record NW_027397070.1, read on the forward strand.
GAGAGATGGATAAATGACTGACTTACTCACTTTGGGCATGTTCCTCTTTAGAGTATCAGCTCCTCTGTGTCCACTTCTCCTAGGCTTTGAGTTTTAGTCCTCCATTCCCAGACTACCTAGAAAGGGATTTTTAACAATTATGTGATGCTGTCTTAGCACCATGTGCAATGGTTACTCTACAAGAGGAATAATTTTCAGTAATGGAACCAATTAAAAGTACTGTTAAATTTTGCATTTCTGTTAAATGCCAGATTCTTCCTCACTCTATCATTCCTATCACCCCTCCTGAGTTCCTTCCTATATATGCTCCAAGTTAAAGAGAAAAATAATTCATTTTATTATATGTTTGAAGTATTCCCCATTTACCTTGAGAACCTGGGACAGTTCAAACCTAAAGAAATCCCACTTTACCCACATGGCACCCAGTGTTCTGGACTCAGTGGGTGTTTATCAAACGCCCTGTCGTAGAAATAATCAGAAGACTGAAGAACTCAGGCATATCAGTTCTTGATCACTTGCTTGATGTGATCAAGATGACGATAGTAAAAAGTAATATATATGAATGAAAATAGAGATATATTTTCCTCCAAAGAGTTAAAGTCTTTGTAAAAGTTATTATGTTTATTATGGAATATTTTATTTGAGATAAGTACTATTCATCTTCAGATTTCATGGATTTGAAATTTGACAAACTGATGCACACAGTGGCTTACTACAGTGCTCATAATCTGAGTGGTTGAGGGAGCCAAATCCAAAACATGGGCTTTTGGAATTTCAGGCTAGAAAGGCTGGGTTGCATGAGCTCGGCTTAAAGGAGGTATCTTGCTAACCTTCTGTGCCCATCCCTGCCTAAGATCAAATTCCTTTATCCTAGAGAGATCTGGCACATTCGAGAACCTCAAATTGCAGGAAATAATTGAGGATGGCTTATTGTGATCTTTCGTATCATACGCAAACCTTATGAGGTCGGTGAGCTATGTGGAATAACACTGCTGCATCCTAGCCACGGAAATTATCTGTATGAATGGTTAGTTGACTGTGTCACTCCAAACCTCAAATATGTATAATGCTACTTTCATTCAAGTCATATGTGCTTAGAGCTCTTCAACACAGCATAAAGTTACTGTGAAAGCAACAGCTAGGCATAAATTCCACACTCCACCCAAAGCCATACTCAGTATTCTTAACCTGTAGATGCAGATTCTTCTGAAGATATCATCTTGGGCTTTCCCTGTCTTGTTTGTAAAAAGCAATACTGAGATGAACCATGTCTCAAAACACAGAAGTAAGTTCTGACAGGACACATATTTATCTTCTGCCAGGATTATTTAGAAGGTTTTTCTTAAAACTTGGCTTCTGAAAAAGAACAGCTGAGTTACAACATGTAATAGAGCAGTAATGATTTCTGGATGAGGGAAAAATGCCTTTAAAGGCATGGAACTATATTCACATACGCAAACGTGTTTATACAGACACAGTCATGCATATGCTGATAAATTCGATTTTACTTCCTTTCTTTATAGCACGGGGATAGAATTTGGCCAATACTTTAAAAACATCATTTTCTTTGCTTCCAAACTTTATTTCAAAACACGGACAGCCTAATGCTATCTGGTAAGGATAAATTGGAATACTATTTTTTTCTATATCTCATATATTACTAAGTCCCCCATATTCTGTCTCCCTCTTACTAAAAATAAATAGGTCCTATATTTTTGCATTTACTTCAGATGTCACACTGTGACAAGCCACTTGCTGCACCTGACAGAGAACTGTATCCATTTTTTATTAGTTCCAGTTCTCTTGGTAACTGAAATCCTAAGGAAGAAGTTGCTCTGCCCTGAAGAAGCCAGTGTTCTCTCCAGAGTCGAACAAATTGTCTTTCTTGCCAGTGCTGATTCCTTTGACACTCTCTGGAACTTGTCAAGGACGAGGAGGGTCAAGAATAGCTCTTCCATTTTAAGCTACATGACAAAACAGCAGAAAGTGTCCCATTTCAGCAAGACTGCATGAAGTTTATTCCTGTCATTGGTGCAATCAAATCAAATCTGTTCACCAGAAGTCAAGTGTATTAGCTCCATTTTTTTTTTTAATAAATTCAAGAATTAGAGAGCCATCTACTGGCCTAATCTTCCTAAGTGGTTTTCTAAACACCTAGGGGACTGTCATGAAGAAGTGAATCATAGGCCAAAACTTAAAGCCACACAAAAAGTATGTACCTTTCCCATTATATTTGGGGAAAAAGAAGTAAATGTTTCCTCCTTCTGAGACTAAAGAAGAAAATAGAAGTATAATTTCTAGGAAAGATGAGATAAAATGGAGTCTATATTATATAAGTAAAATGAAATGATAATGAATATTAATTAACCAGTTAGTTAATCAGCAAGTAGTTATGAAAAATGTGCTATACGTTTAGGGTTTCTTTCCTGGATAATTACAAGACATGCTAATTCTTGTCAGAGAATTTATATGCTAATTTGAAATAAAAGAAAACAAAAACAGGGCACTGAATGCATGATATACCATTCTGGCATCAAAGCAAATATACAAGACTTACAGTTAGAACACCTGAGTCTAGGGGCACCTGGGTGGCTCAGTCAGTTAAGCATCTGCCTTCGGCTCAGGTCATGATCCCAGAGTCCTGGGATCGAGCCCTGCATCGGGCTCCCTGCTCACTGGGGAGCCTGCTTCTCCCTCTCCCTCTGCCTCTGCTCATCTGCTCATGCTCTCTCAAATAAATAAATAGAAATCTTTAAAAAAAAAAGAACACCTGAGTCTAAATGTTGCATATACCACTTGGGAACCTGATAACTTGGAGCAGTTCACTAACCTTAGATGTTCTGTCTGAAAATTGAGGACGATAATATATGCCTCATAATTTATTATAATAATATGCTCAAATTAAAAAAAATGTTATATACATGCAGGGTATAAATGCTGGAATCATAAAATCTAAATACATGAACTTCTGAGATCTAAACACTGCAAAAGGAGTAGTTAAGGCCAAAGTACCTATGGGTGGTGTCATAAAGAGGGCTGAGTAATGCATCCATAGGTGAAAGTGAGTTGGGTGGGCATTTTGTAAAGTATTTAAGTACTCTAAACATAGAACACATCAGTCTGAAGGGGGGGAAAAATGTTAAGACACATGATTTCCCTATGGCTGGTAGCAGTTTAATTGATAATGAAGTGTTTGAAGGATGGGAGGGAGGACAGACTAAGGTGAAATTTAATCTCCAGCTAGCTGAACATAGGTTTTAAAAAATCAGCGAGGGAGAGAATAGAAAATCAAGTATGGAATAAAATGAAGGGAAGATGATAGAGATAAAGTTTCCAAGGGCATTAAGCTGAAAAGGGAGACTTCATAAAATAGAAGTGAAAACTTTGAAAGAGTCAAATTAGCTTGGAAAGCAGGAAGTAAAAATAATCATGCTAATTGACTAAAATCTCTAGGATATCTAGAGGTTTTTGTCGGCGTTAGGACTATAAGGGGGGGTACTTGGTACAGACGCACAGAAGTGGAATGCAGTGACCCCGAAGAACACTGCTCCCTTCATTCAAAGCCCGCTGAAGATCAGGAATTTTGAACCCACCTAGACAAAAGATCTGAGATTCCTGGGAAGAGTCTTTGCAAAAGGAATTCTAAAGCCCACCTTTGTTTCAAGTATAAACGCAGATATGAATGTTTCTTCTTTGCATGACTTCATTTAAAAAAAATTGTGTTTCTTTAGAATGTCATAATAAAAAAGTCTGAAACCATCATTTTCCTTGTCAGTTTGCATAATGATAGTGAGTAATATAGCTGTCGTTAATTTTTAGACAATGAAGGTAAATTAATACTGGGCTCTTTTTGTATTTTCCAAAGCCTTCCATATATTGTGTACCGATTAAAAAGCAGATTTGCCCCTTCAATATTTCTAATTTAAAAAAACTCATTAAACGTGATTTGTATCAACAACATTAACAGAACTAATAGAAAATGCTTAGAATGCTTAAATTCTTACATTCTATTTTCTGTATAAAACATTTAACCATCCACAGTCTATAATACAGAATTCAAACATAAACTCCATATTTTCTCACACATACCATCTTTAAAGGTCTAATTTACAGGATACTTCCTTCCTGAAGCAAGGTAAATCTTGGTACTGGAAAAGTCAGAAGGTGAAACTCACAAGCTCTTAAAGCACAGTCGGCTTAGTTAAGGGAACATCGCCACCTACAATGAACTAAAACTTATGCGTATGTGTCTCTTATTTTGCTTCCATTCCTTTCTTAATTGCTCTGCAAAATATCTCTTTTGTGCTTGAACATTTATTTCATCTCTCAAATGAAAATCCCATCCCCTTCCCTCTGAAGCCCCAGAGGTTTTACAGGATTCCTCACTTATGATATTTATATTTCCCTTGCATTTTAATTAGTGTTGTCCTTAATAGATTCTAGCATAAAGTGTTGCTTAAAATAGGTGTCGCCCTCTGGGAGGGGTCAATGGATTGGTGGATTACCCTCTCTCACAACACAAACCACAAGCACACACTCACACATCTCTTAGACCCTATCTGGATGGAACAGGAAGGAGAACAGGGTGCATGATCCCACTAGGAATCCTGCTGTGTTGATGAGGCCCTTTACGCTAGGGATGGAGTCATTATACCTGATTAAAGGATCTAAGAAGAGGTTGCCAAAACTAGCTAGACATCGAAATGACCTGAACTTAAAAAACGGGGTGGGGGTGGGAAGAGCTTACCTAGGCCTTATCTTAAAAATTTTGAATTATACTCCCCCCCCAGGATTGAGTCCTAAAAGTTGTGTTTTAATAACCCCTTAGTGATTCTTATGCAATCATCCTACAATTCATATCGGAAAACAACTGGCTAATCCAAAAATACATGAAATCAGCTAAATCTTGAGATCTGAATTTAAATTAGTTTGAGGTATTTATGCCTTCTACCTTCTAACCTAGCCAACTAGAATTCCTTGTAAGGTTTTAGGGCTCAAGAGCAATTTAATGTTTTGTTTGCCTTCCTTTGCCTTGTTTTGTATGTTTCTGCCTCAAAGTCCATTCAGAGTGGAATACGTTTTTGCAAGCAGGATCCTGGATACTGTGTTAGAAATCAGGACAGCCTGGCATAATCTAAATTCTCCAGTCCCACCCCAGGTTTTCCATTACTTCTAACACTTACAACTTTGTCCTGGCATTAATAAGGTGAGTTTAAGGTGAATTGAATTGAAAGTTAAGGTTAGAATTTGAGAAGAAGCCATCAAATCATTAAGGCACACTTTTTAACAGAGATAAATTGAGCACAAAACCATAATTCAAACCATATTTTATAGCCTTGGAAATCTTTGGGGAGCTATGGATAAGTGTACGGATTTTCACATCAAACCATTGAAGTTCAAAGCACATGTTCCATTTGCTTGCAATTATGTTGGCGCAGTTTCATCTTTCGGAGACTCAGTTTCTTCATCTGTCAAATGGTGATAATTATACTGTTAACATCCTACGATTGTCAGGAGGAACACATGTCCTAACCCATGTAAATGTTCTTAGCGCAGTGTTCAGAAAATAAGTACTAACACCTGCTAGTTAACACTATTTTTACTATATCATTATCATCCTACTGCAAATTTAATACAGGCACACCTCAGAGATACTGCGAGTTTGGTTCCAGACTACAACAATAAAACGAATATTGCAATAAAGCGGGTCAGTGAGTGTTTGGTTTCCCAATGCATCTGCAGCTATACTTACACTATACTGTAATCTATTACGTGTGCAATAGCATTACATTTAAAATATATATATACCTTGGGCACCTGGGTGGCTCAGTTGGTTAAGCGACTGCCCACGGCTCAGGTCATGATCCTGGAGTCCCGGGATCAAGTCCCGCATCGGGCTTCCTGCTCAGCAGGGAGTCTGCTTCTCCCTCTGACCCTCTTCCCTCTCATGCTCTCTCTCGACCATTCTCTCTCTCAAATAAACAAGTAAAATCTTTAAAAATATATATATACATACCTTAATTTCAAATAGTTTATTGCTAAAAAATGCTAACCCTCATCTGAGCTTTCAGCAAGTTATAATCACTGATCGCAGACAACCATAACATATAATAATGATAATAAGAAAAGGATTTGAAATAGCGCAAGATTTACCAAACTGTGACACAGAGACATGAAGTGAGCAAATGGTTTGGAAACATGGTGTCGACAGACTTGCTCAATGCAAGGTTGCCACAAATCCTCAATGTGTAAAAATGCAGTATCTGTAAGGCAAAGCAAAGTGAAGCACAATAAGATGAGGTGTGTCTATGATGGATGCCCTGAAACAGCTGGAGAATCCAAGCTGGTTTTCTTAGTTTTTTTCATCCCTAGTACACTTGGCCAGATCATCTCCAGTACTGTAAAGCCCAAGATAAAATTCGCCACAAGTAGATGCGCTTAGTACTTGGACTATTGCATCTTAACAGTGAACTAAACTCTGGAGCATGTGTCCCTCGCGTGTCCCTCATTTGCTTCCACTTCGTTCTCAAGCACACTGCAAAGTATCTCTTGCACGTGAAGTTCACAAACACAGAATTGCCAGAAGAAGCCTGGGGAAGTTTTGATTATAACCCCAGCAGCTCCCTTTGGGATCGTGGGAAAATTGTTTAGTCTCCTTCCTTCTTATTCCATCTTTAAAGCAGAAAAAAAAGAAAATCTGTCCCAAACTTCAGCATTCCTACAGAAAAAATATCTGTGCAGGATTTAGTAATTACAAATACTGAAGGAGATGGCACTCGGAGATAAACTGATGAAAAGCCAAACCTTCAAGGAAAAAAAAAAAGATTAAGTATGTGTGTAATGATCCAGACTTTTGCCTCTACCATTTGGCTAGTTTTCATCTCGGTCTTGTTCATTGTAGTTGATTGGATAAATTGATCTCTTAACTGTGAGAGGTGGATGGATTCTGTACATCTCAGACAATCCCTGGTCTCTGCATATTTAATAGCTGCTGCAACATGCTGGGGGGTTTCATCTGTGCATATTTATGCCTTTGAAAATGATCTCAGTATGAGCTGTTAAATGTTATTGGATTTGGTCAATATTCCATGTGAAGTGGTAAGTACAGCTTAGCTTAAGTCACCTGACAAGTCCCTGTAAATTAAGGGTTTAATTTATAACACCTTCCAGAACGAAGGAATAAAACTAAAGTACCACTTAAAACTCACATCATATGATATGTGTATGTATCTCAAATCCTCCAGAGGCTGAAGCTGTTGAGCCAGCTAGACAACTGCAGAGAGTCTTACGTTTTCATAAACGGAGTATCCTACAAATTTCTTTCCCCTCACTGTGGCACAAGGAGTCTCTTTCCTATTTAACCACAGCACTACCTTAAACAGATAATTTTTTAAAAGATTTTATTTATTTGATTGTCAGAGAGAGAGAGAGAGAGAGAGAGAGCACAAGCAGAGGGAGCAGCAGAGGGAGAGGGAGAAGCAGGCTCCCTGCTGAGCAAGGACCCCCAAGGATACGGGACTGGATCCCAGGAGCCTGGGATCATGACCTGAGCTGAAGGCAGACACTTAACTGACTGAGCCACCCAGGCGCCCCTTTATACAGATATTTCTGCTTTACCACGGTCATGAAATTTCCGTTTTGCATGCATTTTTTAGTCTAAAATATAAAACCATTTTTTCCAGACATGAAGAAAACCTCTCAGGATTGAAGAGTAAACATTCTTAGAGATACAACAGTTAATGCCAGTGGAGGTTCAGTGGTCTGCCCAGGAGAGTTGGCAGGCTATAAGCAAAATAAAAAGCAGGCATTCTGGAAGTTAGTATTTAAGTATGGCTTTTGGATGCCGTCTGATGTGACTGAAGGAGATTGTTGATGTTATATGTCTTGGATAAGATTGTTTTGAATCGAAGTAAAAGGATGATCTATTAGCTTCATGAACTTAGAGGCCCAACTCTCCCTAGGTTGAGGAAGTTCTCCATCCTGAGTCTTTTAAATAGACTTTCTCTTTCCTCTCCTTCCAGAAATCCAGTGATTCTGATATGGGTACTTAGAAGGATATTCCATAAACTGTGTTGCTGTTCTTTTTCATTCTTTGTTTCTTTATTGTCCTCTGAGTGGGTTGTTTCCAAGTTCCTGTTGTCTAACTCACTGAATTTGACTTTAATCTGGCTATTCTGCCATTGCTCCTTGCTACAGCATTTTTTATATCATTCAGTGAAACCTTCAGTTCCAGAATTTCCATTTGGTTCATAATAGAAGTTATGATTTCTGTCTCTTTGTGACATCTCTCATTTTGTTCATGGGTTGTTTTCCTGATTATGTTGCATTGTCTTTCTGTGTTATCTTGTAGCTCCTTGACTTTCCTCAAAATAGCTATTTTGAATTCTTCATCAGGTAATCACAGATCCCCATGTCTTTGGGTTTAGTGATCGGAGGATTATTATGTTCTTCGGTGATGTCATGTTTCCTTGATTTTTCACGTTGCTTAGAGTTTTGCACCTCTGTGTTTGCATTTGAAGTAGTGATCACATCCCCCAATCTTTACTAGTTACCTTTACTAGATATCTTTATTTGTGGACAGATGCTGAATTTTTAATGTTAAAGGGAGGAAAAAATGAGATATGTCTTATGTGCCATGATGTCTGGATATCATTCCAGATTATGTCTTTATTAAACATTTCTTTTTATATTTTATTCATCACGGGTTTTTGTATTAATTTTGAGGGTTTTTAAAAAAAATTACATTGAAACATTATTTATCTCAGTTACTGAGTTTTTTTTAATCCCCTTTTAAACCGTGTGCTCTAGAAGAAGGCCTGTTTCCCTCACCCTAGTCTCGGCCCTGCTTTCCTGATTGCTCACTAGGCAAATAGAAGTAGTCACCTTCTCCCTTTTATTTTGTACAAAATTATATTATTACACATCTCACACAATAATGTTTACACATCTTTAAGCACTGCCTCCACACATTCAATCCTCAAAAAATTTAAAGTAGGTAATATTGTTTTTCCCATTCCACAGATGTGAACCTCGGTATTTGGAGATGACACAGAATTACCCAAAGCTACCTGCTAGTGAGTGGCAGACCAGGGATGTGAATTCTAGTCTAACTACAAATCCTTCACTTTTAAACAGAAGATTGTATTGCATGTATCCTTAGCTTGTGTCGGCCCCTGAAAGAAGAAGATGATCTAGACTGACTGATTCTGTTACAGTCAGGAAGGATAATTGTAAAGGTTGTAGGTCCTCCGTCAGCCAATGGAAAATGAATTGTCTCATTTGCAGAATTAAGAGTTCTTACAGAGAGACTTAAGGTCAGCTGCCTGAAGCTAATTTTCTTCCCAAGGTTGTGCCCACAGTTCTAGGCTCTTCTTCTATTCCATAGTCCCTAGAATTGCCACTTTCTCTTCTGTCCTCAACACACATTTAATAGCAATCAATATGCACTTTAAACTGTCGCTGACAGGGGAAGGTGGAGTCTTGTTTCCCAATATTTCAGAGTAACTTGCTCCTGCAAAACTATTAGGTTTGTGTGACTTGTTGGCCCACCAGGCTTCAAATAAAGTTATTTCAATAGATAATGAAAGTCTTCTAAGCTCACAAGACAAGGGACCCTTAATTAAAATCAATGAAGAAAAAAATCTGTAAAAACAATTAAGCTCTGAAGTTGACTTTTTAATTTGGGGTCTGAAGGTCTTCTTGGGAAATTACTGAATCACTGGGATGATTTAATTTGGTTGCCTTGAATTAAGTTTTGGTGGGTTAGATATGGTCTCTCAGACATTGTATAATGTATAATCCTGAGAAGCATTATAGTGACAGTAAAAATCCAAAGAACAAATAAAACATTTAGGGAGTCAATTAGATTGTGGAATCCACTGTCTTCTGGAATAGATTCTTTCATTTGAAATATTTTACGGGCTGTGTGTTCCAGGAAAAATTAGTTGGAGCCATTTTCTCTGAGAAGTAAATGGAAGTTTAAATAGAAATTTTACTCAAGGAAAGATCTATGTTTCAGTCTCAGATTTTTTTTTTTCTGGAATTCAGTATATTGACATAAATAAGGCAGTAAACAAAACAGAATCATAATTGCATAATTTCTTTATAAACTGTTATATAAAGTAGGCAAAGTCATGAATGTTAATAGGAATAGTTGTCTTGTTACTCATTTGAATAGGCATCTGTTTTTTTCTATGGCCCAGTATTAGTTGAATGTCCTTTGGACAACTCTTACCTTCTTTCTTTCTATATGGTCTTTGGTTTCACAGGACCAACTCATCCCCAGCTCCATTGGATACATGTGATTCAAGTCAAAGCCAATATGCCATTCCATTTGCCAAGGTCAGGGATGACCATGTGATTCAATTCAGTCCGAAAATCAACAAAGAAAACAAAAATGAGGACTAAGGTTTTATGTTTAAATGATTGAAGTAGTAGAATCTCTCTCTCTCTCTCTATGGACTTGAACGAAGAACATTTGAGCCTGAATCTTCTAGAGCCACCACATGAAAAGAGAAAAAAGAAATGGAGAGAAGCCAAAACATAATGATATCATTTGGACTCCTGGATCAAACTTATTCTGAAGCCTACACCTAATTTTTTTTAAGACTATTACTCTTTATGCATAATACAGTTTGGATTTGGTTTTCTCTTGTCTGCAAATAGTGAAGTAAATATCTCTGAGGAAAATTATGATCTCTCATCTGACTTTAAATCAGGTGACACAATTTCATGAATAAAATGTATACCTTTGCTCAGGCTACATTAATTGGAAATAACTAATTCTCATTCTCTGAGAAAGCTTTTCTTGTGTGAGATATAGAATATGTATATATATATATAGTCCATAGATACTTAATCTATTTGGAGATTTTTCTCATTCACCTCAAATTTGCATATGTGCAACCACTGATAGGTCTTCAAAAAAATTCAGCCTTTAAATTTTATGAGACCCTTTCTCTTCTGAAAGTATGACTTAAGCCAATAGGGCATCATAAAACAAGATAATAATCTGAGATTTCACAATTTATTATATAGGACTGATCTTACTATGGTCAATTGACAGTAGTAATAGACAGATAAGGAGTGAATAGAGAAAGCTACAGTTCCAAAGTGAATTCAGGGTAGCGATGGTTGACTAATGGTTGAAGAGCATTCATTACATTGAAATGAAAAAAGTTTAAATAATTTGAAATATTATTATTTAAATCAATGTGACCTAGTTTCTTTAATTTCTTATATCTATGAACTGTTATCGAGTAAGTTACTATTGTACCATCAGGAAAATGGATCGTTTCTGATAATTAAATCCCTTCCTAAAATGTTTATGTAAGGGTAAAAAAGAGAGACAGCCAAACTAACGATATACAATCGTATGAATTTTCACTTCCTTGGTTGAGTCAGTCTTGCATGAACACAGTCTTTAGGAAATCCATGCCCAAATACTTTGGTTAATGATGAACTGTTCTGCAATTGTTTAACTAACTCCCTTTGGCTTTTCTTTCCCATCTGTAATGGGTGACACATCCCCCACTGAGTCACTTTTGACTTTAAATTATGAAATGATGCCAAAGCTCTTTGCAAAAATAAAGTGTTCTGTATGTGATTCATAATCAAAATAATGATGTTAACCTCTACAGAGTCTCCTAAAAATAATTATGCTTCATAGACTCCAAATCAGTACAGCTGGCTTGAGTTTCATTTTTAAACCCGCATTAAGTTAGAAGCATTTGATCAAGTAAACCTAGCTTAAAAGCAATAGACAAGCTAGAGAGGAGATGGAATATCTAGTTAAGAAGACACCAAATGGAAGGAGTCAGAAGGTGGTTTTTGGCAATTTGTATACATAAACACAGGTCTATTCCCCAAAGCAGGGAAGTAATTCCTTGTTTAAAACAAAACAAAGCAAAACAAACAACAATGACAACAAACAAAGAAAGGGTTGCTAAAGCCAGAATAAGTCCATAGCTTTTGAAAAAACAATGGTAACAGTTGGCATTTATTGAGGGTACTGTCTGCATAAGAAACTAGCTAAGCTACATACAAATATTTTCCAAATTATTTCATATAACAACTTCAGAAGTTGTGTATTATTAAATCCCTCTTTTTACAGAAAAAGAAACTGAAATTTCAAGAGATTAACTAGCTTTACCAGAATTATAAATTAGTTAATGACAAAGAGGTATTCACACAAAGCTTGATTAGTTGCCAGAAACTATAATTTACAGCAAGAAGGACCATATACCCCATGTATTAGGTCATGTGCACCTAAAAATATTAATTTTGCTTACACTTAAGCAACACGAGCTACAATTCTATTTTTAAAGCAGTTCATAAACTAAATTTCCCCTTTCTTTTTTTCTTTCTCTCTTTCTTTCTTTTTTTCTCTCTCTCCTTTTCTCTTCCTCTCTAAACAAGAACACAAATCCTTTCAAACGGATCCTTCCTTTCAAAGACTAGTCTTCACACCTTTCCTTCTAATCATCGGTTCCTCTAAGATATTTAAAATATCAGAGGAGAGAATAAACTGCTATCCACTTAAGTTTTATGCAGTGCATCAATAACATGGGTATGTTTCTCTTCTCCCATCCTCCCTCCCTCCCTCCCTCCCTTCCTTCCTTCCTTCCTTCCTCCCTCCCTCCCTCCTTCCCTCCCTTCCTCCCTCCCTCCCTCTCTCCCTCCCTCCCTTCCTTCCTTCCTTCCTTCCTTCCTTCCTTCCTTCCTTCCTTCTTTCTCTCCCTCCCCCCTCTTTCTTTTTTGTCATCTCACTGACCAGTCTCAACTGTGATAGAGACAAATGACAATCAGAGAAGATTTTTTTCACAAATCCTTCTAATTATACCAAAATGTGGTTGAAGATTACAATACAGTTCCGAGGAAACACAAAAATGTTCAGTGGGTACTTCAAACTATCAGTGACAGAACCCCAGTGTAATTAGCTTAAGCAATAAAAATGTTGAGCAGATTTATTGAATGATATAACTGGTTATTCCAAGGGCAGATGTAGCTTCAGGCATAGCTGGAACCAAGAACTAAAAAAAAATCACAGAATCTTCCACTTCCTTCCCAGCCACGCCCACCCATCCCTCAGTTTGGCTTCCCAGTATAGGTCTCATCCTTTTGGTAGGGCAATAACTACCAACAGCTTCAGGACCACAGACTCAGCGTAACAAGTGAGCAGAATGAAGTTTATTTTTCTTTCTAGCAGCTGTGGATCAGTTTCAGGTAAGGAGTATGATCATTTGCCTGGATCACATGCTCAAATTACAGACCAGTCAATGCCACCAAGATGTGGTGTCTGGGAAGGTGCAGGCCCATAAATAACTTGCCCTATTCTAATCGTGAGGAAGGCATACTGGGAAGACAAAGAAGACATATATTCAGTATAGAGGCTGCTGTTTTTGTGTACACCATATATAATATCTTATTTAGTCTTTATAAACCTCTGAAAGATAGCATTATTATTATTTTAGAAAAATTGAAGTTCAGAGATCTTAAGTCTATTATAACACAATGAGTGTTATCTTCAACACATGCTCATGCTCTAAACCATAATGCTATGGCTCTAGGAATGACTGATGTTACTTACCTATCAAAGATGAAAAAAAATGTTCTTCCTCTCTGCCAAAGCTATGAAGATTCAATAGACCATATTGGGTACCTAGAAATTGAGAAAATCCTCCATTCCCTTTCAATTTGACCTAGGGTTTCCAGAACTTTCTGCATAGCCAGACTTATCTGTAAAGAAATGGAATCTGACTCTGCTTAGAGCTTCACAGACTGTAATGAAAACCTCCTTGCTACTTTATTATCACGGTGGGGATGTTTATGCTGCTCAGCATTCTGATTCCTCTTTCCTTCCCAACCTGATTGAGGCTGATTAAATTAGGCATACTGGCATGCAAGCTATTAAAAAAAAAAAAGCTCATTTATAGGAAGAAAGAGATTAAAATAAGAAATATAGTACAGGCTCTTCTTTTCTTTTCTACCCCTCTTGGACCAAGACTGGGATAAAGACTTCACTCTGATACAGATTTGCAACAAAATATGGAACTATCTCAAGTGGAAATAGTGATTGTAAAGGAATGAGCCCCCTGGCTATGAGTAGTTCTCCAATTATTTATCTTAGAAAAGCAGAGAATAAAAGGGACAAGGTTCTGTCCCTTTGGAAGACTCCATTTTCACGGCCCCAGGCTGTTTGGCCCAGAGCTAGATCAGGTGGTGTCTCCCTTAAAGCTTACTTGTCCACAGGGAAGACAGCACTATTACTGGTTAGTTCTAAATCTCCTAATGTCTTTGCTCTGCTTTAAAATGACCTCCTTTTAAGTGTTTTTGTTCTGTTATCTTTAAAAAATTCTCCTTTGGACTCTAATACTGGACCTCTTTGGCTGATATGCAAAAGCTGGATGTAATTATTAGTGCAAGATATTGTAGGACATATATTAGCCTCATTTCAATATCACTTTCCAAGCTTATATGTAAGTTGACATAAACAAAATCAGCAGTGTAGTAAGTACAAAATACCAGTGTGAGGTTGTACCAGGGCTGTAGGCAACAGATTACGTCCCTGACTTCTAAAGTCATTTTTACTCAGAACATTTAGTCAATTCAACCCAATCAACATTTATTAAACACTCACTGAAAACTAAGCAGTATTTTAGGAGATCTTCAAACCATTTGTGAAAGGTATAAGTGATTACCCAACTGCTGGGGAGGCCATTCATGCATCCTATGCCAACTACAGCTTTGGAAGGGTGAATAGCCACATTCTTAACTGTGCATCTAGACCTGAAATCCCCAAGGGCATTCCTAAAGTCCTGAAATTTTAATCTTAGATATTTAGAAGCACCACAACATCTTACTTTTGCAAAAGTATTATTTTCCAGAGAAACTCAGAGTATGGAGATTCTAGAAGGAGATCTCAGAATAGGGTGGGTATTTATAGGTCTCAGTGTAGATTGGTGTGGTAGGTGGTGACACCCAAATAGAAGACGAAGTTTTAATTATACCATTAAATGACTGAGCATTTCATTGTCCAATGCTGGATTTGGTTTCCATCACTTCTGAGGGTTATGGACCCTTAAAATGTTGCAGTTGGTACCTGCTGATACTTACTCATATTAGACCAAGGACTATGAGCTAGTAATGAAGATGCTGAGAAATCCTTCTTACTAGTCCCTAGATACCAAGTATTAATTATAAAGCAATGTCATCTTTTACTTTTTCCTTTCGTAGTTAATCTCAGTATTAAGGATACTATGTAAAAAAAGATGAAATTGCCTATATGAGGATTACACAAGGATTAGATGAGTATTAGCGTTCTCAGCTCCTGTTCTCACCAAAATCTTAGTAAGACCTCTTGCTATTCATCCTTGAAAGATCCCTTACACTCAAATAAATTGTTGATTTTGACAAGCACAATGGCCTACTCAAAAAGGTATTAACACACAGTAACTTTATGCCAACAGATACATTAAATCTCCAAATCTAATGGCACATAAAAAAATAAAGTCACAGTGTTTGCTTAAGAGGTCAACATCACTTTCTTCTTGGAACCAATTTAGAATATGACTTAGAGAGCATAAAAATCTACTTGCAAAATAGTTTATTCTTATTTTTCTTGTTATTTTTAATTGCATCTTTTCATTTTATTATTCCCCATTTTGTTTTCAAGTCAGCTAGATTGAAGTATGATTAAAATATTAAACCAAGTAGAGTATAAGTTGGCCCTCAGTTGAGAAAAAAAAATTGATGATGGTACTCAGGAAAATTTGAATATTTGTGTGATTATTTGCTGAATTAACTTTCAAACAATCTAAAAAAAACCTAGAATGATATTGATGCTTCTCTCTCTCTTTGTCTCTCTCTCTCTCTTTCATCTATTATCATCTATCTATCATCTATCTATTGTCATCTTCTATATATATATATCTAAGTTTGCTCCAGGTCCCACTGCCAGTTTGGAAAATCACTGACTCTCTTTTTCTGAAAAATGATACAGATACTGAAATAGGAAGGTAACAGGGAAATGCAGTGGAAATTATCTGAGGTTTTGTTAGCAATATAAAGCCTCCTACTAAAATCTTGCCTAGAGACACTCCCAGGCCCAGTCCCCAGACTTCAGGAGAAGTTTAGCCTACTTCAACCACAATAGACTATAAAGCCTTACTATGGAAAAGAGATTGAGAGAAATCAGCTTATTCTCACTAAATTAGAAAAGAATCCATAATGATCTAACCTCAGTTTATCAAATTGCATCTGAGTTGAATGTTCAAGCAAACACCGCTCACATAAAGTAATAGATCCACATAAGAGAATGCAACCTTGAAATTAAGACTTTAGTCAGTTGAAACAAAAAGAAATAGTAAATACTCCACTCCAAACCCTCTGAATGAGAAAGGGAGAGATCTTGGGATGAGAGCTGATAAGATAGGATTTAGAGTGAAGAGGGAGATGAAGGGGAGAATAACTTTTGGAAGCAGTAGTAGTGTTGGGGATGACTTATTGGTTAGTCACTGGAGATTAGGACTGGCATGCATCTTTCTGGATCAGTTGCCTAACTGGCTAGTTACCTTTACTGAGCAGAGCTTCTCACATATTACTGAGATGTCCCTACCCCCCAAACCTCCATGTGGTCTTCTGTATCCAGAAGATGTTTACTAGTGTGTATTTATTGTGATGGACTTAGCTTTAAATTTATCAGTAGGCAATATATTGCATTCAAATTGGAGTGTAACTTCTAATGATGCTTGCATTAAGATGCTTCATGAATATCGTTCTAATAGAAATATTAGGTTAACAGAATACTTCAGTGTTTGTAGAGCTTTCTCCTATATTGTTTCTTTGAACCCACCACCACCTTGTAAAATTGGCAAGGTAGATATATTTTATTCCATTATATAGAAGAGAAATGTAAGCTTTTAGGTCTTAAATAACTGCCTTAATTTACAGAGCCAGTAAAGGGTCTATATGTAGCTTTGTAATGGAAAAGGAAGTAGAATAGGGCACATTGACAATCAGTCTCTAAGTAGGCACTTTAGTGATGGAAATCTACAGGTTGACCAGTCCTTGTAGCAACTAATGAAGGAAGCCCTTCAGATAAAATATGCAATTTTAGGGTTTTATCATTTATTTATTCACTCCATTTATTTTCAATGCTATTGTAAATTATTATGGAACTATCTTCTAGTCCCATAACTAGAATATTTTTAATAGCTTAATGTACTCTACTCCAATCGCATGCCCTGATGTTCTAATCTTCCCTAGAATTTACCACACTATTGAATTTTGTGTTTACCATATATATAATATATATACCATGTATACATATATGTATATCACATATATATGCCTAAACACAAGTATACCATATCTATATCTACCTATATGTGGATATCCTATGTTTTTATATATACATGTATACACTCAGCTATATGTTTAGCATACACACATGCATGCACACATATACACACACATAAAAAAATAAATAAAACATATAAAATCACGTATCATACTTACCTCTCTAGATCGGTGAGGTGAGGTTATGTGAATATTCAGCTTTACCAGACAATGCTAAATTGTTTTCTGAAGTGACCGTACTGACATACACTTTCATCAACAACGTATAAGACTGTACTTTGACAGTGGGTACTGTCAGACTTTTTAGCTTTTTCTAATCAAATGATTGTAGAATGGTTTCTCGTTATGTCCTTAATTTGCATTTTTCTGGTTACTGGTGAGCTTGATGTTTATTCATGTGGCTATTAGTTACGTGCTCAAGTCTACTTCCATTGACATTTCCTCATTGACAGGTAGGAATCCTTAGTTGATTAAATGTACTGCAAATATTTTCTCCCAGCTTTTAAGTTATCTTTTCACATTTTTTTAAGGTGTCTTTTGATGAACCAAACTATCTGATTTTATTCAAGTCAAAGCTTTTCGTCTTTGTAGTTATGCTCTGGACTTTCTGTGTTTGCTTAAGAAATCCATGTCCTCAGGTGAGAAAAGTGTTCATTTGTTATTTTTAGAAGTTTCAAAATTCTTTTTTTGGTATTTAAATGCTTAATCCGTCTGGAGCTTGGTTTTGTGCATGGTGTTAGCTAGAGATCTGATTTTTAACATAGGCATAATAAATGTCTTATCTGCATTTTTTGGACAACTCCTTTCTCAGTAATTTGCTATGCTATCTCTTTCATATAATAATTTTCATTATGTGAGTCAGTTTCTGAGCTCTCTATTCTTCTCAGTTGGTCACTGTTTTCTTCCCTGCACAAACACCACATTGTCCTAATTACTGGTACTTCGTCATGCCTTTGTATCTGCCCCTCCTAAATCTGCTTTTTCCAAAAATAGCTTGGATCTTTTTCCCAATTTGCAAGTCTACACACATTTTCTACAACATTATTTTACTGTGAGATATACTTACAGAAAAGTGCATAAAATATAAATGTGCAGCTGCATAAAATATTATAATGTTAATACAAAGAAATAGAACATGCTTTTCTAAAAATGAAAACAAAAACAAAAAAACATGGCTTTCTTTCCAGAAGTCCCCCAAATTCCTCTTCTCTCTGAATGAAATCAATGTACTACTTTTCGTGATAATCGCTTACCTGCTGTGCTTTATAATTTTATCATCTAAGAATGGATGCACATCTTAGCAATATAGTTTAATTTTGACTTCTTTTAAATATTGTATTAGTGGATAAATATAGTATTACATTCTGTTTGGCTTCTTGGAAATAAGTTACGTTTTTAAGATTCATTCATGTTGTGCCATATAGGTATAATTCATTCATTTTTATGTCTATATAGTATTCCACTGCATGAATATATACCACAATTAATCTATCTTAGGGAAATTTCTGTTGTTTCCAGTTTGGAGCTGTTAAGAACAGCATCTCCATGAATCGTTGCAAATATCTTCTTAGATGCATGCACACACCTTTCTATAGAGTAATCCTGGCACTTAAATTAATTGTCATAAGGGATGCATGAATTAAAGTTTGATAGATAAATGTTGAACTGGATAGACCAATGTGTATGTCCATAAGAAGTATTTAAAAGTTTTTGTTACTGTATAATTTCACTACTGATAGTAAAGTTTTTTGTTTTCTTATAGTAATATTTTTAGCTACTCTAATGAATAAGTATTGGTCTATCATGGTTTAAATTTGCATTTTTCTGATTACTAACAATACTGAGTCCATTTCCATATAAATATTGGCCAAATATATCATTTCTGTTGTAAATGTCCATTTTATTTTCTATTTGGTCCTTTGTTTTACATATTGAGTTTAGAATTTTAAACAATATTGTAGATAGCTTTTTGTTGGCTAAATTTGTAGTAAATATCTTATCCAACTTTATGGTTTGACTCCCCCCCCCAAATGGTGGTCTCTTTCTCTCTCTCTCATTTCGTGAACAGAAGTTTTAAATATAAACATAGTCAAATTCAATGATGTTTTTCCTTTGCTATTTGTGCATTTTGTATACTGTTTATGAAATCTTTTCCTATCTCAAAGCATGAAGGGATTTTTCTGTAATATATTCTAAAGTTGAACATAGTTTTTATGTTGTATATTCTGTGCTCCTTTATAATTACATTCATAATCCATATGGAATTGATATTTTGGGGTATGGTATAAGGTAGGGGTTAATATTCATTGCCCCCTTCCTGACTCCAGATATCAAACTGCTCTCAAAAGTTTACTGACAAGACTGTTTTCTCCCCATTTTTATGAAATGCCTCCTCTCCCTCAAATTAAGTGTCAGTGGGATATGTTTGTGTTATGTGTTTATCCTTGCTTCAATACTATACTATTTTAATTATAATAACTTCATATATATTGTATGCATTCTTATCATTGTTTTCATCTTCTAGAACATCTCAGCTATTTTTAGTTCTTTGCATTTCCTTATGATATATTTTTTTTAATTTTAAAATTACCTTTTTTTATAACATTTTAATGACTGGAATGTTTGTTTCTTATTGTGGTCCTTCCAATATGTGAGTTCAACAGAATTCTTTTTTTTATTTTTTATATTAACATAGAATATATTATTTGTTTCAGGGGTACAGGTCTGTGATTCAACAGTCTTACACAATTCACAGCACTCACCATAACACACACCCTCCCCAATGTCCATCACCCAGCCACCCCATCCCTCCCACCCCCGTCCACTGCAGCAACCCTCAGTTTGTTTCCCGAGATTAAGAGTCTCTATGGTTTGTCTCCCTCTCTGGTTTCATCTTGTTTAATTTTTCCCTCCCTTCCCCTATGATCCTTTGTCTTGTTTCTCAAAATCCTCATATTAGTGAGATCATATGATATTTGTCTTCCTCTGATTGACTTCTTTCACTTAGCATAATATCCTCTAGTTCCATTCACGTTGTTGTAAATAGCAAGATTTCATTTTTGATGGCTGCATAATATTCCATTCTATATTCCATATGATATTTTACATGGATTGCATTGAAACAATGAACCATCAATGGGAAATCTGTATCTCTTATTGTTAATTCTTCCAATCTATGAAGATTGTGTATTTTCTTAATTATTCCATCATTTTTGATAGTTTTCTGTGAAGTGACCTTTAAATATCTTTAATTTTATGTGGAAATATTTTAAAGATTTATTCCTAGAGATTTGTTCTTTCAGATGCTATTATAATTAGTATTTTCAAATTTCATTTTTGATTTGCATCAAAAATTTAGAAGTAAAATAGATTTTTTTTGTTATAATGAATTTGTATTCCTTGTTAAAGAAACAAACAAATAATCATGTTTATTTTTTATTAGAATTATATTATATTAAATCTTTATAGCAAAGTGGTGGGAACATTTACCTTTATGATATCATCTTTTTATCCATGAACATGGGTTATATTCTCTATTAGGTCATTCAAGTTACCTTTGATAAATTTTATAATTTTATACATATATAATTTTATACATATCTTGCACAGTTTCTGTAGGTTTATTTCCAAAAAATTTATACTTCGTAATTATTAAAATCACTCTTTTTACACATTGAATTTTTTATTTTTTTTGGCTATAGTATAGCTATATGATTGACTCATGTTAAGTTTATATCCATAACATTCATAGATGTTTCAATATTAAAACATCCATGTGTTACTAAGATAAGTCAAATGGTTTTAATTTTATATTGACTTTGGGCTGCTTATATTTTTAGGAGGTGTTTTTGTTTTTGTTTTGTTTTTTTCATTCAAACTTAAATGTGAGGAAATGGGACCTTAAAATTTCCTTTCTTATACTATTTCTCACTAGTTTGGTATCAAAAATATACTATTCACAAGTAAAGAGCTGGAAAACAATCCATTTTTTTCTCATTTTTTAATGTTTATTTATCTCAACTCATTTATTTATCTAGGCTAAACAGGATCCTTTTTTAAATGACTCTCCAATTTTTTTTTTTTTTAAGATTTTATTTATTTATTTGACAGGGAGGGACACAGCGAGAGAGGGAACGCAAGCAAGGGGAGTGGGAGAGGGAGAAGCAGGCTTCCCGCGGAGCAGGGAGCCCCATGTGGGACTGGATCCCAGGACCCTGGGACCATGACCTGAGCCAAAGGCAGATGCTTAACAACTGAGCCACACAGGCGCCCCAAAATGACTCTCCAATTTCTAAGAGTATTTGTGATTCTATTTCTTTTTAAGTTAGTTTTAGGATGATACAAGCTTTCCATTTTATTGGCAGTAAATTTCACAGAATTCTCTCTTGATTCTAAAGATACATTTTAGCGGGGTGATTGTCCCTTTCATTTATGATACGATACTCCCCCATTTTCCCTGGTTTCGCTTTCTGTACTTTTGATTACCCGCAGATGATTCTCCTTCTGATGTAACATCAGAAGGTCAATTAGTAGCCTAACACTACATCACAATGCCTATGTCGTTCATCCCACTTCACCTCATCACATCCCTATTTTATCTTCTTACAAGAAGGGTAAGTACAGTACAATAACACATCTTAAAAGAGATCACATTCATATAACTTTAATTATAATGTATTATTGTGATTCCTTTATTTTATTATTAGTTACTGTTAATTTTCCACTGTGCCTAATTTATAAATTAAACTTCATCATAGCTATGTATGTATAAGAAAAAAAAATTGTATATATAGGGTTTGATATAATCTATGATTTCAGGCATCCACCAGGGGTCTTGGAACATAGGCCCTGCAGATAAGAAGGAGGACTATTGTACCAGATTTTTTTTTCTTTTCTGTCTTCCTTTTTTGTTTGTTTGTTTTGACCAATTGTGCCAGAGGTTTGCCTGTTTTACTAGGCATTTCCAGACACCAACTTTTGTGACTATATATTCTTTTTATTTCTTAGTGGATTTTTGCTTTTATCTATGTTTTCTTCTTTGTAGTTTGCTTATTGTTTTTTTTTTTAATTTCTTAAACTGAAAAAATAATTTATTTGGTTTTCAATCTCTTATTTTCTTTTTTTAATTTTTTATTGTTATGTTAATCACCATACATTACATCATTAGTTCTTGATGTAGGGTTCCATGATTCATTGTTTGGGCATAACACCCAGTGCTCCACGCAGAATGTGCCCTCTTTAATACCCATCACCAGACTAAAACCCATTCACCCACCCTCCTCCCCTCTAGGACCCTCAGTTTGTTTTTCAGAGTCCATCGTCTCTCATGGTTCGTCTACCCCTCCGACTTCCTCCCCTTCATTCTTCCCCTCCTGCTATCTTCTTTTTTTTCTTTTTTCTTAACCTATGTTGCATTATTTGTTTCAGAAGTACAGATCTGTGATTCAACAGTCTTGCACAATTCACAGCACTCACCATAGCACATACCCTACCCAATGTCTATCCCCCAGCCACCCCATCCCTCCGACCCCCCACCCCTCCAGCAACCCTCAGTTTGTTTCCTGAGATTAAGAATTCCTCATATCAGTGAGGTCATATGATACATGTCTTTCTCTGATTGACTTATTTCACTCAGCATTACACCCTCCAGTTCCATCCACGTCGTTGCAAATGGCAAGATCTCATTCCTTTTGATGGCTGCATAATATTCCGTTGTGTATATATACTACCTCTTCTTTATCCATTCATCTGTCGATGGACATCTTGGCTCTTTCCACAGTTTGGCTGTTGTGGACACTGCTGCTATAAACATTGGGGTGCACGTACCCCTTCGGATCCCTACATTTGTATCTTTGGGGTAAATACCCAGTAGTGCAATTGCTGGATCGTATGGTAGTTCTATTTTCAACTGTTTGAGGAACCTCCATACTGTTTTCCAGAGTGGTTGCATCAGCTTGCATTCCCACCAACAGTGTAAGAGGGTTCCCCTTTCTCCGCATCCCCGCCAACATCTGTCATTTCCTGACTTGTTAATTCTAGCCATTCTGACTGGTGTGAGGTGGTATCTCACTGAGGTTTTGATTTGGATTTCCCTGATGTCGAGCGATGTGGAGCACTTTTTCATGTGTCTGTTGGCCATTTGGATGTCTTCTTTGGAAAAATGTCTGTTCGTGTCTTCTGCCCATTTCTTGATTGGATTATTTGTTCTTTGGGTGTTGAGCTTGATAAGTTCTTTATAGATTTTGGATACTAGCCCTTTATCTGATTCGTCATTTGCAAATATTTTCTCCCATTCTGTCGGTTGTCTTTTGGTTTTGTGGACTGTTTCTTTTGCTGTGCAAAAGCTTTTTATCTTGATGAAATCCCAATAGTTCATTTTTGCTCTTGCTTCCCGTGCCTTTGGCGATGTTTCTAGGAAGAAGTTGCTGCGGCTGAGGTGGAAAAGGTTGCTACCTGTGTTCTCCTTTAGGATTTTGATGGACTCCTGCCTCACGTTTAGGTCTTTCAACCATTTGGAGTCTATTTTTGTGTGTGGTGGAAGGAAATGGTCCAGTTTCATTCTTCTGCATGTGGCTGTCCAATTTTCCCAACACCATTTGTTGAAGAGACTGCCTTTTTTCCATTGGACATTCTTTCCTGCTTTGTCGAAGATTAGTTGACCATAGAGTTGAGGGTCCATTTCTGGGCTCTCGATTGTGTTCCATTGATCTACGTGTCTGTTTTTGTGCCAGTACCATACTGTCTTGATGATGACAGCTTTGTAATAGAGCTGGAAGTCCAGGAATTGTGATGCCGCCAGCTTTGCTTTTCTTTTTCAATATTCCTCTGGCTATTCGGGGTCTCTTCTGGTTCCATACAAATTTTAGGATTATTTGTCCCATTTCTTTGAAAAAAGTGGATGGTATTTTGATGGGGTTTGCATTGAATGTGTAGATTGCTCTAGGTAGCATTGACATCTTCACAATGTTTGTTCTTCCAATCCATGAGCATGGAACGTTATTCCATTTCTTTGTGCCTTCTTCATTTTCTTTCATGACCATTTTATAGTTTTCTGAGTACAGATCCTTTGCCTCTTTGGGTAGATTTATTCCTAGGTATCTTCTGGTTTTGGGTGCAATTGTAAATGGGATCGACTCCTTGATTTGTCTCTCTTCTGTCTTGTTGTTGGTGTATAGGAATGCCACTGATTTCTGTGCATTGATTTTATATCCTGCCACTTTACTGAATTCCTGTATGAGTTCCAGCAGTTTTGCGGTGGAGTCTTTTGGGTTTTCCACATACAGTATCATATCATCTGCAAAGGGTGAGAGTTTGACTTCCTCCTTGCCGATTTGGATGCCTTTGATTTCTTTTTGTTGTCTGATTGCTGTGGCTAGGACTTCTAATACTATGTTGAATAGCAGTGGTGAGAGTGGACATCCCTGCCGCATTCCTGACCTTGGGGGAAAAGCTCTCAGCTTTTCCCCATTGAGAATGATATTCACTGTAGGTTTTTCATAGATGGCTTTTATGATATTGAGGTATGTACCCTCTATCCCTATACTCTGAAGAGTTTTGATCAAGAAAGGATGCTGTACTTTGTCAAATGCTTTTTCTGCATCTACTGAGAGGATCATATGATTCTTGTTCTTTTGTTAATGTATTGTATCACGTTGATTGATTTGTGGATGTTGAACCAACCTTGCAGCCCAGGGATAAATCCCACTTGGTCATGGTGAATAATCCTTTTAATGTACTGTTGGATCCTATTGGCTAGTATTTTGGTGAGAATTTTTGCATCCATGTTCATCAAGGATATTGGTCTGTAATTCTCCTTTTTGACGGCGTCTTTGTCTGGTTTAGGGATCAAGGTAATGGTGGCCTCATAAAATGAGTTTGGAAGTTTTCCTTCCATTTCTATTTTTTGGAACAGTTTCAGGAAGAATAGGTATTAATTCTTCTTTATATGTCTGATAGGATTCCCCTGGGAAGCCATCTGGCCCTGGGCTTTTGTTTGTTGGGAGATTTTTGATGACTGCTTCAATTTCCTTAGTGGTTATAGGTCTGTTCAGGTTTTCTATTTCTTCCTGGTTCAGTTTTGGTAGTTGATTACATCTCTAGGAATGGACCCATTTCTTCCAGGTTATCTAATTTGCTGGCATAGAGTTGCTCATAATATGTTCTTATAATTGTGTGTATTTCTTTGGTGTTGGTTGTGATCTCTCCTCTTTCATTCATGATTTTGTTGATTTGGGTCATTTCTCTTTTCTTTTTAATAAGTCTGGCCAGGGGTTTATCAATCTTGTTCATTCTTTCAAAGAACCAGCTCCTAGTTTCGTTGATCTGTTCTACTGTTCTTTTGGTTTCTAGTTCATTGATTTCTGCTCTGATCTTTATTATTTCTCTTCTCCTGCTGGGTTTAGGCTTTATTTGCTGTTCTTTCTCCAGCTCCTTTAGGTGTAGGGTTAGGTTGTGTATTTGAGAACTTTCTTATTTCTTGAGAAAGGCTTAATTTGCTATATACTTTCCTTTTAGGACTGCCTTTGCTGCATCCCAAAGATTTTGAACAGTTGTGTTTTCATTTTCATTGGTTTCCATGAATTTTTTTAATTCTTCTTTAATTTCCTGGTTGACCCATTCATTCTTTAGTAGGATGCTCTTTAGCCTCCATGTATTTGAGTTTTTTCCGACTTTCCTCTTGTGATTGAGTTCTAGTTTCAAAGCACTGTGGTCTGAAAATATGCAGGGAATGATCCCAATCTTTTGGTACCTGTTGAGACCTGATTTGTGACCTAGGATGTGATCAATTCTGGAGAATATTCCATGGGCACTAGAGAAGAATGTGTATTCCGTTGCTTTGGGATGGAATGTTCTGAATATGTCTGTGAAGTCCATTTGGTCTGGTGTGTCGTTTAAAGTCTTTATTTCCTTGTTGATCTTTTGCTTAGATGATCTGTCCATTTCAGTCAGGGGGGTGTTAAAGTCCCCCACTATTATTGTATTGTTGTCAATGTGTTTCTTCGCTTTTGTCATTAATTGCCTCATATAATTGGCTGCTCCCACGTTAGGGGCATAGATATTTACAATTGTTAGATCTTCTTGTTGGATACACCCTTTAAGTAGGATATAGTGTCCTTCCTCATCTCTTATTACAGTCTTTGGTTTAAAATCTAATTTGTCTGATATAAGGATTGCCACCCCAGCTTTCTTTTGGTGTCCATTCGCATGGTAAATGGTTTTCCACACCCTCACTTTCAATCTGGGGGTGTCTTTGGGTCTAAAATGAGTCTCTTGCAGACAGCATATTGATGGGTCTTGTTTTTTAATCCAATCTGATAGCCTGTGTCTTTTGATTGGGGCTTTGAGCCCATTTACATTCAGGGTAACTATTGAAAGGTGTGAATTTAGTGCCATTGTATTGCCTGTAAGGTGACTGTTACTGTATATTGTCTCCGTTCCTTTCTGATCTATGCTGCTTTTAGGCTCTCTCTTTGCTTAGAGGACCCCTTTCAATATTTCTTGGAGGTCTGGTTTCGTGTTTGCAAATTCCTTTAGTCTTTGTTTGTCCTGGAAGCTTTTTATCTCTCCTTCACTTTTCAATGACAGCCTAGCTGGATATAGTATTCTTGGCTGCATATTTTTCTCGTTAATGCTCTGGAGATATCATGCCAGTCCTTTCTGGCCTGCCAGGTCTCTGTGGATAGGTCTGTTGCCAATCTAATGTTTCTGCCATTGTAGGTTACATATCTCTTCTCCCGAGCTGCTTTCAGGATTTTCTCTTTGTCTCTGAGACTTGTAAGTTTTACTATTAGATGCAGGGTGTTGACCTATTTTTATTGATTTTGAGAGGGGTTCTCTGTGCCTCCTGCATTTTGATGCCTGTTTCCTTCCTCACATTAGGGAAGTTCTCTGCTATTATTTGCTCCAATATACCTTCTGCCCCTCTCTCTCTTTCTTCTTCTTCTGGGATCCCAATTATTCTAATGTTGTTTCGTCTTACCGTATCGCTTATCTCTCGAATTCTGCCCTCGTGATCCTGTAGTTGTTTATCTCTCTTTTTCTCAGCCTCTTTATTTTCCATCATTTGGTCTTCTATATTGCTGATTCTCTCTTCTGCCTCATTTATCCTAGCAGTTAGTGCCCCCATTTTTGATTGCACCTCATTAATAGCCTTTTTGATTTTGACTTGGTTAGATTTTAGTTCTTTTATTTCTCCAGAAAGAGTTTCTCTAATAACTTCCACGCTTTTTTCAAGCCCAGCTAGTATCTTTAAAGTCCTGATTCTGAACTTTAGGTCCGACATTGCACTAATGTCCGTATTGAGTAGGTCCCTGGCTGACGGTACTATCTCTTGTTCTTTTTGCTGAGGTGATTTTTTTCGTCTTGTCATTTTGTCCAGAGAATAGATGAATGAGAGAACAAAATGCTAACAGGTTAACAACGTCCCCAGCAAATATACTCTATACAAATCAGAAAAGACCTGAAACCAGGGTAAAAGAAAGGGAAAGAAAGAAAGAAAAAAGAAAGAAAAAAAAAACAAAAAGAAAAAGATAAATACAAAAACAGAACAATACAAAAAAACAGAATATGATCAAATATGATCAGGTTAGTGCATAAATCGGTGCCACACACTAGATTTTGGGCGTATTTTGGTCTGTTAGAAAAAAGTGTCTCCTAAAATTTTAAAGGAAGAAAGACATATATGTACAAAATAAGGGTTGATACAATGAAGGGATGGAAGATGACTTTAAAGATGAAAATTATAAAAGATTTTATAAAAGGAATTGATAAGATAAGAAGTTGTTTACAAAAAGAAAGAAGAATATTTAAAAAAAAAGAGAAAAAAAAGGGAGAGAATATGATCAGGCAGGAGACTAGAACAAAGCCATACACTAGTGATTTAGGGTATATTTTGATCTGTTAGAAGAAACTGCATCTCAAAATTTTAAAGAGAGAACAACTTATATATATATGCCAAAAATAAGGCTAACTACTATGAAGGGATAAAATATGACTCTAAAAATGAAAAATAAAAAATGTTTTTTTTAAAAAGGGATTGATAAGATGTTGGTTGAAAAAGGGAAAAAGAAAAATTAAAAAAAAACAGTTAAAAAATTAACCTTGATGAACTAATGAATCATGGTAAAAAAAAAAAAAAAGCCATGAATTCTATGTGCAGTATTCCCCTAGCGCTGGATTTCTCCCGTTCTCCTTGATCGGTAAACTGGGTCTTGGCTTGCTCTTGGCTTGCTGGCTGCTCGTGCTGATCTTCTGGGGGAGGGGCCTGTTGCCGTGGTTCCCAAATGTCTTTGCCGGAGGCGGAATTGCCCCGCCCTTGTGAGTCCGGGCTAAGCAAGCTGCTCGGGTTTACTCTCGGGAGCTTTTGTTCCCTGCAAGCTCTCGGTACAGCCTTGGAGGACCAGGGTGAAAATGGTGGCCTCCCAATCTCCACCCGGAGGAGCTGAGAACTTGGGGCCCCGCTCCTCAGTGCGCCCCCAGAGAAAAGCAGTCACTCCCGTCTCCCCGGTCTCCGGCCGCACTCCGTGCTCACCCGGCCTGTGACCGAGCGTTGCTATCTCTGGCACCCGACCCCGTGTGGAGTCTCCAAACCCAGCAGATCCCTGCGGTGCACTCCCGCGCCGCTCCTCCCGGGGGAGGAAGGGAAGTCTCCCTGGATCTGCCGCTTGTTGGGTCCCTGCTGCAGGAGCAGTGGCCTGACTGGGCCGCGGATCACAGTTTATGGCAACCCCGAGCTGAGAGCCCGCGCCTCAGCTCCGTCTCTGCAGCCGGCTTCCCTGCTCCGATACCTGGGAGCTCTGGCGCACTCAGGCACCCCCGGTCTTTCTGTGACCCCGAGGGTCCTGAGACCACACTGTCCCGGGAGTGTTCCACCCCCCGCTTAGCCACTGGAGTGACGTCCCTCCGTGGAACCGACTTCTAAAAGGTCCGATTTTGTGCTCCGCGGCTCTAGCACTTGCCAGAAGCGGCCGACGGAGGCCCCCTCCCCCGCCGTCTATCCTCCCAAATATCGCCTCAGATTCACTTCTCCGCACAGTCCTACCTTCCAGAAAGTGGTCTCTTCTCTGTTCGGAGAGTTGTTGCTACTCTCCTCTTCGATCTCCTGTTGAGTTCGTAGGTGTTCAGAATGGTTTGATCCCTAATCAGCTGAATTCCTGAGACCAGACGAAATCTAGGTCTCCCACTCCTCCGCCATCTTGCTCCAGCGGTCTCAAATCTCTTATTTTCTAATATAAACATTTAGGACTGAAAATTATTCTCAGGTTACTCCTTTTACTGTACCCCTCTGGTTTTGATATATATTACATTGTCATTAAATTATGCATATTAAAAAAAATTGCAGGGGTGCCCGGGTGGCTCAGTTGTTTAAGTGTCCTACTCTTGATTTCAGCTCAGGTCATGATCTCAGGGTAGTGAGATTGAGCCCTGTGATGAGTTCCTCGCTCAGCACTCAGGACAGTGTCTCCCTGAGATTCTCTCTCTCTCCCTTTGCCCCTCCTCCTGCTCATGTGCTTGCTCTCCCTCTAAGATAAATAAATCTTTAAAAAAATTTTTTAAATTCCAGTGAATTTTTCTTGGACCCATGCACTCTTTATTAATGCCATTTCTAGGTTTCAAATACATAAAGATTTTTAAAATTATCTAAAATAATTGCCTCAAAGTCAGATAAAATTGTCTATATGTCAAATTTGTTGAGAATCACTTTATATGTTAGGACATGGTTAACATAAGTAAATGTTCAATGGACTTGGTATCAGTCAGCTTCTTTTATAATAACAAATATTCCCAGTTGTCCATGGCTTGCAATAACAGCAATAAAACCCTTTTTTTCTTAATTCACATTGAGAGCTAAGCATCAGCTTCCACTGTGTTCAACAATTCTAGGCACAGCTGACCTCTCAGTCTTCTCTTTCCAGAAACACTGATGAAGGAGAAATACTTATCTGGGACATAATGACCTCATGGCAAAGAGCAGAAAAACCTGAGGCCAAACCACACCACATGGGCAAATTATTGTTTCTTCTTCACTGTTTTGTACCTGGATTGCTCACATCTCTTACACAAAGCAAGTTATTAACCAATCCTGACATTGGGGCAGGAACATAGATTCACTCTTCCTGGAATCATGACAGTGTTGGAAAGAATACTCTTACAGGTGAGGGATCCTATGACTGGAAACAGTAGTAAAATCTACCCTAGTGGTCAAAAAGGATGTCTATTCTGTTTTTTTATTTTTTCCCAGAATGGCCATCTGCTTATTAGATCATGCTTATTAATTATTACTGAAATCTCTGTATCTTTTTTATTTGTCTCTTTGATGTAGCAGTAACCAAGAGAAGTTCTCCAGGAAGATAAAATGCATTTACTTGATAAAGTAGCTTCATATGTATGAAACAGAAATTACTAGACCTATTGAGGAATTAAATAAATGCATTATCATAATGGGACATTTTGAAACATGTTGTGGTCTAACTAAAAAAGAAACAAAATTTATCTGTTCAATTGTTTATTTGAGCAGGTTATTTTTGTGTAAATTTTGTGTAAATTTTCTTAAAACAAGAAGAAGAAGGAGGAGGAGCAGGAGAAAAAAAGAGAATATTTAACTTAGCAGTCCAAACTATTTTCAGTGCAGTGTTTTGAACTAGGACAGGCAAGTATTTAAATTCAAAAACAGACTTAAATGTTTGCATTTAGAAGAGATTAATCATTCTTAAATTATTGTTAACACAGATTTTATTTTATGTTATTATTTTGTCACTTGTAGCAAACTTACATGCAAAGACATAGCTTGTCTCCCAAAGGCCAAGATTCAAGTATGCCTATGAGCCAAATGAATATAAGGAAGGTAGGGAAGGTTTAGCTTTTGCCTGTGGTAAGACTCAGAACTGTGAAGTTCGGGTTACATGAGTGAGAAGTCTGAGTGCAAAATAAAAGATGGCCAGTAAATTGACTTACAAGATTGGATGCATTGGTGTTTCCTACACATATTGTTTCCACAGACAGCTTCTAGCTGAGGGAAGCTGGCAGCAACTGTTGACATTTACAGAGCAAGGCAATGCCATCCCGAAGAAAAGAAATTAAAATTAAAATTCTGTGTGTGTATGAATACGTGTTAATAGTTTTGCTGCCCCGATTTAGATAAAGTATCCCATTGTTCAATTATAATTTTATCATTAATATTCATCGGAATTTTCAGCTGGGTTCCCCAAAATGCTTTAATTCCAACAGAGATTTTTGTAAAAATGTGAAGTTTCTGGATCTGGAAGAGGGCAAGGCCGGCAAAGATGAGATTCTGTTTGTCCCCAATGAACTTTATGGTTTCTCCGTTGATATGGTTCACGTGAGAGTGGGAAAGAAGTAATTTCTCTGAGTACTTCACAAAACTCTGGAATACTACCTTCCACTATGTGCCAAAAAACAAGTTTCAATTTATAGAAAATCTTAGACCATGCCTCACCAGAAGCTTTCTTAAATCATCTGAATTCTTTGCACTTGGTCATATCCTGAGCTATATAGGACAAATGACTCAAAACAAGTCCACTGCACTGTTCTTTAATTCATTCTGCCTATTTCCTAGATATTGTCTTCCCACAACTTATTTATTAACAATAAAACGATTCTCAGCCTCCCAACTTATTCTATATAACCAAGATATTTGTTCATTAATCCATTCTCTCAACAAACTGGGATGTTCTATGGAAAAATGTGACAAATAGCAGCACTCTGACCAAAGGTTGCTTTACATGATGGTTTCACCACTGCATCTTTTCTATTCTCTCCCCAGCGCCCAACAGACCTTGCAGAAGTCACTGGTCCTATCCCAAACTATCTTTCACTGGCCTCTACTGCAGGACCCCATGACAGCACTCCTCACATAAAGAAACTATAGTTACCACCTCTCATTTCATTGTTCAACTTAAATTTAAAACCCTTCCATCTGTCCTCCAATCTCTTCTAATCAGGCAGTTTGTCACTCAGCAATGTCATTGCTTTTGTCCGGCCAGGCAAAACTCTCCACATGGTCTTACGTCATTTCATGATCTTTTGACTTTCTGTGAGCTCACTCCAGTTCCAACAGAACAACCTCTTTCTGTTTTCCTCCCATGATTAAATGCATCCCCTCAAAAATGTACAATGCAAAAATCTCCCTTTGTGATCTAGGGAAAACATGGGGCTGTTCTTTCAGACTGGTCTTTCCTTCAAATCCCAACTGTTTTCCCATGAAGGGCGATGCCATTTCAGAATGTGTTTGAACCAGTTTAGCTCACCTCAGTTTGAAATTGCGATTTATCTGGGAGTTAGGTATAAATGGTAGACCCTGGTTAAAAGGTAAAGGTTTTCATAAGTGCTGGATCAATAGAAAATGCATTTATGAAGGTTTGGATTTGTTTTCAGAAGCTGAGAAAGGCGAAAGCCCTGATTTATGAGCTAAGGATTAAGAATGAGTTATAGGCAGTAGAAAAGACAATGTTAAGCTTTTTTTTTTTTTTTTTAAGATGAGTCATCTCTAAAACCAGAGCAAACGGAAGCCTGATGTTCAGATCAGCATGAAGAGTTGCACTTGAGTTAAAAGAGTGAGCTTATCTCATGCCCTTTCTAATTGTATCACACAATATTTTGATTTTTAAAGTAAGATTAGAACCATGGATAATGTGAATTGCAGTGCTCCAGAGTGACACATCAATTGCAGTTAGTTTCATTAAAATTGAAAGAAACTCTTCCGTGATATGAGAGAGAATTTTACAAATAGAGATATCATTAACAAAACCTTAAGAAAATCAATTAAGGGAAAATTTTCTTGGCAGACATGGGAATAATATTTAATAATAATAGAAATCCTTGGTTTTTTTTTTTTTAGAGTTTTCAAAGCCTTAACATGCATAGATAAAGCAATTATTATGCCAAAAAGGCCCTCTATGACATCAATTAATTGTAAGCTTACTCTGTCCTTTTCACTTGCTGTGAAAATTTTCAGGACATATATCCAGCAAAACCAACCATAAGCCATCACTTTTTCAATTCCTAAATACAAAATGGAAGAGAAAAGTTTTCTTGATACTCAGGATTTTAGGATCTGCTTATGCCAAAAAGAAGATAGAATTAAGGAAACCTCTTCCAAATTCTGTTTTCTGGCAATAATTTCATTGGGCTAGTTGAAGAAAAAAGATGAGACTTCTCATTATGCGAGGAAGAAGCAAATAAAACTCATTTCAAACTGCATTTTCCTAGTCTCCAGGAGACTTCAGTGAAGCAGTCCATCTAATCAGCAGAAACACATATATACTATATAATCAATATTGATGCAAAATGAATGCTAAGTGCTAAGTCATACAGTTTAGGGAAACAACTAATCACCAGGCTTTGGTCTAGGTCCTAATAAAGCTATCAGGTGAACCCCCCCCAACTCACACCTCCCCTCCTTGATAATAGGCCAGCACAGCTTAATGTGAAGTTGTCCATAAATACAATATTCTCTTCATCTCCTGCTTCACGGAGCACCTAACATCCATAGAAGGGAAAACAGTGTTTTTCCCAGATTACAGGTGGAGTGTATGAATATACTCTGTCCCTGCCAGGGTTTTTATAAATATTTTTTTTTCGGATTATGGTTTCTAGAGAAAATTGCCAAAGTATTTTTCTCCACTATTCAGACTGATTGAATAGAAGACTTACTTCCTTGTAAGAGAAGAAGGGACACAAGCAGGCCACTTGGCACAAGAGGCAGAAAGAAAGCAGGGTTTGGAGGGGTTGGCTCTGGCTTTTATTGATTAGGTGACCTCCAGAGAAATTGACTCCTTAGACCTGTTTTCTCATCCACACTGTGAGAAGAATGAGAAATGCCACACTCTTAATTCTTGAGAGCTCCTGTAAGGATATAAGGATATAATCTCTAGCTATACCATGAATGTATATAAAGTTCCTTATTTCCATTTGATAGAGTCACACAAAATGGAAATGTTTTCTGTGACTTTGTTGTCCCCAGACTACCTCCCAGTAAATGTTGAATTGCATTCATGGCGGCTGCCCGTCTTCTCCTCAAACATCAGTTATTCTCCTTACAGTCTCTAATTCACAGAGCTGCCCGTTCTTTCTCTCTGTTTCTTCTACTCACTTCTCTCTCCTTCTCTTCTTCCTGGTCTCTGTCTGCTTGATTTAGTGATACCATTTTCCATTTAACAGAATTCCTCTATAAAACATAGCAACATTATTTAAACACTGAAGAGGGCTGAAGACAGTACATTGGACAATGTGAATAGGATTATTTATCCTAGTTGAAAAACTCAGAGTCATCATACCCCCTCCTTGATCCTCAGAGCCCCTTTCTTTGCAAAATGATTTCTTGGTCCTCTAGGAACTGAATTCTTGACTGGTGTTCAGCTGTTGAATTACGACAGCTATGCAGTGTTTCTCCAACCCTGCATTCTTCTGTAGGAGTTAAGTGACATCTGTTTGGTGTCTCTTTCAATCTGTTTTGGTGGAGGTAACTATCTTCCCTGATTATATTTAAGAAAATGAAAGATGAGAGTGAAATGACCTAAAAAAAATAGTGAGAGAACTTAAATCTGTGTCTACAGTAACTGCATACATGTAATATCAGTCTCTTTGGTTCAAAGAATGTCTGCAGGACCAATGTGATCTACCTCACATGGAAATGAAGACCTGCTCAAAAGCCAGAGTCATCCACAGAAAAGCTTGTGTGCCTGTCTGAATTGTCAAGCTCCTAATTTACAAGAGTAAATCTATTTGAAGTCCGTCTTCTATTAAAACAATACACTATTTTTAGTAAATACCTTGTTCCCTATGACATGATCTTTGAAAGCCCAGAGTTGTGGCAAAAATACTCCAAAGAATCCAAGGTCAATATTGATGTGTCCAAATGATGAGTGTCACTCTTCCAAAACAAATAGGATCTGGGACTTTGGGATTATCATAAAGTTGTATTAAAACTATAAAATCTGTATACACAACCTATGAACAACATCAGATTTTGTAAACTCAACTTAAAGCTCAAGTTAAATGAATGTGCCAAGTGTTATATTACACTGAATATTAAGAATTATCCTTGTAATGCACTATTGGTTTTAAGGTTTATTTTTCTTAAAACAAGTTATTTCAGGTCACAGTTAGGTAAGCAGAGGCAACAAACACTCTTAACTGGCTGATCAGCCAGCCCCCTGCATAGTGCTAATCAGTCTTTAAAAATCAATGCTGAAACATACACATGCATAAGTCACTTTTGATCAAGCATAACAATTAGTACTGAGCCACGTAGCTAAAGACTTAAAAGGTATGAACTATAAAATTTGGGCAACCAGGTCAAAAGAAATTGAAATATTCTTACACTTACAAATCTTTTTCTTAAATTTATTATTTATTGCTAGTAGTGGAACCAACTTGAGAACACAGTTAAAAAAAAAACAGAATAACATTTATTTACTCTTCACACAGTATTTTGTATATATTCATTTAGCAATGTTCAAAAGTTTTAAGAACAGAATCTGGCTACAAGCAAAAAAATTACACAGAAGACCAGTCTATTTTACAACTGACACAAGCTGGGGATGTTGCGGTGGAGATGAGCCAGTTGAGACAAAGACATGGACATTCCCACATATCCTCCAGAGGCTTGAAGAGGCTTCAGGGACCTCTCCATTTTGAGCAATGATCAGGACTCTGTCCAGAGTAATTTTCAGACCACTACATTTGAATTTTTTGATCTTAAAAACTACTCCAAGAGTGAATGTAATTATCTCAGAGAAATGACATGGAGATTTGCCCAAGTTCTTCTGCCAGCAATACAAGGTTTTGCAAATCCAACGTGGTTGCCCTTTTTCAAGACAACACGCGTGTTTGCAGGAGCAAATACTAGCTGCATGCCTACAAAATAAAGATCACAATAGAAAGGAGGCTAGTATAGGTGGTTGTTGAACAGTCAAACATAATTAATTTGGTGTAATGATTATGAAAGTACCTATGAATGATTTTGGACCTGGCAAATGCTGCCAATCAAAATCCTATAAGCAACCCTATAAAATAACACCCTTCTCTGGATTATTTAAAGAGGGGAAAGGTGATTTTTCTGAGTTGAAAGTCAGAGTATGAACAAATATAAACATTTTCTAATGTAAGAGTGGTCTCCAAGCGCAGTTCTGGTCAATTTCATTGGTTTTATGCTAACTGTGAACTTTTCTGTTTGTCACTGGCGAGTCTACCCTTTATTGACTAGCTATACACCCATATAACTTCCAGTTAATGAGCATTTTAAGGCCATCAATTTGTGGGAAGAAAAAATCAGTATCTTTAATCATTCACACTTATATGGAAAATTCAATATAAGGGGAGGGTTTAAAAACTTTATTTCGGTGTCCTTTTATTTTTTTTTATAAACCGGTGTAGTCTTTTGGCTTAAAGAGGTTAAAAAAAAAAAACAATCTTCTTGGGAGGTAGATAAATAACATAAAGACTTCATTATATGCATGATTTAAGCACCCTAATATCTTGTTTCAAAGAAAGGGAAAAATGAATCTAGAACTCCTGACCTTTCAGTTTTTGTCTCACAAATGTTTTATAACACCACTCACATGTGATGCGGTAAGTGAAACTAGTCAGAATGTATAAGATTATTTCAACTCTTTCATTGTAAAATACTTGTTAAGCACCAAATAATTACATTTAGGTTTCTTTTTTGGCAAAATTCAGTTAGTAAAAACGTCTTTAGTGAGTTAGAATAAATTAAATTATATAACACATATTAATAAAAACCCAGTTGTGCACCAGGCATTGTGCCAGTAGCTTGGCAAACAAGGAGTATTTGTTTCCCCAAGGTCCTCAGCCTAGTGGGTGGGGACATACACCCCAAAACAATAAAATTTGACTAAATTAAAAAAGTAATAGTTGTGTATCTTTTCCTGTGTTTTTCCTTTCTATCTTATTTGAAATAGAAGAAGCATGTGATTTCTGGAGCCTTGGAAAGCAACCAAGTGTCTCCCTAATAGCTACACTCTCAGGAAGAGCCCCGGGGGGGTGTATCTGAGAATGAGTGTCTGTGTGCTATATGTGGAGGCTGGGTCCTAATTTCTCCAAATTTCTCCACGCTCTTCACATAGTGCAAAAGAAGCATCAGGGAAAATAAGGCTGGGAAGCGGGGTATCTCATGACATGAGAAATCTCCCTAACGTTCCTGTGCAATGGATTATCCCAGGAACTTTCTAGAACTGTTGGAGCAGGAAACCTCCAAAATGGCTATACTTGAATTCTCATTATCCTAGGAGGATAGATATTTAAGGTCAGAATTAAATTCAGATGAAGGAAAACAAATGCAATATATCCTTTATAACCTGAAACTGAAATGCATATCTGTAAAACAGAAAATTGTTTTTATTGGAAGCTCTATAAAAAAAAATAAGTAAATAAGACAATGAAGGCAATCTTCTCTGTGGACGTGATGATTAACCTGAGAATTTGGTGCAAGAAGAGTTATTTGTATAGAGAACACCATTTAGACAAAATGAGATTTATGGGACCATCCATATGGCTCGCTGTTTTCCCACATGTGTGATGTGATGTCATTGCTTGCCAGTGTGTAGCCATTTCTATAAGATAAAAGCCATATTATTCTGTGCCAGATGTACAGAACCCTTGAGGACTTGGCCCCTCTTACTCCTCAGTGCTCACGGATGGACACTCTCGCTCACACTCTATATCCCATCTAAATTGAGGTGTCATCAGGTCCCCAATCACACCACATTGTTCCCTTCTCCACGCATCTGCAGGTAAGATTGTCTTTGCCTCTAATACCTTATCAAATTCCTACTCATTCATTAAGATTAAATAAAATCTCTACCCCCTTTTAGTGCCTTGAGCTTACCCAAGGTAAACCTAGTACTCTGCTACCCTGTTGTGACATGGACTTCATCTCTTACCCATCTGGTATATCACATTGACTTTGGATATCTGTTTTCTCCAAGAGCCCATAAACAGTCTGGGAGAAGGGACAATATAATATTGGCAGAAGTGAGCCCAGAGCCTGGCACTTTTCTGAAAATGATTAAATTTAATTGAATCTGTTCTTAAGAAAGCCAGGGACAAAGTTTACCAGCTACAAATTACCTAGATTCTGCCCAACTTCTTACAAATTATCCACCCTTTGCATCAGTTAAGAGCCTAGTCTTGATCCCAGGATGGATACATAGCTTTCTCGTGGTCTTAAAAACAAGAGATGTTCTCTCCTCTCACAGTTTCTAGACTTATGAACCTTCTGTTTGACATAATTGTTGTAAGGGCACCTGCATCCTTTCCCTTCTCCTCCACGTGTTATAACCAAACCTTCATTGGTCCTGAAGTATGAACCAGGACTGCTTACACCAGCTGCTCTGAGCCATCTGTGCGTACCTTGTCCCAAATCTACATTACTGGCTCCACATTAGTGGCTTGAAATCTACCTCAGGGGAATTACGTCCCCAAGGAAATGGGCAAATACTACTAATCCCAGAGAAGCTGCTGAGATAGAGACAGAGAGAGAGATGATAGGAAATAAGAGAAAGAAGGAGGACGAGAGAGAGGGTTTTAAATGAAGGCTCAAAGAGATTGGGAAACTTGCTTGTGGTCATGATAGGACAGTGGGAATTTAACCACAAGTGTGTCTGTTACCTTAACCATCATGTATTCCTTCTCTCATTTCTCAGCCAGGTACCATTTAAATTTCCTCTCTCCAGCTCCCTCAGCATCCAGTTGACTAAGGGCCCCAAATTCAAGGGCTAATTTGCCAAAAGTATGTCCAGACTCAGGGCTGAGGCTCCAATGGTTTACTAAACAGATCAGAAGAAAGTAGGAGAAATTGCCAAGCAACACTGCTTTGGGGACCCTTTGTCCATGATGAGACATCACTTGATAATAATCTGATATACTCCCCCAAGCTATGCTACAGCTATGGGTCTCCACCTCACTATATTGTCCTTCCTCTGTGAAGCCAAATGGCCTTCAATGGCTCGTAGGTGCCCCCCCACACACACACACACCCTGACACCAAAATGGGTGAGGGGTTGTTACCATGAGACCCAGAATTTGCTGTATGATTTATACTTCGGACATATAGTTGTATAGAAGCACAAAGTGTTCTAGAGTATAACCTGAATCTCATTTTTATGTACCTTTTGACAAAAGAGAGTGCATGTACTTGACTGACTGTATTCTACAATTCATTTATCTTGAAAATTGACCTGAAACAGTACCACTCTGGATGTGCCCTAAAGCCCCCGTGGCATTCATCAGAGGAGAGTGGCAGAGAAATCTAAGTGCACGAAAACTCAAAGCTTATAGCAGCTTCACTTTTAAAGCCTACTAAACTGTGTACTTCTAAATCAAGTCCTAACACAATGACTTAAGTCAGGTGTCAGGGAAATGCTTTGCACTTTTAAAGATAAGAAGTCAGAGACGCTGAGGTAAGTGAACTACTGATGTCCTCATGAGTCAGTAAAATTAGCCAAGAAAACAAAAGGATTTCTTCTGCTCACCCTAGAGGAAACCTTTCTACAAGAGGGAATGAAGATTTTATCACAGCCATTCAGAGGGACAGATTTGCAAAAAGCAGGACCCAGATGCCATCTTCTAAATTTCTAGTACTTTCCTTAAACACCAAATTTGAAAATCTCCAGGAAGTATTCAGAGGAGAAATCAAGATAAACCTTTTCATTTAGGGAAGTTAAATGGGAATTGTCGTGCTAAAATATTAGCACAGTGATCTTTCTCCAGGATGAACATGATTTAGTGAGGTCCTTCCTTTATCGAGAGATAGTGAGAGAATGTCAGTCCACTCCAGAAATTGAGAGCCCGGCTTTCTACTTCTCCACAAGGCCTTAGAAACTTATCTCCATGTATTTTAAATGAGAAAAAATACAAATACTCGGTCGGCAAAATCCTTTCTCATTTCTTGTCAATATCCACCCCTCCCACCATCCTGTGTTGACAGGACCGATTTGCAGAAGGAGGGTTTAACATTACAAACACCCTCTCATCAGCTTAAAAATTGAGGTGAGTCAATATTTACATCATGTTGCTGATCTTTAAAGTGCATACCCTGTTTTCTGTCATAATAAATAGCTGTCACTCTTACCTCTATCCGAGTTTAGCTGAGAGTGGGTTGGCATGCTCAGTGGTCCCTGCATTCCAGGAATGATCTAATATTTCAGGTCTCTCACGTGGCAGCAGGTCGATTTCTTTCTCTCGCTCCTTCATATTGGTTTCCAATGACAGACCTTATAAAACCATTTAGGTCTGCTTAAAGAAAAAAAAATCCATAAGCATGCTAGGTTTATCTTTCTCCAGAAATGTGTGAAATCTAATACCTCATGAGAGAATATAAGCAGAATATTTGTTAATCTATTTTGCTATGCAATTTGCAGGATATATTTTTCAACTAAAACACTGGGTGAACTTACTACGTTCCTATCCTAGCGCTTACCAGTGATAGGGAATGATATTAAGCTGGGACAAGAGAAAACCTTTATTCTTTACCGGAGAGTTCATACCTCTAACACACTGGTTTGTGACCCTGCTTCTGTCCATAACTACTATCACCGGCTCTGGATATGTTTAACTGGGGTTTAACAGGGCACAGCTACCCCAGTGGACTCACACTGATCACAGAGGAATCTCAACGGGTCATTTTTTTTTTTTTACTTTTCTTTGGTTGGTATTGTTGTTGGTTCTTACCTTCCAAAATCACCTATATGGTTTAGGAACACAGAGGAGTCTAGAACAGAAATGAGTACCCTTTTCTTTTGAACCATTTGCTTCTCAGATGCAGAAAGCTGATCTCAGAAGGACTTGGTGAGGACGCTTTTTAAAAAGTAAGTACAAGGGACATAAAGCAAGATGGTTTGAGAAGATGTCTGGAGAGACTTGAGGGAATGTTCCTTTTACAAATGTGAAGTAAGAACCCTGTAATGAAGAACAGATGAGGGTAAGAACTCTGTCCCCCAGTTCACACAGAATTTCTGGAGACAAAATGTTCCGATCCTGCATGTCCCTGCCTCGCTCGGGGTATGCAGCAAAGATGCGAGCGGTGTGCGGGCAATGGGTGTGATCCAGCAGAAGGTGGCAGAGGATTCAGCCACAATGCCGAAGATATAAATTGACCCCTGCTCCAACTCTGTGTGTGTGTGTGTGTGTGTGTGTGTGTGTGTGTGTGTGTGTGAGAGAGAGAGAGACAGAGAGAGAGACAGAGAGAGAGAGAGAGAGAGAGAGGAGGGAGAGTCAGACCGAATTCCACCTTGATTTCTTCTATTTCAAAAAAATTTGATGATGATGCCTTGCTGTTCTAAGAAATCACCTTAACTCACTGGCAAATCACAATGATATATTTGCCTGGTCTCCTTGGCTAAAAGATGTTTAACCTCAATTTGTGATTATTAGGGCCAGATAAGTGCAAGGGTTTCAGAATCTGCAGGTGCACATAAAACAGAGCTAAAGAGAGTACGAGTAACGGTCAGCCCTCGATGTCCTCTGAAATCCATCTCTAAGCTCAGTACCCCAAGCTGAAGTACAACCAGGGATCATTTCCATGTGGCTGATGACTCAGCTCTTGCTATGGATTTGATGTCAGCAGGTATTTTTGAGTTAAAAAATGACACCTAAAGTCACTCTCTATGCCTTATCAATAGCAGTGCGCAAACAACCAAGATGAAAAGAAAAACCCTACAGATAGATTTGCAGAACTGAAAAATCCTCGAATGTAAGTGGGAAATGTCTAAGCCATCAATTATAAAGGACATCAGTAATTATGTAGATATATAGTCAATAATTAATTAGGCTATGAATTGATCAGCAACCAGGTCAATTTCAGTCCTTGACCCCATATTTTTCTAGATAATTTGTCTTGTAAAATAGGACTTTTTTTTTTCTTTTTCCCTGCATGACCCCAGGGAACTGGTGAAAATTTTTTTAAAGGTCTTTCCACCATTAATGGCTGCTTTGTTTTGTTTTAGCTTGGCACAGCATATTAGCCATTATGTGATGAGTTTTTATTATTATAGTTTCTAAAGTATGAGAGGAAATGAGGTAAATGATTAATGGCAGAGTAACTTAAAGCAAGATGGCATTATAGAAGCCATTGAAAAATAGATGGGAAATGCAGCCTCCCCAGTGGAATTTGATCCAGCTCCAAGGGTAACAGTCTTATCAAAGGTGCCACAGGGTTTTATTCATGATCCCAAGAAGTGGGGCTCTTGGCATTCAATCTTAGTGACTGCACTATACCTTGCAGCCACAGGAAGCTTTTCTGGGCCCTGGCGTGTGATCCATCCTGTCTCAGAGGGAAGCCCTCTTTGCTCCAGGGCTAGCATCATTTTTACACATCAACTCCTCTTTATTTTGACTTTCCAAAGTTGGAGTTCAGTTTGCTTCTACTTTAGAGATCTTCTTAGGGACCAGCTTATATACATTCAAATGAGGATGGTTTGTTCCGCTTTTTAAGGCTGCAACATAGAGTTTGGGGTTGGTTCTAGAACCAGAAGATTTCAATTTTCATTTCCTTCTGGGTAGACTTATAGCATAAACAGAAGCGATTTCTCCATTTAAAATGCAACCCACCCTGCCCTCAGGAGGTTATTGCGTTGCTATGAAGATCAGTTGGCACGGGTGTTTGAGAGATTCCAGATGACAGAGAGGTCACACAATCAATTAGATAGGGGTCATAGCATAATGCCCC
This sequence comes from Callorhinus ursinus, assembly GCF_003265705.2. Lineage (NCBI taxonomy): Eukaryota > Metazoa > Chordata > Mammalia > Carnivora > Otariidae > Callorhinus > Callorhinus ursinus. The sequence goes on from NW_027397070.1 coordinate 57,431,756, forward strand.
ACATTCTTAAATATATGAAACTTAAAAATATGAAACACTTGCATGATTTTACTTTTAAGAGTGTGAGTAAATACTGTCTTCTATGACACATGGTGGTCTAACCCATTCCAGCTCACACAGAGCCATTATATGGATTCCTTATTTTTTCTCCAGGGCTCTCTGGTCCTATTCTGGTCCTATGACAATAATGAATACCATCATTTTTAACTAATGGGATTTGTAGTAATTAGGGTGGAAATTGCTCAATGCTCTATACACACGCAATTCTTTGAATCCTCACAAGAACAATGTGAGGTAAATTTTATTATGACCATCATTTTTACAAATGCCAAAACTGAAATCCCAGTTGAGTGCCTCATCCAAGCTCCCCGCCTGGGGCTTGAATCCCACACTTTGTTTGATGCTATATTGCTTTTAGGAAAAGATTTTGGGGGTTCTCACTAGAAATATATTTCTGAAAGCCTCAAGAGTTCCTTTAGCTTAGAATTCCCAAAACAGCTCAAAGAATTTTCAAAAACTGAGCTGCCGGTTCTCTTACCTCAGCTGCCACCAAGATGATCCCTTGCAGTGAAAAAGCCAAAGATAGAATAGTATTTTTTTGCCCTGCCCTTCCTGCCCGCCTCCACTCCACCCCACCTCATCCATGCTGATCCCCAGGCAGCAAAATAAATGGGATCAAGCTGGATGTCCTTTCCTAGGAGAAATTCTTCAGGCTAGAGAGAAAGGTAAGACAGATTAACCGTGTGCTGTAGAAGCAAGTTCAATAGAGAAAGAGATTAAGTAAAAGCCTAACAAGGAAATAAACACCATGTTTGCCAAGCAACACACACAAGTGAAAAAGGAGACACACCAGGAACCAAGGGATAGCCTAGCATCTCCAGATTTAAACCAGAATGTTCAAACCATCTCTATGATAAGAGATTACGTTTTCTTTTTTTTAATTTAATTTTATTATGTTATGTTAATCACCATACATTACATCATTAGTTTTTGATGTAGTGTCCAGTGATTCATTGTTTGCGTATAACACCCAGTGCTCCCTTTAATACGTGCCCTCTTTAATACCCATCACCAGGCTAACCCATCCCCCACTCCCTCCCCTCTAAAACCCTCAGTTTGTTTCTCAGAGTCCATAATTTCTCATGATTCATCTCCCCCTCTGAAAGAGATTACATTTTCTATTAGCTTTTCTCATTCTTACATACTTTTAAAGAAAAGCTTGGCAGCACCGAGTCTGTTCTTATTGTACAAAAAGCTGGCGTAGATTCTTTTCAGAGTCTGAAATCTTGTCAGTTCATGGACAGTTTATCCGATATCTCCTTTTAGTCTTACTTCTTGGTATGCTGCCTGAACTTCTCATGAGGGAAAACTACAGCTCCAAATCAGATGGCCTCTAGAGAAAGGCTGACTAGACTTTGCTGTGTACATGCACCAAATGACTTATTTTTTCAATAAAGCCCTCAGTGTGGCTTGGTAGTTATGCATTACCTTCTCTCTAAAGAGCACAAGGGGCCACAGAGATCACTTTCAAAGTGAGCCATCGAGAATTTCAGTGCTGCACAGCAAGGAAGCAGGACACGGAGGGTAGGGGAAGAAGGCTTACAAGAGACCGGGGAGAGGAAAGAGAGACCAGCAGACAGCTGTCACTTCCTATCCCTTAAGGACATACTGTCTGGCTGTGAATATGAATACTCGACAAAGAGGAAATTCAACCCTGGAGGGAGGACCCATAACTGTAGTAACTTACTGTTTCCCCCTTGTTTATAGAACTGTGTTATTGTACAGGTTGTTAAATTGATATCTTAATTACCTGCATTGTGGCCAAGTTATGGCTGTCACAAGAGGCATAAATCTGGTCTCTTTTGATATGCTCTCAACCAGAGTGTTTTGTTGGGTAGTCTCAAATACAATTTTGATGTTAAAAAGAAGACACACAATACAAAAATTTATTTCGCCAGAAAATAAGTACAACTGTTCTCTACCTTGTCGCTGATGGATGTGTTTTGTAAAAAGGGTGAAGTATACTCTGATGTCAGATTCTGAAGGAAATACGACATATTGCAGAATTTTTAGATGAAGCTCTCTTTTGGCGAATTTAATTGTTAGCTCATAGTTACAGTCAATATAGTGAAGATAGATTCAATTAGGAATTCTGAAAAAATTATAAAAATATAGGTTTTGGGGATCCACAGCAGAGAAGGAAAATCCTTTCTTAGACAAAGAAGATATATGTACCTTCTCCAACTTCATAACAGAATGCCAATTTTGTCTTGATTACTACACAGCACTTATGAGGAAGGAAAGAATATTAATGTTTTTGAAAAAGAAAATGTCTAAAAGATATACTATCTACTCAGAACTCTCTCTATATAAATAAATAAATATCAAGAACAGTGAAGAGTCTGAGATTTTACCCTATTTTCAAGGTAACAAATTAATCCGTCACAGTTACATGGATGTTGGCAGAAGGCATGAGACTCCAGAGTCAGAGACAAAGGACTTGGTTACTCAAAGCGATAGCAGTAGCCAGAGTATCCATATTTCTTTTCACTGGTTCCCTGAACCTCAGTTCCCACAAGAGATAGAGAAGAGGGACAGGTGGGCCTTGCCGTGGGTTGCATTACCAGAGAGGAACCCAGAGCTTAGGGAATCGGATCTTTTTTTTTTTTTTTAAGATTTTATTTATCTATTTGAGAGAGAGAGAGAGAGAGCACGAGCAGGAGGGAGGGGCAGAGGGAGAGGGAGAATCAGACTCCCCACTGAGCAGGGAGCCCAACCCGGGGCTTGATCCCAGGACCCTGAGATCATGACTTGAGCCAAAGGTAGATACCTAACCGACTGAGCCACCCAGGCGCCCCGAGGGAATCTGATCTTTTATAATGGTCATGAACATGACTTCTCTTTGTTCTGAAAGGAGACACTACCTTTATTTTCCAATACTCTCTACTACATACATAACACTTCCTTGAACAAATTGCCAGAACAAAGGCTTTCAGTGTCTGTGCTTACAAGATGTGCTAAAATGGTTGATATCCATGGATAATTATCTCTCAATAATAAACAAGTAAGTAAATAAATAATTACATACATACATATATATAGTACATTTAATTTTACCATTTGTCAACTCAGAATAACAGAAAACTACATAGATAGCTCCACCACAATGGCCTGGTCACCTTTCTGAAATATATTTAGCAAGATATATTATAATGCTATGTATTTTTACTGATGTTTGGTCTAAGACTTAATCACGTAAAGATCACTTTTGCTTACTCTGTAAAGCCACTTTGATGATAACATTAATTTTTCTGCTGTAATGGCTTTTGTATAAGGACCACTTACTCAATTTTTTTTTTAATATGGCATCAAGGAAAATCTTTCTTGGATGACTCTAATGCTTTCTTTAGCAAAGGATACTTCTGAGGATACCCTTATACCTCTTCTAGCATAAAGTATATCCCCTTGTCTGGCATGATCTCATGTGGAATCTTATCACAATGGATTTCAAGTAATTTGTGAATAGGGAGTGATCTTGGCTCAGTCCCTGAGGGCAGGAAAGACAAACCCTTAAATGCAATATATATCTATTCATTAAGAATAAACTCCTATCAAAAAAAAAAGAATAAACTCATGTCTCTTCCAAGATGGAAGAGGCAGAACGTAATCAACTTGCCATCAAGTGGTCAGCTGGAGTCCTCAAAATGGTGCCAATACCAGTGGCTCAACATTTTTAGGGAGTTGGACATTCAGAGCCTGAAATAACTAAATGAGCCTTCTTAAACTGGAATTCCATGCTGTTGGGCTTCCCTCTCTTCTATCATGGAGAAATATGTTCATGTGCTCATTGTTTCAGATCTATAGAAGCTGACGACAGAGGCTGGTTGACATAAGTTGGCCAGTTACATACTATACTTGGTTGTTTCAGTATCTTTTCCATAGTTTATGCTCTCTGGCAAGCATCAATATGTGATAAAAACATCTGGACACTTGGTGTCCACTCCCATTTGTCTACCTATATGTCTGAATTCCAGACCCTCTTGACCCCAATCTTGCAAATTTTGTCTATATATGGAAGCTAGTTTTCCACCAATACTCCTTCCAACATCATGTGGTCTGCCAGATTGTATGATCTAAGTGGCAGCATAGCCTCCACCTGCAGTAGCTATTCTGGGCCCATGCAGCGTAGCATAGATGCGCTAGACCACTATCCTCGGTGTAGGGTGTACTACCCCCAAAACTCCCAGGACTTTTGCTTCTTTCTTCATTGTAAGATGTGCAAAATACAAAGGCAATTTTTTTGTTTGTTTTTGTTTTTTAATTTGGAGGCACTGTCCTAACATGCCTCTGACCACTGAGCACCTACAGTTTTTACTAATAGGGCAGTCCTCTGGATCTTCTTCTTACTAGGGAGCCTAGAAAGTCAAAATCTTTGGGTGTATCCATGCAGATGTCAGGGTACCAGGTCTTTTGGCCTTTGTTTTCAAACAGGGCTCCAATCTTGACATGCCATATATATCTTATTTGAGCATTTAACTCTGAAGTTCAGGCACGTTGATGAATAAATAGGCTTGTTCCTTGATTTCTCTACATTTCTGCTAGAGGAAATGAGGATTTTGTTGTCTGCATCCAAAAAGGCCCTCTATTTCACACCTGACTTTCAAATCTGTGTTATTTCCTCAGGGATTTATTTATCTTTATGTAGAACAGTAACGATTCTTAGCAGTAACCACCTCATATCTTATTCTCATAGCTACTCTTTTCTTCATGCCTCTCAATTGCCTGTATTTCATATCCAACAACACATTCTCCTCCACCAAATATCCTCTCCACTTACCACAGGTCAACATTTTATCAATTGGAAGGCCATCTTATGCAGAGGCTGTGTTTCACCCACCAGCAATGATGGGTTCCCCATTGCCAGCTGAGCTGTGAGTGATCAGGGTCAAAACCCCATTTGTCTCTTGCTAACTTGGAGACCCTCATAACCTATGTTAGAGGTTGAGTCCTCAGATGATGAGAGGGGGTTTCAGGTGTAAGATATTGATTAGGGATGAACACCTGGGAAAGGAACAGGCCTGAGGAAGGTTGGGACAGAGGAAAAAGTTCAACTCCAATACAGGCCTGCCAAAGCCTAGAGAAACCTCAGTCAGCCTAGTAGCCAGCTCTAGGAAATACTTATAATCCTGCCTGGCTCCACCATGGACTCTCACTGTTCCAGAAAGATGTGAGCTTAAGCAAGGAAGCTCTCAGAAGCTGAGGCAGACCCTGAAGTCTCTGAGAGCTGGAAAATATTGTGACCACACACTCTATAGCTGGGGAGCAAGTCTTTCCTTGAAAGGGACACTGGAAGGACATCTCTGCACCTGCCACAGCAAGCACTCATCTAGCGCGCGCGCGCGCGCGCGCGCGCGCGCGCACACACACACACACACACACACAGTAAACAAACCTCAAGTACTGACAACTTAATTCATAATAAGCCCAGTGTTTGACTTGCCCCACAGTCTCCCTTTGAGCTCTAGTACATTGACTTCCAAAGTTTGAGGTTTTAAATGACTTGTCATTCACTACCTGTTAGACTGAGGAAGAATCAGCAAAGTGATTAGGTTTTTGTCTGGAGACCTGAATAAAGTTGTCCATGTGGATCGATGTCACCCTGCCACTATTAGCCAACATGGCAGTGATGGCTAACTGCCTCCAGGGCGTCTACTCAATTGCTGCTATTACCATAGGAACAAACCCAGCCAGCACACTTCTCAGGCCCTCCTCCACTAGGCACAGAATGCCCCCTGATTTTTATTATAATAAGCAGATTGCTTCTAACAGAGCAGTCTAGGCAGGTTACTGATGGCCATATATTTGTAAAAATTCAGAAGGGGTATTTCATGGTTCTATCAAAATTCAGAATCACATATATTGATGACTCTGAGCCCCAGAAAACAATTTTAGGTACTGGAAGGAAACTGGGGATGAGCAACAGGGTAATTTTACTCTTCACTGCATGAAGCTAGGAGGGTTAGGACTCAGATAAAAATAAGGATTTTCTTCTCAGGTCTACTGAAAATAGTTATAATAGTATGCTACAGTGTCTTAAATGCATTCTGCCAGGCACTTAATATACTTTATCTATTTTGATTTAAAAAATAATTCTATGAAGTGTATATGGACATTGGAGGTCTAGACCCCAATAAGGGAGTTGCGCGGGGTCCCATGAGAAGCACATGCTGTTAGAGCTAGCCACTCAGCCAGACAGCTAGCCAGATAAAACTTTTGCATTTAAGCACAAAGTGAAGCACATTAAGATGAAATATTATGTTCACGTTAGTTTTAAAATGTTAATCCTTACAATGATCCTTTACTTGTGCGGGGGGAAGCGTTTTGTCCCCTTCTTATAGATGAGGAATTTCAAGTTCACAGGATCAAAATGATTCACAGAAGATAACGTGGTTAGTCATCTGAAGATATGGAAATTGAATCCAAATGTGTGTGTTGCTTTCTTTTTCTTTCTTTTTTTTTCTCAAAAAAGGCAGTCACAAATGATGCATAAGAAAATATTGTATGTAAGCTTTTAATAAAAACAGTAGGTCCATATTGCCTACTGCCAAACTCTCCAAACAATCTTCCACAAATAATGAACTTTGTTTGAGGAAATTAAAACATGGTTTATTGGAAAGGGCATTCAGCTGAGCATTAATGCCTGAGTTTTAAGCACAGTCTCTCTCCTAAAATCCACGATAGCTGAACTGCTTCCCCATTGCTGCAAACCTGAGGAATGGCTTACAGAGCCCCCCTTCCTGGGCACCAGGTGCTCAGTCCCACACTCCATATACACCGTCATATACTCCTCATTATCGCACTGGGAGGTCGGTCTTATCAGCCCATTTTCTAGATAATAAAATAGAATCCTAGAGAAGTTAGTTGATCAAAGCCAAAGAAGGGAGCTAATCATTAAAGAGTACATGCTTTGAAATCATAGCTATAGATTTGCATCTTACCTCAACCATTTACCAGCTTTGTAAACTTGGAAAAGTTACTGTCCTAGCCTGTTTTAAATGCTAGAAATTGGACCAGACAGTCTGTAAGGATCTATCCAACTGAGCATCTATGTTTTCAGGGTTTTTTTTTTTTATTTTTTAAATTTATTTATTTTAATTTAGTTGAGCCCGCTGTCCTGCCAGGCTCCTATGGAAACTCTAGCAATTTAATTTTAACTCACAGTTTCAGAGAATTGCCTTAAAAATTCATCTCAATGCTGGCAAATTCCATGCTCCATAAATGAAACCTCTACTCTTAGAGGCATCCATAATGACCCTGATCTAATTGGAAATAGCCTAAGTATCCAGGAGTAAAAGGTGGTAGTAGGGGTGGTAAGATTTTCTGGGAAGAGGGCCTGAAGGTGAGTGTTACTAACTCTCACAAATATTTGGTCATTCTCTCCCACACTCTATCTGCCACCTGCAACCATTCTTATCTCTGTGAGCCCAACATTCTTCCCACTCCAACCCCTATTTTATTGGCTTTAAGCTTCATTTTCCATTAAATAGATTGTAGGAAGCTCTGAAAGGGGGCTGAGAAACCAAAGAAAAGACCAAAAAATCACTTAAGATCAATGATCTCTTTGTGAATTATTTCTTTCCTGTCTTTAATAAGACTCAAAATCATTTAGAAATTATAAGGCTTAAATAGCCATTCAACCTTTAATTATCAACATATAGCACCTTGAGTTTAGTGAACCTTCCTGAAATGGATTTTGAGCTATTGTAATCTCTCATAATGAGAAGGCATTACAATACATATTTCAGAAATAAACTAACAAATAAGAACATTTTTCAAGAATATATTACATTGCTATAAAGCAATCTCCAAAGCAAATTCTTGGTATACTAAGAGGAGGTTTCATGTCAGAGTCAAGTTCAAATCACAGCTCTAACACTCACTGATGTGTGACCTTGGGTGAGTTACTCAAACTCTCTGAGCCTCTGCAGTGACATAAGAATAATAATATTTACATTAAAAGGTTTTCATGAGGATTAAATGGGATAACATTTATAAAGTGTCTCATACAGAATATGACAAAATGAGGCCTCAAATAATTGCTGATTTCCTTCGTTAAAGAGACAAGTAAAATCTAATTTCTGGTGTCTCATTTCCTAGTGAATGAGAACTGAAGGGTAATATTTATGTTGGAGAGGATAATGCTCCTGGGTGACCTTGAGGAAAAAGGGAGCTTTGCTTCCCTTCAATTTAGAATTGCTGTGCCAGGAATTACTGGACAGATTCATTTGAAATAAGAACTTTCATACCTGAGCTACTGCCCAGAAATTATGGCACCAATTCTGGGAAGTTTTGAAATCACTTTGAGCTTACTTTGTGGAGTTGCTTTGCATTCCATACTGCTGGGCCCCTGTGCACATCCATGACTTGGCTGGAGCTGATGCTGGCTGTGCCAGCATATTTTCAACCTGATCAAGGCATAGAGCTCTGAAAATTTCATGAGATTCTGTTTTTGTGAGATTTCCAGATTTATACCAAGCTTTAGATCCCAAAGGGATGCATAATTCAGAGAAAAAAATAGAGTCTACCAACTCTAAGATACAACAGTTGACATGTTTAATTCAGGTTGAATTAGGGCTGGTTGGGAGTGTGACTTCTTATTTCTCAGTTAGTGGGAAAAGAACCTTATTGTTTTACAGGTTGCTTTTCAAATTTAACAATAGTAGAAAGTTCCTAGAAACTGGAAGAGATTAATACCTGGAAACACTAATAAAGATTTAGAATCACATCTTTGACTGAATCGAACTAGGTATGTGTTCTCCTGGATTAATCATAAATTTACTTTCCTTCATGTCTTTTTAATGGAGTATTATCTAAGGAATATACACTCAGTAGTTTCTTAGCAATTATCAGATATTGTTAAATGAGACACAATTCCTTATTTTCCTTAATTGTCTATTGTTTTAATGCAGTTGTATACAACATATTCAACCATTAATAATACAGTTTACTGTTTCCTTTCATCAGTAACTTCTGGAAAAATCTTGTCTATTCAACTACATTGATTAGGTAACAGCTAATCTATTTCTTCTTTTTAATCAGACATATAAGTATCAATCAGAGTTTCTGCGCAGCATGAGACATCCAACATGGCACATTGATCTGATCCAATTCCAGGCAAAAGGAAAGAAACATGGTGATTTACTTAACCTAGAGCAACATATTGTAGGAAAACGCTCAGTGTCTGTCAGATTTCTTAACATATTAAAAGCAAAAAGCCCACTTGACTCTCTCTTTATAATGAAGGTTTCTGGGTTGAGAATCATTATTTTATTCATTCATTCATCCATTCATGCACTCAGCCAACAATTTTTAAGTATGTGTCACGTACTGGGTGTCAGGTAGAGATACAACATATCCTTTGTTTGATATCTGTGTCAACATACATTCAGATAGAATTACTGAAGGACAAATCTTAATATAAATATTCAAAGAAATGGGCTCAATTCTTATTGAAGTATTCTTCTTTGAATACTTTGAAAAAAGGAAAGAAACATGCTGAGATATATATAATGCTAATTTTTGTCACTGGTTTTTCCACGTCTCATATCCTTATTTTATGTAGAAAGAAGAAAAAAAAGGTTGTTTAACCAGTGTCTTTTTTCCAAAAAGAATTTGAAACTATCTAAATTTGGATAAGGAATACTAGTGTGGGTTAGGTTCACCTCACATGAAACCAAAACAGGCAGATAACCACATGATATAAGAGATAGCTCTTCTGTCACACTTTTTTCCATGGTCTCTTTATTCAGTTGTCATGGTCACTATGTTGTCCTCTAAAATTCTTCCCATTAGATTAAACAACAAAGGGGATATAAAATGGTCAATGTGTCTAGAAAGTTAAAATCCAAAGTAGATGTTTGTCCAGTGGGTGGTAGGAAGATGGCAGTTCTTTTCTATTGGCATTGGTTAGTTGATTACGTCTAGCATTGAGGATCTAGAATACAAGACTTTAGCTTTCACAATTAATAGAATGATCTAGGGGAAGGGGGCCAAAATTTGGGACCAATTGACTTGGATTTGGGTCCTAACTTCATCAATTATTAACTTCATGACTTTGGGCAAACTTAATTTGTATAAGCCTCAAGTCCCTTATCTGTAAAATGGGGATGATACCAATATCTGTCTTATCATAGTTTTAGACTCAGAGCATCAGGGTGAGTAACATCTGGTGCCCACACAGGTAAATTCTGGAGTTTACCACAATATAATTGTATGGCACACTCCTGACACAATCCAAAGTGGTCTACAGATTGGGAGGGAGGGAGGGTTTTTCCCAAGTGATATTATTGGCCCTTGGGACCATGGAATCCTGTGATAGAATTTCTGCATTTGGCTAGCCAGAGAGTGAAAAGAGAGAATGAGCAAAAAAAAAAAAAAAAAAAAAAAAATCTCATGGGAGGTTTGGGGTCAGATCAGGAAGTGGTATTATATAACCACGTTGCTCTTTTCCTACTGTCTAGAGCTAACCCTACAGACCCACTAAGATTAAGTCTTCTTTGAAATGTAGTCTTTCATGATGCCCATCAGAAAGTGGGAAAAAATTAATTGTGAATACATAGCATCAAATGAACCACAAAAATGGTTCTGAGGATAAAATACTTCTGAGGATAAAAGTGTTATATACAGAGTCTAATGTCAAAATCAAAGCTCACAGAAGTTATTCTCATTCTATGATCCCTGAATCCCTAGATGTTGATATTGCTACCAACAGGTATCTTCAAGTCATTATCTAAAGAAAGTTTGTGCTTACTAATAAAAAAAATACAACAACAACAAAAAGCCCAGGACAGCTATTTCTCAAACAACTATTTAAATAAGGCAATTCAATATTTGAAAATTTCTGCTTTTATTGCTTACTCATTATATTTGTCTTTGATTAATGCAAAATTTGGGGGTTACTTATATTTTTCTTCTCTACACTTGTTCGGTTGACAAAATCAAATACAGAATCCCCTGAAGAAAGTACTAAAATAACTTGCAAAGTAGTAGTGAATGATCATCTTAGATGTAATCATTAGACTGAACATGTATTGTAGGAAATAAAATTTGAATAAAGTCAGAGATCTTTTGTGAGTAGCCCTTCACCATTTCCTCTAGCCATGGTCTCTAAAGTTTGATTGACGTTATTGGGTGGATCTGTATTATTGCAGAAACAAGCATATTCTTGATCATCATGACCTAAACACTTGACCATATGACCCTTTCTCCAAAGCCAGCAAGTACATGAATTCACTGGTGGGTTCTACAAATGAGGTTCTATGAATATGAGATATGAAACCACTAAAATCCTAGAGGAGAACACAGGCAGTAACCTCATTGACATTGGCCATAGCAACTTCTTACTAGATATGTCTCTGAGGCAAGGGAAACAAAAGCAAAAATAAACTATTGGAACTTCATCAAAATAAAAAGCTTCTGCACAGCAAAGGAAACAATCAACAAAACTAAAAGGCAACCTACAGAATGGGAGAAGATATTTGCAAAAGACATATCTGATCAAGGGTTAGTATCCAAAATATATAAAGAACTTATAAAACTCAACACCCAGAAAACAAATAATCAAATTAAAAATGGGCAGAAGACATGAATAGACATTTTTTCAAAGAAGACATACACACGGCCAAGAGACATATGAAAAGATGCCCAATATCACTCATCATCAGGGAAATACAAATCAAAACTACAATGAGATATCACTTCACACCTGTCAAAATGGCTAAAATGAACAACACTAGAAACAACAGGTGTTGGCGAAGATGTGGAGAACGGGGAACCCTCGTGCACTGTTAATGGGAATGCAAACTGGTGCAGACACTGGAAAACAGTATGGGGTTCCTCAAAAAGTTGAAATAGAACTACCCTACAATCCAGCAATTGCACTACTAGGTATTTACCCAAAGAATACAAAAATACTGATTCAGAGAGATACATGCACCATAATGTTTATAGCAGCATTATCTCCAATAGCCAAATTATGGAAACAGCCCAAATGTTCATTGACTAATGAATGGATAAAAAAGATGTGATATATTTGGTATCACATATATCTATCACATATATTATATATACATATATATCACATATATAACATATATGTAATCAATGTCTCTCTGACCATTAGATATGCTTTATACTTTTTTATTTTTTTACCTACGTTCAAAATACTTGCCAAAAATTAAAAGCCAGGCAATTTCATAGGGAAAACAAAATAAAACAAAAGGTTTCTGGCTTCTTTTGAGAAATGGGATGATCTAACAACTATGTGTCAACATTTCTGGAGTCAAATGGCAGGGACAAATTTTATGGGAATGTGCCCTCTCCAATGCACCTGATGGCCCACCCCTCTCTGATTATTTATTTGACACTGGAGTCCAGCATCAGCAAACACTTTTCCCTGCCTGGTCTAATCTACTAACATGTCACTTTCTTGGTCCCTGAAGTCTTTTGTGACTTCAGCTTTAAGGTCTACTTTAGTCTCTAAGACACTATAGTATGCCATCAAGACAGATCTGGGGATTGAAAACTTGATGTTTTACTTTCCAACTCTGTAGTTTTATGAAAGTAAATTTAACTCTCAGGTACTTCATCTGTAAAATACATGTGATTAATTTTATTTTATAAAGTTGTTTCTCTGATTACATAACATGTGAAGAAAGTTGCACATATCCTGATTCATGGGAGATGCTCCATAAGTAAACTGTATCCCTTTTCCAAAATTCCCTTATTTCAATCAGTAAATATCCCAAAAGGATCTGCTAAGTTTTTTTAAAACACAGAAACAGTTTTGAAATATGAAATTATGTACTTGCTTTTATTTGTAGTAGAAAAATATATAATACATCTATTATTTTATTTCCCTGATATTCTTGCATTGTAGTGGGGAAGGTGACTGGGGGGAGTTGAGTCAATTTAAAGTTCACTTAAAGAAAAAGTCTCATAAATAAATGTTTGACAGATCTGTACTTGGTATTATGTTGATTATCATCTAATAGATAATAATTCAGAAATACCAACTTAGGAGGTTGATACCTGACTTGTTTATCATTATATTTAGAGCTCAATTTCTTAGCCTCAACAGGTGCTAACACGAAGAGGTGTCACATATCCAATACTCACTTGCTAATGGCCAAGTTGTCACTGTTTTCACCTCTCCATTGTAAGCATATTTCTCTCATGGCCTTTCTTTGGTCAGTGCTTCTTTACACTGGGAACATTACCTGCACAGCACACCTGTTTCTGCCAGGAGACAGGTGGCTGAAAAAGGCAAATGGGCCTAGTTCCTATGACATTTTGTTAAACAATGAATAATGCAAACAAAATCCTTTATGGCTCATGAAGTCTTGCTAATAAGGCAGATGTCCTCTGTGCAGTTCCTTGGGGCCTAAAATGCAAATATTGATGTGCTGATAATCACTGGACCCTAGTTTCAGTAATTGTTTCTATCTTCATTATCCTCTATTATTCCCCATAAGAAATCCATTCTCAGCTAAGAAATCTGATGCACAGACTACAACTGATATCAAAGGTTTAATGGCCTTTCCATCAATAAGTTGAATTAAATCTCTCTTTAGCACTAATGATTCTTCCAGCAGGGCAACACATAATAAGACCATGGCAATAGAACATTCAGTGATGATTCTTATATGCTGAAACTTAACATCATGGCTAATTGGTCATTGCTATCTATTCTTTTAAGCATATTGGTTATGTCTGCTCATAAATATCCTAATTCTAGCTCAATTGCTTTAAGAGAAAGTCTTTATTGACAGTAGGACACATCATTAAACTATACAATAGGGCACCATCTTTCAGCTTAGACAATGTTAAAGAACATATTGTGCCAAATGGTCTAATAAAAAAAGTAGCCAAGTTCCAACTCGGTGACATTAAACACACACACACACACACACACACACACACACACACACACACACACAAGTTCTGACCATGCAAATATCCACATTTTTGTCTTCTGCTAATCTTAATTATAAGCATTTTTCTTTTTGCTTTTGCTTTTAGTTTTCCCTTAGTTTTCCAGTGGTTTCTTAAACCATGTCCCAGTAAAACTATGACTGTCTCCTCAGCCTATTGTTTAATAATTATATATAACTTGTTCGTATAATGGAAAATAAAATAAAAACTAGCAGGAAAGAGTAACTGGAAATAGAAATTGAAAAGTTGGACTCCAAGAATGTTGTGTAAGTTTGCTGCCATCTATAGGCTGGCAGTAACTAACGTCCATGGCCGAAATGAATCTCGAAGACCAGGCTCACCTACACTGTTGATAATAGGATCAGGTGTTTCCTGACAATTAAGAGTCTGGGGAGTTTTAGGAGAATGTCTGGTCAACATCACTTTGCTTAATTTCTCCCTACATCATAGTTGAGATTTTTACTTGGTATGAAGACATATGAGTCAAAAGTGAAATAGATATGAGTCAAAATTACGAGTTAAAGTAGTATTAGGATAAGCAATTCTTTCAACAAAATGTGTGTTTTCAGTTAGTTGACTGATAGTAATTTAGAAAAAAAGCAAGAATGGAAATTAAATATTAGGCTAGATTTATGGTGTTCACTTGAGATAAATCTGGAAGCCATATATAATTTACCCTTTGGCATTCTATATTCTCTAGCCAGTAATAAAATTATCTTCTTTACCTTTATATACCACCCTTTTCCCCTAAAAAATCTGAGTCATTCGTAGTATTTACAACCACAAAATAAGAGATGAGTTTTCAAAACACCCCTTTGAAATAGTGTGCATGTGTTTACTCAGAGATTTTTCTTTTTGCCATAAATATCCAAGCCTCTGTGAATTGGGATTTTCACACAAGCTCTGACCTATGCAGGTTTTTGCAAAATATTCTTCCTTCATCTCTCTCCTGCTTCTGGACTTAAGAACCAGTGTGGGACACTGTGCAGAGTCCCCAGGGGCGATGCCTGGGGGAAAAAAGGCCAACTTGGCCATGGCCCAGATAGCATTTCTTCAAATATGCAGAATGCAATGTAACTTGGACAAGGCAGTTGTCCAAGTTAGAGGCTTGCTGAGGGGACCAGCAGCAGTTGCTACCACAGGTGGCATCCCAGAGGAAAAACACAAATCAGTTACTAATCATTTCTATTTCACTCCTGCTGTTAACATATGTTGTCTGGAAGTCTCCCAGCACTGTCTTACTGCTGCGCATTGGAAATGCCGATGTTTAAAGCTTATCTCTTTAGCTAAGTTGTCAACCACTATTTAAGGATAGTGGCTTTGTGCCTCTCACAACCGGACTTACAATGCCTTGAGTTTATTAAAAATAATAAGTGGTTATTAAATAGTAACAAACCTGAGAAGCAGAAAAGTGCCACTGTGAATTAATATTGAACACTGACAGTTAGACATGTTGGAGAACTAGAAATGGATTCTCTCCAACCATCTCCCTCAGCCTGAGCAAAAGTAGAAAATATTACCACCCTTGCCATTTGAGAGGCTGTATCTACCCAATTCTTCTTATTTTTATCTTAATGCATCCTCTTTAGTTATTTTCCCTAGGCATTTACAACTTGCCTTATTCTTATGAGATGATAGTAAAAAAAATTACAAATATCAATGGTTTATTATATTCCTAGGACTGTGACTAGTTCTAAAAACAGAGAATGGATACCTGGAAGCATACTTAACTCCATCCAATTCAATCTACCTATAGTTCATGTATGAGTGTTGCTGAATCCCATAGTCAGGTTGTGCCCTTGACTCTTGTGCCTGATTCTATCCTATATAATGCCATCCTAGAAAGACTGTGGGCCCAGAAGTCAGGAGACCTGGTTCTAGTATTGGTTCTTCTGCTTACTAAATATGGAAAGAGTAAATTATTTACTTTTGGGTGCCTGGGTGGCTCATTTGGTCCAGAGTCGGAATCTTGATTCCAGCTCAGGTCATGATCTCAGGGTCCTGCAATTGAGACTCGCTCACACAGGGCTCCCCGTTCAGCAGGGAGTCTATTTGAGGATTCTCCTTCTTCATCTGCCCCTCCCACATCCCTCTCAAATAAAGAAATAAATCTATAAAAAAAATTACTTACTTTCATAAAGACTGTTTCCCAGTATTTATAAAGGAGGTAATACTTTTTCAATGTTCTTTAAAATGTGTTCATATATGTGAAAGCCATGTGTAAACTATAAATTCCCATGGAAGCACACGCAGGTCAACAGTTATTATTGCTACCACATGAATACTGGAGTTTGGAATGATGAGTGCCCCTCCCCCTTCCAGGGCCAGCCAAGCATTGCCTCTCCAAGAGTCTCCCTGGACTGCACTAGCCTAAGTCAGTATGGTGGCACTGGAACTCACAGTCTGTATTGTCCTTAATATTCCCTCATTTGTTTCAAATATACCAGTTTTCCCTGGCTTGCTTATTGAGGTCAAGGAGTTTTTCCTAGGAAAGCACTTCTACTCTGCCATGTCCACATATACCATAGTTAATGGAAAACCCGGTACAAATTAGGGGTAAATATACGTGTACAACCTTACAAGGAATCCACAGGCCACACCACAACCTTCTCCTCTGTCACTTCAAAATCCTGTGGCTCCACCTTTTACTCCAACTGTGGCTGCAGGAACCAGTTTCTCACAGACTGCCAATGACCTCTTTACAGGAAGGTACAAACTTTGCCGAGGCCAGGGAAGTAGCTCTTACCTGCTGCCCTGGGGTTTCTCTTATACATTGGCAGCTAAAGTGTGTGTGTGTGTGTGTGTGTGTGTGTGTACACGAGCATGTGCGCACACGCACGCACCCTTGGGGTGGAAGTCAATGTTCATAGGGCCATTTTTTAACCAATGTAGTGAGAGCCAGCAGACAAGTGTTTCCCTTTTTCGTTCCTGAGGGAATGTTCTAAACTGCATTTCCTAAGGCTTCTCAGAAGGACCAAGCACTTTCAGGTCCCAATAGCCTATGGGAGTTGCCTGACAATGGATATAACACACCTTCCTTTGCCCTTTGCTCCTTCTGTGTTTTACTCACACTATTCAGTATTCCTGACATCTAGGATTATATTCCCAAACTACCTAAGTATTAGCTTCTGTTTCAGGCTTTGTGTTCAGGAAATCCTGGTTAAGAGACCATCTCTAAAACTTCAGCAAGAATTCGGCATCAGAATGACTTAGACCTCGAGGGACACCTGGGTGGCTCAGTCGGTTAAGCCTCCAACTTTTGATTTCAGCTCAGGGTCCTGGGATCCAGTCCTGCATTGAGTGCCACATCAGGCTCCATGCTCAGCGTGAAGTCTGCTTGAGATTCTCTCTCTCCCTCTCCCTCTGGCCCTCCCCCTGCTCACTCTCTCTCTCTCTCTCAAATTAATTATTTAATTAAATCTTTAAAAAAAATAGTATCTTAGACCTTAGTGAAGTATACTGAACCTTCTTTTTCTCTGTTTGATGCTTTTAAATTCTGATACTGAGTCTGTGTCATATTATAAAATGAATACATGATTGTCAAGGAAATTAAGACCAGGTTTAAAAACATATAGACAGATTAGGTACTCTTTTCAGGCTGAAATTGTGCTGAACCATAGGCCTGACCCTGAAAATTCAGATTTGGGACAGCCAGTCAGAGAGCCCTGGTAAGTGTCACCCGACCTCCTGGGCTCAGTCTACTGACAGCATGAAATGATGTTATGTATCTCATTCCACTGTAGGAACACAGAGTTTCACCTGAAGCCTTTACAGGAATTGAACAGTGGTCTGTTAAAAGGGAAAAAAAGGCTCAGTAAAACTTAAAAGTATTCAACTGCTAATGTACCTCCTCCCTCCTCACATCCTCTCCCACAAAATAAAGACTGTCTGTGCCTATCATGGGACTAACTCCATGAGGACTGTGGCAAAATGAATCAGAACTCCTAGTTGAGGTTTCACATTCGGATCTCCCTGTCATTCTAGCTTCCTGAACATTCCCCAGTGTTTAGCCTAAGAGCTAAACTCCAGTATCTGCTGCTTTCCTCAATATGACTTGTAATAATAACAATGGTAATAACCTGAATAACCAGAATTTTCCATGTGTCAGGAACTTACATTTTGCATAATTAAGAAAACATCAATCTGAAAAGGCTACCAAATGTATGATTCCCACTGTAAGACATTCTGGAAGAGGCAAAATTATGGAGACAGTAAAAAGACCAGGGATTGTGGGGGAAGATGAATAGGTGGATCAAAGAGAAATTTTAGGGCAGTGAAACTACTCTGTATCCTACTGTGATGATAGACACACATCATTTGGGCAAACCCATAAAATGTACGACACAAAGAGTGAACCCTATGGTAAACTAGAGACTCTGGGTGGTGATGATGTGTCAGTGTAGGTCCATTAATTATAACAAAGGTACCCATTCTGGTGGGGGATGCTGATAAGGGGGAGGCTGTGCATGTGCAGGGACAGGGAGGATATGGGAAATCTCTGTCCTTTCCTCTCAGTTTTGCTGTGAACTTAAAACTGCTCTAAAAAAATTAAGTTCTTATAAAATTTTTTTAAAAAGAAAAGAACATTTAAGCCAGCTATCATTCACTCCCTACCCCTTTTCCACCATCACCGTCAGTGAGAGAATAAGGCACTGCACCTCTGAATCCATGAGCAGCAACCCCAAAGTCATCAAAATGAGAATTGCCAAGTCAGGATTTAAACCCAGATTTTTTTAATATTAATGACACCCTGTAGGTAGAGGATGAAAATATTTCTTCCTTCCCTCACACTCCTCTTTCTACCTAACCTAGACCCTTGAGAAGAGAACAGAGACCAGTGTAAACGCATTTCTCACACAACCAATCAGTCTTCCAAACTATCAGATACCATTTTCCTTCCAGCCCACCTTAAGTTCTCAAGTCCTGGACATCAGGAATTGGTTAAGCATGGTTTGCTACTGAATGGTTGGTAGAGGTGGGGGTGGGGGGAGGGGGTGGTATTCTGATTTCCCTCCTATCACTCTTCTTTCCCTTGCATGATGATATTGTTTGTCAAAAAGAATTGTCACCTCTGGAGTGGAGATCTTCTAGGACTTGATCTGTTTTGTTAGCAGACCAGGCAGCCTCTCTGGATCCCACCCAGCACAGGCTCCACTTGGAGTTTAGCTATCCTCTGAGCCCAGCTGGCAGGCCCCTCTGGGTTACCATAGTAACAGCATCCAGGCCATGGCCTCCTCCCCAAGAAGCTGTCAATCAGAATGCAAGAGGAGATGGAGTTTAAGTGACAGTGTGTGGTCATCCACCCATATTTAGATACAAGTTAAATAACTCAGTAGCCAAAGACAAATTAATTTCCACCCTTCCTCCACCCTTTGCTCAGATAGTGAAGAAAAATCTCATGTTCTATACCAGTTGTTTTCCAACTCTTCTACATAACGTACATAAGAATCGCCATTGAGGGCGCCTGAGTGGCTCAGTTGGTTAAGCAACTGCCTTCAGCTCAGGTCATGGTCCTGGAGTCCCAGGATCGAGTCCCACATCAGGCTCCCTGCTCGGCGAGGAGTCTGCTTCTCCCTCTGACCCTCTTCCCTCTCATGCTCTCTGTCTCTCATTCTCTCTCTTGCAAATAAATAAAAAAAAAAATCTTAAAAAAAAAAGAATCATCATTGATGTTTATTTAAAATGAAGTTTCACCAGCCATATCCTAAGTGATTTTTACTCACAGCATCTAGAATGAAGTCCTAGAAATTTGCATATTAAATCGTGATCCTGATACAGATGATTTGATAACTACTTATGGGAAACACTGATTTATAGACGTGTTACTAGAGACCCTAAGTCTGAAGATATTTGTTATGAGCTGAACTGTGCCTCCCAGAATTCCTATGTTGATTCCTAACCCCCAGTACCTCAGAATATGACATGTTTGGAGAACAGAACCTTGGAGCTGTGATTAAGTCAAAATAAGGCCCTTGTATCCAATCTGATTGGTGTCCTTATAAGAAAATGAGATTAGGACACACAAAGAGACATCAAGGATGTGTGGGGGGGAGGAGGAAAAATTATGTGAGGACACAGCCAGAAAGTGGCCACCTGCACACGAAGGAAAGAGGCCCCAAAAGAAACCAAAGCTGCTGACTCCTTGATTTTACAATGCTAGCTTCCAGAACTATGAGAAAATAACTTTTGGTGAAGGCACCCAGTCTGTGGTATTTTGTTATGGCAGCCCTAGCAAACCAGTACAGCATTACACATACGTATGTGTACAAAGCAAGCTCCAAAAACAACAAATACGGCAAAATATTTATTACAGAGGTGACAGTCAGCATTTTTGTTTTGTGTTCTTACATGGCCCATACAGCGCTACTAATCCAGAAGTTTAAGACTGATTTCAAAAAAGGATGGCACAAGGTATACAATCTCACAACATAAAATCAAAGAGGCTGAATGCCAGAGAAATTATTTTACATGATGAATTAGATGCCATTTGTGGGAGCTGAGAAGAGATCCAGGACCTCTCTGGAATATTCATGGAAGGGCTGGGAGGATGGAAGGCTTCAGGTAACGTTCCAGATGGAGACAGATGGGGCTGCCCAATAGATAGAGGGAAGTGTAGAAGTGATGGGTTGACACCGGTCAGGATCAACTTTGTGGAGATGTTTTCTATCACACGACATAATTATATTTGCAGCCCTTTTCCATCCTATTCAACATTTTGTTTAGTGACTCAGGAAGGACTCAGATAAGGTGAGCTGATCAGTAGGACAGATGTTAGTTACAAAGGAATCAGGATGCAAAAAAGACTGGAAAATGGGCTGAATTTCATAAAATGAATGTAAATTCTTGCTTTGGGGGCCAAAAACAATTACTGGAAAATGGCTCTCTTTCTAAGAAATTTTAGCCAGTAATTCTTTTGTCCCTTTAACGATATTAAACATATGGTAAGTAAAATGTGTCAGGCTTACTTTGGGACCAGTACTCTAATTAATTTAGTTAATTTGGTACCAAAAACTAAAATTATTGGATACGAAACTACATGAACATTAGGAGCACACAACCTAAAAATGCCTGAAGAGGACCATAGTCATTTATTGGTTTGGCCCAATCACCATGTGCAGTAAAACTTGTTTGTTGGTTTGGTTTTAATGGGTAAATGTGTGCAACTCTGACCATTTATTTCCTAATGCATTTAATGAATTTGTAGATGAATTGAATAGTGAAATGTCATATGATAGGTAAGGTAACAATGCCTGCTATTAAAAAAACGCATCAAAATTTTAGTGGTTTGACTACATAGAAGTTTATTTCTCTCTCATATAGTCCACCTATGCAGGTAATCGTGGTCAGTGGGGCTGTTCTCCAGGTGATGCATTGATGATGCCAGTTCTTTCCATTCTCTGCCTCCCTCTCAGTCCCCTAGAACTTCAATGTTCTTTGCATCCCCCTGGGGGAAGGACATGCAACATGGAGGAAGCATATCTAGCTCATAAATACATTGGCATGGAAATGAAACACATCACCGTCTCTCATATTCCACAGATAAGAACTAAACACTTGGCCTCATGTCAATGCAAGACAGGCTGGGAAACATCATCCTGATGATGTGGCCACTTTCCTACCAAAACTATGAAAACAGGAGCACAAATTTTGATAACTGTTTTTGTCACGAGTTTCAACTTAATCCTTCAGCCAGGATAGTGAATTCTGATCTCAGTGATTCATATCCCATAAGAATAAAAAACAACCAAGAAGGAAATATGAAAAATGCAAATTGTAATCATTTTAGGACTGGAAAGCTATTTTCATCTTGGGAAAGTCATTTGAATTTACATAGAGGGTCTTGTCCTTTTTGATGACAGGCAATTTTTTTTTTCCTTCTGAAACATGGTTTCTCTTGAATACTAAATAGAAACTAAGGGTTAATAGTTGTGTAAGAGCAGAGTACCTGGAAAAGTTGTTGCCACGACAATGTAATCCACATTATTAACAACTTTTATTTATTTCTTCTCTTTCCAAACAGGTGAAATTTAAGAAGCTTAAAGTGACTTCTAAAATGCCAGAAAACTAGGAGATTTTCATTAGATCATAAGTAGTAATATTTCCACCATGTGAAAATGATTAGAAATAAAGAAATAAAATTTCCCTGTAGTCAGCTTAGAGGCACACTAATTTTATTTTAGCCCAGATACCTTGCTTTTAACCTTAATGCGCCTGTACACGTGTGTGGAATAGTAGTTCATATTTAGGTCACTCTCTATATATCAAATATATTAAGTGTGCATATTGTCGGTGTCATTTCGAATAAGGAGGAGTAAAGTGAAATAAAATAGCGATAATGACAGTGTTCAGAACACTGAAAGTGGGTGCAATTTAATCGAGAACATTGGGAGAAGTGTCAATTTCAGGCGAGGTAGCTTAATTAAACATTCCTATCAATACATGGTTCCTATGTACTAAATTATAGTACTCGTTTTTTAATTAATTAATTTATTTATTTAGAGAGGGGAGAGGGTGGGGAGGGGCAGAGGAAGAGGGAGAGAGAGAATCTTAAGCAGGCTTCGCACTGGGCTGATCTCATGACCCTGAGATCATGACCTGAGCTGAAATCAAGAGTCAGATGCTTAACGGACTGAGCCACCCAGACACCCCTGTAATATTCTTGTTCCATCTGGTGGCTCCAGAATGCTAAGGGGATTACAATTCCTACTTACTTTAAAAAAAAAAAAGAAGAAGAAGTCAGATTTCTCAACAGTATATCAATGCTCTCAGACCATAAAAATCTCATTTTGCTGCCTAACAGTTCCCTCCACAGTTCATCTCCAACCTCTTTCTCCACAGCATGTGAAAATCTTATGTTTTCAAAATTTTAATTCGAAGGAATAGGAAGAGAGGAAGCACCATACTCCTCACTATAAAGTCTCTCATTTTCGGTTTTGCTTTCTTTACTGTGTGGAGCTGAAGAAGAAAACGTATGTGATAGAATGGTATTTTCTGAACTCTGTGGAATACTAACACCTTACAATGTTAATACATAGCATACAAAAAATTTCTTCTTTCAAATGTTTAGGGTTTAGTACTTTAAGCAAAGTTAACTTTGTGTTTCTCTTTGTTTTTCTAGCACCAAAACTTCCCATAGCTTGCAATTACCAATATGGCTTTGACCCTCAAAAGAAGATACAGAATATGTGGGGGTTTCCCAAACTTATTTTGAATGGAACCCTGTTTTCCAGACATCTGAGAAGATTAATGGTCCTTTGAACATTCTCTGGGAAATGCTAAATCAAACTCTCACACAGACTCTCAGGGACTTCTTTAACAGATATAATCCCTAGCAACCCATAAATTCTTTTCTCTGTTATTGCCTTCTTTTTAGTCTGAACCTTATTTTTAATATTAAGCTGTTTTTTTACCCAATTCCTTTTTGTCTAGAGCTCCCATATTTTATGTCAGTGACTTTTTTCATAAAAACTAGTTGACTAAAACACACTTTACCCCATATAAAAAAGAATCTTTGCTAAGATAGGACAGCAGAGAACAGGACCTACTTGGTTTCTGGTATCATCATGACTCCTCTGTTTCAATGACTAGAAGTTTAAAAAGCAAGACATTATCCTTCCAATGGCAGTTGCACAGAATTAAGACTAGGAGTTCTCTGATATTTGGTTCAAAATAGGGAAGAAAGAACCTTAAATAACATAATATAGGAAGTGGTCCTTCTCAGAAATCCTTTACTTTAGACTTACAGGAGAGTTTCAAAAATAGTACAGAGAACTTCATGTGCTCTATACTCAGTTTTTCTTATGTTAGTATTGTACAAAACCATAGAATTTTTATCAAAACTAAGAAATTAACTTAGGACAATACTGTCAACTAAAGTATAGAACTTATTTGAATGCCATCGGTTTTTCTACTTATATATTCTTTTTGTTTCAGGATGCAATCCAAGATCCAACATTGTAGTGACTTGTCACATCCCCTGTAACCTGTGACAAATCCTCAGTCTTTCCTTGTCTTTTATGACCTTGAGGCTTTTGAAGAACAGTGGTCAGTTATTTTTGTGGAATGTTCCTGGATTTGGGCTTGTCTGATGTTTTCTCGTCATTTGGTCGAGGTTATACATTATTTTTTTAAAGATTTATTGATTTATTTATTTATGAGTGAAAGAGAGCATGCTAGTGCAAGTCAGGGGAGGGACAGAGGAAGAAAATCTCAAGCAGGCTCCCTGCTGAGCGGGATTTGGGGCTTGATCACACTACCCATGAGATCATGACCCATGAGATCATGACCGGAACAGAAACCAAGAGTCAGACACTTAACAGATTGAGCCACCCAGGCGCCCTGAGGTGATGCATTATTGAAAAGGATACCACGGAGGTGATGTGCCCTTCTCCATGCATTATAACTAAGAATTAACAATGTTGATTGTAGTTGCAATGATGTTCATCTTGATTACTTGGTTAAGATGGTATCTGCTGGGATTCTCCATTGTAAATTTACTAATTTTCCTTTGTAATTACTAGATATTTTGGAGGAGATACTTGGAGACTATGCAAATATTCCTTTTTCTGCCTAAACTTTTACTTACTCATTTCGGTGCCCATTGGTAATTCTTGTCTGTGGAAATTATTACTATGGCATTCTAATAGTGATTTTCTAATTTCTTCAAACTTTCCATAGTTATTCATTGAAATTCTCCTGTGAGGAAGAGTTGTTTCTCTTTCATTTATTTCTTCAGTTATTAATTTATATCAATATGAATTCGTGGATATTTAATTCTTTGGGTTATAATTCAATACTATAGTTATTTATTGTGTTGTTCAAGTTGTTCCAAGAAGAAGCTTTTAATAAGCACTAATTAAAAGCAATTATGTCACCCTTTATAGAGTGTTTCGGAGCCCTGCATGTATAATGGATCAAATCCAGTTAAGTGGGTAGTAGGGATAGAAATTATTTGCTCTGGGGGCACCTGGGTGGCTCAGCCATTAAGCATCTGCCTTCAGCTCAGGTCATGATCCCAGGGTCCTGGGATCGAGCCCCGCATCAGGCTCCCTCCTCAGCGGGAAGCCCGCTTCTCCCTCTCCCACTCCCCTTGCTTGTGTTCCTGCTCTTACTATCTCTCTCTGTCAAATAAATAAATAAAATCTTAAAAAAAAATTATTTGCTCTGGAAGCCCTTCCTCTGCTGTGGTTGAATTGTGTGCGTACTATGGAGATGATTGCATGCATATTGGCATGGTGTTCTGTGGTCTCTCCTGACGGTGTTGATCTATGGAACCAGATGAGCTGACCCATCTTGAAAGTCATCAACAGTTGCTGTTCTATGTGCATATGAGCACTTGGCTTAAATGCTGGTCATTGTTGAATGCTGGTCAGCTAGTAGACCAGTAAAAGATTCTCTTCTCTAGATGCAGCAGTTGTCCCTCTTCCTGCAGTTGTGTGTTCTATCTAACAAATTAAATGGACATGGTCTTAAGGACAAATAGCCTTTACTTGCTCATCTAAAATGCCTTCTCCTATCCATCAAAAAGAATAAAGTCCCATTTACACCAGAAAGACTTTTCCTGGAGCATCAGGGAATTGTGTATTCCCAAACATGCATTTCCATTTAATGTTAGTGCTGGGAATCATCAATGAAATCAGAAATTTAGCTAACTCTACTGAAGCAGACTTTTGAGGAGGGATGTTTTTGTGTATTGCTGTAAGTCCAGTGAGGCAGAACCAGTTCCCTTTCTTCTTTGTTTTTCTTTTTATTATTTAAAATTTTCAGATAATTGTTAACCCCTGTAGATAGGAGAAATACAAAAAGGCAACTCCTTGGCAATTCTGAGTAACTTTATCAAAAGTGGTGCCTTGTTCTGATGGAACAGGAGTAATCATATATGCAGGGCAATATTCTTACTACTTTACATGTGTTAAATAATGTCATCCCCTAACAACTCATGACACATAGGGTATTGTTATACTCGTTTTACAGATGAAGAAATAGAGATCAAAAAGTTAAGCAAATCGCCCATGGTCACACAGCTATGGGTAGTGGGGTGGATATAGCTTTGAGCTCAGGGGTCTGGCTCCATAGACTACACCCTAACTCTGGACCACAATAAATCTTAGCTCTGAATTTTACCAGCTATGCAACTTTGGACAAATTTCTTCTCTGAACCTGGGATGTGATTTGTGAAATGAGGATAGTAATGTCTATTTTTCAGAGTCCTACGAAGGATTGGATAATGTATATGGAAGGTGTAGTCCAGTAACCACAACACTGTAGACAATAAATAGTGTATCTGGTAGCATCTGTACTCTTAATCACTAACATACTTCTTAATTATCAATATATGGCATTTGTTGTACTTTTTTCCTGATTATTCTGGTCTCGCATTTCCTTGGCTTCTCCCTCCTCCCACTTACACTGCCACTTCTTAAAATTGATAGTAACTGTTCTTTTATTAAGAAATAAAAGGGGGAAAAGGAAAAGAAGAAAAGTTCATTTTCTCATTTTTTATGTAACATCTGACAAATATCTGTTCTAAGTGAATATATATACAGCTATATTTCTACTCATTTAATCTTTGTAAAATTCCCAAGAATTAGATACCATTATTATTTTCCATTGACAAAAAAGACAAGTAACTGTCACACACTAGCAAGTAAGTAGCAGAACTAGACTTTGAACTAAGGAAATCTGGTTCTAAAGTCTGTGCTACTAACCACAAAGATTTTATCACCTTAGCCTGAACTTCGTATATGCGATCCCTCAGGTCATAAGAACTACCTCTGTGACCATGATGGGTTACAGGTTAGAGGAGTGTCTTCGTCAATGAGACCCCCTTTTGGCAATTTAGAGTCCAGTTGGTTTACTCATCCATTCCTTCATTTAGCATTTATGGAGAATTTACTGTGTATCAGGTCCTGTGCCGAATGCTGAGGGAAGGAAGGACTGGGGAAAGAATACAAAAATTAGTAAGGCAAGAGGGAGACTAGCAATTTTTACAAACCATTCCAATTGCTGCTCTTGAAAATTCTTTGAGGTGTGTGTCGAGAACACTGTGATGAGGTTCCCTACCACGAAGCAGGAAGTAGGAAAGCTTCGTGAAGAAGGTCACGTGTGGTCTTAGTATTACAGGCTGAACAGAGAAGAATCAGCCTGTGTAGAGGTAGGAGCAGCAAGTCACTCAAAGCACAAAATTTCATGGCATATTAAGGGAACTGTGGGAAGTTGGAAGTGGTTGGAGTTAAAAGTACTTGGTAAAAGAAGGTAGCAGTAGGGGGAAGGTAGAACAAGGGAAAATAAAGCTAGAGAAGCAGACGGGGGTCAGCAGATCTCGAAGAGCCATGTAGTAGAATCTGGATTTTGCCTCCTTCGGTGACTAGGAGCCTTTGTTGGTCAAAGAAGAGATACCGGCTAGAAACAGACCTGGACTGGGTATCAGCACCCATTTGCTTTGTGCCTGGCCTGGTGCTAGCCTGCTCTGCGACACTGGGCAGAGCAGTACTCCTGTCCGGACTTCAGTCACCCATCTGCAAAGCGAAGACTGAAGCTTGTATTATTTCTAGAATCCCTTCCAGCTCTAAAAGAGTATCTATTTCCATAATTATCCCATTTGTGGTCTTTGTATAGGAAGTGGTCTAAAACACACTGGGAAATAAAAAGCGCCACTGATCCCGACCAAAGATGCCAGGAATTTTCCGAGGTAATTGGTAGCATCCGTCGCAGAGCATCAGCGTGAATGGTCCCCGGCATGGGTTCTACTGCTGCTGCTCAGGCCGGAACACAGTTCTGCCCAAGATTTAGCCCTTGCGCTTCTGCAGATTGTTATCCTAATGCTTATGGGCTTTAACGTTCATAACGGCAAGCCTCTCTATCACAAGGCTCTTTGGCCCAAGCTACCTTAATTCTTGGAGCAAGATTTTCATTTAGCCCTCAAGGTTCTCATGGGAAGAGGCAAAGACAGAGCTGCCCCGTATTTGGATGCCTAACACAGTTTTTAAACCTGGAGAGGATAAAAAACCCCAAACCTGTCACATATTATTTGTGTATGTGTTTGTGTAGTAGCTATATCCATTTCTGCTCTGAAATGCCCTCATGCAATATATATGATCAGCAAATATTTATTTTCCAGTCAGAAAATACTTAATAAACTGTTTTAGAGAACATGCACAATTAACACACACACACACGCACAGGCACGTTTGAGGCTAGATATAAAACTTCCCCTTTCCCAGGGAAAAGAAGTTAACTGCAATGTATTCCCTACCTACAGCTCCCAGGCTGGATTCTGTTTTCTCTGAGGTCACGTAGAAGTGGGCATCTGTGGATCCAAACACGTGTGAGACTTCTGCTGGTCTTTTCACTTTCTGTTCTTCTGGTGGAAAAAATCTGCCAGAAAGTGTGAAAATATTAGAGAATGCCAAGAAAAATGTCTTTCTGTTCAGTTCCCGTGAATTTGAGAGCAATCATTAAGAAGGTCTCCCTCCTTGGGACACCAGATTTGCAGAACAGAGGTCGAAGGTGAGCCTACACGTGTAGTCAATTCAGAATATCCAGGCTCCAGCATCCTGGCCAGCCGGCCTTCGCTGTTCTGATCGCGTCTTTGGGGAAAGCACAAAGACTCTGATATCACCTCTCCTATTTCACTCACTGGGCACATTAGAGTGCTTTTCTGGTTATTCTACTGTTTCCATAGCTGTGGTCATTTTTTTTTTTTTTTAATATCCTAGTTTCCCCTTAAATCCTCCATGTGACTTCCTGCCCTGTCGGTAATGGAGACCTATATCCGCAAAGTTCCTCAGCCCATCACTCTGGCACTGTCTCTGTTCCTTCATAGCCTGTCGTGGAGTCCTTCCCATTTCTACTTCACTTGTTCAGCCTGCTCTCACGTCTGGAGCCCTCTTTCAAAGTGAGAGTGCTTTGTAAATTCATTACCGAGGTTCCAGATTATTTTGGTTGTGTGCTGGAAGGCTAAAATGAAGGCCCAATCTTATTTTTCCTGCAGGTTATTTGGTAAAGGAAAGCCAACTCTTTGTCTTGCTTCATCTCAATTTTGCTCTTCTCCAATAAGTTCTGGGAAAGGGAAGGTATAATAATAAAATGTCAAACTTTCTCAAAAATCTTCCTTGCACAAATGGCAGAAATATATTGCCTGAACTATGTCCTTGCTTGAATATTTCCTGAACAGCGCCGAAATCTAGTGAATTTCTACCTGTATTTCCAGACCAGGTTAAAGCCTTCCCCTTCCATGGCATCGCCAGGGTGCTGTGCCCCCTTCTCCTCTGCATGCCCCACAATGACTGCTGGTCCATACCACATGCTCATCAGGCGTTTCCCTATCTCTTTCCCAGACTGAACTATGACTTCCTCCAGGGCAGGGACTGTGCTTTATGCATGTTATTTGGCATCTAGAAACCACTCAAGAGACTCTAAGAGACCCTGACTGGCTGTGTGAATAAATGCATGAGGGGGTAGGTGGATCGATGGTCAGTACTCAGCAATTTGAATTTCCCCAGTTCTGGAGAAGCTTAGTTATATTCACTTGATTACTTGTGCCTTGTATTTCACTCTTCTTTTAAAAAAGGATGGGGATGAGCTCCCAAAGCAGGTATTTTTTTTTTTTTTTTCCTCTCCGAGAAGAGAAAGGCCTCTGAAATGAGTCCCTGTACAACGGTTAAACCCTGCCTTCCCTCAGAATGCTGCTTCATAGGTTTTTCAATCACTCATTCCACTCTGTTTTTGTTTTTGTGGCATCTGTTTGCACATTGAAATCAGGACTTCTCTCTGGGATAACTTAGAAAGCAAAGAGAAAACTTTCTCCCTTGTATCTTGATTAGATCTAACTCTGTAATTCACTGTTCTCTCTCTGTTAGAAACCCATTCCCAGGAGCTGTGAGCCTTTGCATGTGGTCAAAGCACATGGAGCTATTCCTGACAATAAGATCTATGGATAAACAGGAGGGGAAGAGCAGTCAAAGTTCTGGCTGGGCAGAAAGGGCCTGGGACCGTCTGTCTCATCCCCTTTCCCTTCAAACACCTGCCCAGAATCTGACCGTGGTCTCCAGCAGGTATTTTTCCATGTCAGTGTCTAAGAATCTCCTCAGAGCTTCCTGGAAAGGCAAAGAAGCTTGCCTTGTTCTCTCAGATGGACATCTACACTTTCAATAAGCATTCAAGTCATTCTTGTACAGCTAGTCCCCATCTATACCTGGAGCAACTCTGTTCTGTAAGGGAGCAAGAGGGAAGTCACCCCTTTTCTTTGGCGTATCTTCATTCAGTCTTTCCAACACTTTATTCAGGGATAAACCTCTTCAGAACCCATCACCCATTCATCTGAAGCCCTTCTGCTTCCTAGTCTCTATCCCTAGACCCCTCACCTTGATCTCTTCCGGTCTGAGATCCTGGAAGGAAACACATAGCTCCTCAGGTCATGATTCCAAAAGTGGGATGTCTAACTTCCACAGCATCTCAATGCTTTCTTGACCTCTTTCTTTCTCCTTCTTCCCCAGTGAGACTCTTCCAGATATTCACAGCTCTCCTCAGTTCTCACAGAACGTGCCCAGAACCCCATTATTCCCAAGAACACCCAGTTCATGAGATTTGAATCTCCTCACTTTCCCTTTTTGTTCCACTCCAACACAGCTCAAATGTCTTTAAGAAACATTTGGTCATTCCCTCATCATCTTAAATATTCACTTATATGAGCTTCAGAATATCTATAAAAAAAAAAAAAAAGAAAAGTTGACTTTTTCCTTTAAAAGCAGATTCTTCTAACTAGAGGTTAAATAGCATCACCTTAGAAACTCATTCTACAAATCATATCCCTTTCTCCCGCCTTTTGACTTTCCATCTCCACTCTATCTCCTCTCCCTCTTATAAATATGCTTATCCCACCCTTAAAACAAAGCAAAACAAACAAACAAACAAAAAAAAAAACCCACATTTTTTTCTGCTGACTCATTAAAGCTATACCCCCACTGATTTCCCTACGTTCAACATATTTTTTTTTTAAATCTATGCCTGCTTTCTCCACTTCTTTTCTCATTCATTCCTTAATCCCCTGACCCACTCTCTCAGCCACTATAATCAAATTCTTTTTACTGGAGTCACCAATAACAACTAGAATAGTTACAAAAGAACTTATGCTATCTGAACATAATAGAATGAAAATTTAGGAAACTTGAAACTCTCACCTCTCCTTGGCTCCCGCAATAAGCCTTGCTCTCTTCCTCCCTCTCTGACTGTTCTTTCTTGGCAGAGATTGCTACAACTCTGTAATATCCAAGTGCGTCTCTTCTTCCTGGGCATATGTGCAGGCCACAGCTGTCACTCTCTCTGCAATTATGTGTGGCCTTGAGACTGAGTTCTGGTGCTAGAATGTGAGTGGAAGTTAGGGGAGCCATTTATAGACCTGATCAACCAAAGTTCCCATATGCAATTCTTACTCTCTTCTCTATGGAAAGTCAAATGGAGAGTAAATTCAAAAAGTAAAACCTCTCAATGAGTGCATTTTTCTCCTAATAAAATGCAAATCATTCAACGTGGCTTTGTGATATGACAGGAGGATTACAAATGTGTTGAAATACAATGCTCTCATAACCTGAGGGAGTTAATACCCAAACTGGTGGCTTGAACCACAAGAATTCTCTTTTCGTTGCTCCAAAGTGGTTATGCTGGTTGATTTTATGTGTATACTTGGATGAGCTATAGAGTGCTCAGATATTTGGTAAAATATATTCTGGGTGTTTCTGTGAGGGTGCTTTTGGATAAGGTTAACATTTAAATTAGTGGACTTTAAGTGAGGCAGATGGCCTTCCACAATGTGGGTAGGCCTCATCTAATCGGTTGATTGTTTAAAATACAATCAGCCCAAACACTGGCTTCTTCTAACAAGAGAGAATTCTCCAGCAAACTGCCTTTAAACTTTATCATGAGATCAGCTCTTCCTGCTGTTATGGAAGACAGTCTCAGATTCCAGTGGAGACATTGGGGTTGTCCTAGGACTCCTTCCTGCCAGCTTTCAGACTGGCATTGCAGCTTATCACCTCTCCTGGGCTTCCAGACTGCTGGCCCACCCTGTAAACTTTGGACTTGCCAGCCTTCATATTCTCATGAGCCAATTTCTCTTAATAATCTCAATATATACATTTTATTTCTCTGAATCCCCTAACTAATCCAATGGCATACAAATGCTATCAGTTTCTATGGGTTCCAGTAAGTGAAAAATTTTGGGAAGCACTGCTGATTCTAGTTCTCAAATTCACTGTGGCATGCTTTCCTCCAGGCTCTGAGCTTTTTGTTCTCTCTACCTGAAAATAGCTTTTCTTTTCCTAATTCCACCTGGCTGCCTAACCTCTACTCAGTCAGCAGCTCTCATCTTTGTCCCTGTTTCTTCTGTTAGGCCCTT
Source organism: Callorhinus ursinus (assembly GCF_003265705.2). Classification (NCBI taxonomy): domain Eukaryota; kingdom Metazoa; phylum Chordata; class Mammalia; order Carnivora; family Otariidae; genus Callorhinus; species Callorhinus ursinus. The sequence goes on from NW_027397070.1 coordinate 57,464,142, forward strand.
GCAGTTGCCCCATGTGCAACCCCATAAAACTGCATGAGGAGCCTCTTTCAACAGCTCCTTAATGTCCTGTAACCATCTAGTTCATGATCTACCTCTCTATGAGATCCCAAGACACTTAAGTATGCAAGTCCTTTGATCTGCTTCATGTTATCTCCCTAACACATAGCCCAGTACCTGCCTTTGGACAGGTCTTCAAATGATATTTACTAAATGAACCAGTACATGGAAAGTATATCCACAGTTTCAAGAAGAAAAAAAGACTTATAACTCGAAGCAATCCAGAAAAAATCCAACCCAAGAAAAATCAAGTGAAACAGGTTCCTGGACAGAAACATCAGTAAGATCCCTTGTTTCTCAGCAAAGCAGTAGAATTAAAATGGAACAGGTTGTTTTTCTTATTTTAGCATCTGGGGGAAGGACCATTCTCATGGATGCACTTCCTGTGTATTTAACATAGTAATCAACTTGGGAGTCCTTTCAAATCAGAGCTCACCATAGGGCTAGATGGTATATATATATATATTAGGCTATATGGTCGTTGCTGCAACAACTAAATCCTGCCATTGTAGTACAAAAGAGTCCATAGACAGTACATAAACAAATGAGCATGTGTGTGTTCCAATAAAACTTTATTAAAAAATACTAGTGATGGGTCAGATTTGGCTCACAGACTATAATTTGCTTACCCATGTTCCAGATAAAAGATTCTCAGCCTCTGAATGGGGGAGGACTACTTGTATTTTTTCTCCATAGGCCATTATCATCAAACCCAAAACAGTTATTATAATCACTATTTTCAGGGAACCTGAAAACCTAATTGATATTACTCTCTGAAGTCACACTAGAGCACGTTGCAAGCAGTAAATGTCATTTGGATAATTCCCCCTTACAGACACACAAAGCCAAACTGTTCACTGCACACACAGTAACTCTTAGAGGAAGCAAAGTGGGGACCTGGTGAGCTGTGTCAGTACCACAGCTGAGACCTTAGACCTGGACCTTCTGTCTCAGTTTGTGTGAGGCACAGGATGAAATAGCTCCACCATGCCTGAACCCCTCAGAGTGATAAAGGATAGAGAAAAGATCAGGAGAGAGATTTCTCTGGAGAGAACTCTTGACATGTTGTGATTATTTTTTTTTTTTTTTTGCAACAAAGGGGAGATTTGCTACTTTCGAATTTCAAGCCCAGAGGTTGCATATGTGTATACCTGTGTGTGTGTGTGTGTGTGTGTGTATGTGTATGTGTGTGTGCATGCACATGCAGGGGCAGTGGGGGGTGGGGGATGGGGGAGATTCCAAAAAGAATACTCAGAAAGCCCCCAAACATATTAAGGAGACACAGAAGTCATAGTGCAGATCTTACAAGAAAACTACATCACACTGTGGACCTGGTTCTGACTCCTGCTTGGAAACTCAATGGTGCCCAGATTCATGAATTGGGAGGCCAACTTGGGAACTTGGGAGAGTGTTGTGATCCTGGGGCTCCTGCCCCTGGGAGTCTGTTGAACAGAACAGAACATTCCAAAGTATGCCACTTTGAATGTTCATTATTTTGAGCTGAAATCAATTGAGAAACAGCAGATATAGGAAGCTTCTCTGCCTCCCTCCTTTCTACCTAAAAGCAGGGCATAAGTTTCACATGAGACATGTGCTTTCCATGTATCAGAAAGAGAAGAACATTCTTATTACTGGAGATGGGAAGTGGTTGCAGAGATAAGTCTTTACAAACAAACCTTACCAAAATAACCTACATCTTCCATTATTTTCCCCCACATGCTTCCCATAATTTGCCAACCCTAGCCCAATCCTTTTTTCTTTTATCATATCTCCATAACCTAGCACTCTTTGTTAAAATAATACATAACCACTTCCTTGGAGTTTTTATCTCTTCCTATAAAGCCCCCTACGTCATATACAAATATTAACATCAAATAAAATTTGTACATTTTTTTCTCCTTCTAACCTGTCTTTGTCAATTCAATTCAAAGACACTAGTCATAGAAACTAGGAAGGTAGAAGAGAAGTCTTTCCTCTCCTAAACTGTCAAATATCAAAGTGCCTCTCGCTTACTTGAAGTCAGATGGAGGCCCTATTTCTGAGAGCACCAGTATGAAATCTTCCTTAGATCTTGTCCATAGACCCCTCGAGAAGGTGAAGGAGAGGCAACAGAAAACAGCTGGATGTGTACCATACCACAGAAGTTCAAGACAAAGAAAGGACAGCTATAGTAGAGAAGGGCCTTGCAGGGAACTACTAAACATCCCATGCAGGTGTTACGAGAGAAGGGGGCAGACAGTATTGCTAATCTCCATGGCCCAGAGAGGGTGGAACATGGCCAGGTAAGCTGTGCATCCTTCCCTGTCTCCCTACCCCCTCAACACAGACACACACTTAGGGAGATCGTGGCAGGGACAAAGGGCAACTAGCAAGGAAGGCAGAAGGTGAGCAGGAAAAAGAAGGTGAAGACCCCACCTGTGGTCTCTGATTTGAACTGAATCAGCTCGGAGGTGGGGAAGGAAATATTTAATCCTATGTCAAGTTCAGGCTTTAATTTTTATCCTGGCTGGACGATCTAACTACTGCTTTGAGACTCTATGACTTAAAAGTTGACAGGTCCTAAGAAAAATGAGACAAAGTCATGAGATCCCCTGGAAAATTTTATTCTAGAGTAGATGGAAACTGCCTCCACCGAATGACTGAATAGTTTCAGAGAAATTGGAAGAGATATAACAAACTGGCTTTTGATCACAATCTCCGTATTATTCCTGCACTATTGCACATTTCTTTGAAAAGAATCATCAAACAGAGTAATATCTTTAACACTGTGCTAATCAACATGAGTTGAGTCTGTTCTTTGCCAGTACTGTATTGGGTGCCAGGGAGAATATAAAAATTTATATATTAACCTTACCTTCAATAACTTCATGATATGACAGAGATCACTAAATATTTAAGTAAAAAGTGTCAGAAATAGTTCTTTCCCTCTAGTCTTTGACCTCAGAGAGGGTCAAAAACATGTGTTTCTCCAACTCCAACTGGGACGTTGACTAGGAGTACTTAATAGGCAGTCAAGGAATATTTGAAGAATGAATAAATAACTGTTATATAAGAGATTTTAAGATTGTTTAAAATACAAGGCAATAGAAATCCTGGAGTTTTATAATGCAGTTCCCTAAAAACAGATGTTTGGTTTCAACGACATGTGATTCTTATTTCTAACTTGTAGATAATGGACCAAAGAAACCTTGGGATTTTGCATGATAAAAGCTCATATTAACAGGCATTTACACAAAATTGGCCTTTTAACAAAGAGATTTAAAAAATGTAGTCCTAAAATATTATCTTTCTTGTTTTGCTTTTTAAAGAAAAAGGGGTGATTACTAAGTGCTTTTCATTAAGGAATTACCACTTATCTTATCACAATATTTACTCTCTTTTCATATGTTTTATATTTCCTCATTGCTGAAGAAAGAGCTCAGAAACGACTGCAAGAAAATAACTGTTGACTCTTACATTCAAATGATTGTATATTTCCTCTACAGTTCTGATGGTTTTCCTAACTCCATGTTAGAAATATGCGAGTGTCAAGGGTCTTGGTGAAGTTGACTGTTTTGATGTTATTATTCACTGGGAAAGGCCTGACTGAAATTCAGTTCCAGACACCTTGCTTTTCCTTTACAAACCAGAGCTCCTAAAATTTAACTCAGGTTGCTACCTTAGAAGAGGCCCTGGGAAAAGAACTCATCATTTAAAAAAAAAAAAAATGGACCCAGTAAAGAGCAAAAGAAAAACAATCCTCCTCCAAACACCTCTTTGCAAGACAGGGTGAAAAATGTGAGCTCTGGCCTGTTACTCTGAGAAAAAGGGGAAAGGTCTGAAGATAAACACACACACACACCCATTTAGATGCAGCTGGAAAAACGAAGTCAGGTTTAGAAGGCCTGACTCCAAACAAAATAGGTTTTTTAAACTTCTCTGGGGGAATCTCTCGTTGACGCTCAACACTAAACTATGTATCTCATACATCTGCCTCTCTCTCAATTAACAGATGCCGGGCACAGGGCAACAGGGAAGAACGGCCCACTTCTGTCTCCTGAGAACCCAAGATGGTGTGGACTTCAGATCCTGGCTGACCTAGGCCACAGCCACCAGTTGCTTTCGTAGTAAAAGAACGGATTTATCCAGTGGTGTAGGGCTCTCTCATTAAGCAGGAATGCATTCTCAACTGGCCTATACTGCTCAGTTGATGACAGATTTAGAAGCACGTTTATGTACAATGGCAATTCTAAGATGTAATTATGCCTTAAAAATGTATTTTTTGCTTATGGAAGATGCACCTATATAATAATACTAAGAGTTATTAGGGACTTAGTCCCTGATCAGGGACAATTCTAAGTACTTTTCATTATCTTGATTAGGTCTTGCAACAACTCTATGAAATAGAGTTCACACTTTTGGGGGCTGAGAGAAGGTAGGAGATTTAATATATGGCCAAGGTCATAAAGGTAATAGGTGGTAGAGCCCACGTTTGAACCCAGGTTTTGGCTCCAAAATCTATCCATTTGTTCTCTACATTAAAATAATTAGTCACAAAATTAATGTCAGGTTGTTATACTGCATGGCAATGAGCTTTAAAGACATAATGGTCTGCCGCATAATTAGCATGTCCCACTTTATTGGTCTGGAGTATGAAATAAATCACGTATCTTTTCATTACCAACTAACATAACTTAGTACTCCTATCAGGACATGACAAGAATATCCCTGCTTCCCCCAAGTCAGTTTCATTCCCCAAGATGCATATTCATACAATTCGTTCTTTTTCTTTTTTTTTTTTTAGATTTTATTTATTTATTTGAGAGAGAGAGAGAGAGTGAGAGAGAGAGAACACAAGAGGGGGCAGAGTCAGAGGGAGAAGCAGACTCCCCACAGAGCAGGGAGCCCGATGTGGGGCCCAGTCCTGTCTCAGGACTCTGGGATCATGACCTGAGCCGAAGTCAGTCGCTTAACCAACTGAGCCACCCAGGTGCCCCATACAATTCGTTCTTGATCACGATTCCTGGATCCCTGTTTGAGGAGAAGTCAGGAGCTCTACCAGTGCCACTCCCATCAGGAGTTGATTTCTTCAGAACAAGACTCTCAGCTTGCCCTACCACCACTGTGGAAGAACCTGTGTCATAACCAAGGAACTCTGGCCAATGAGGAGGAATTCACTATTGAGGAACCAGGTGAGAACCAACTGGGACCAACTAGAGGTAGAAGTGGAAATTCTCTGTCATCACCATGAGCCTCAATAATGAAGCAGGCTGGCTTTGGGTGTATTACTATTATGCTCATGCCTCTGCTGAAGTCACTGTGTCTCCCAGGAAGTGGGATGGTAACAAGGAGAAAGTTCTGTCTCTTAGTTATATTGTGCAGACTTCTTCCCATGTTTCTACTCGTTTTACTATGATACTTTATTTAAAATTTATATTCACTGACAGTAATGACAAAGTATATCCATAATACCAAATGGCTGGGTTAAGAGAATCAGCAATTCCTTATGATTATCAGGCCCGGATGTAGAGCTTGGGTCAACAATTCAAGCAACTCAATCATATGCTATCAAGTGTTCTTATGAGAAAGTGCCATGAAGATCAGTGTCTTTTATTTCTCACCAAATTCACTTAAAGCTATGTCAATCTTGAGATAGGTTCTATTAATCATACGGCTCAAAAAGGAAAGAAATGGTGGTCTGGAGCCCTTTTGTCTCAAGAAATTCCCAGAGTACCATGCAGTTGGGCCTGCCTTTCCCAGAATTTTTTAATTTCTACATACCAAGGCATTAGAGGGAAAGATTGTCAAACAACATGTGCTCCATCTTAATACCAGCCTTCTCTGGGGCCACAAATAATTACCTTAGGGGTACACTGATCATTTTTTAAGGAAATAGGTTGAGTTTTGGGTTTTTGTCTTAAGAAGCAAATAATGAATATCAGCTATTGCTAATGGGGTAAAATGCTTTAGGACACATTGTTGGATGAAGAAGGAACCAGACAGCTATACTGACGAGCTCGGTTTAAACATAATAAACAGTAAACCTTGGGGCACCTGGGTGAGTGGGTTAAGCACCTGCCTTCAGCTCAGGTCATGATCCCAGGGTCCTGGGATGGGATTGGGCCCTGCATTGGGTTCCCTGATCAGTGGAGACCCTTTCCCTCTGCTGTTTCCCCTGCTTGTGTTCTCTCTCTCTCTCTGTCAAATAAATAAAATCTTAAAAAAATAAACTTTAATAATTAATGCCTTGGCTTTACTTGATTTTCCTAGTGAGTATAAGGGTTCAAAATATACATTGTTCTACACAGATCACCTCAAGCCACCCTCTGTCCTTCCTACCTTTCTCAAGCTATACATTTTTTTTTTGTTTCAAATCAATACTTGGAATTTTAGACTAAAAAAGAACTTGAGAGGATTGCCTGCTATTTCCCCAGTGTGAAATCCAAGACCCAGATGAGTTGTATGACCTATGTTCTGTGCCAAGATGGTAAGTAGAAGAGTAGGGCAAGAATCCAGGATTCAGAATCAGCATGCAGGGCTCTCCCATACAGAACCACTGCTCATTCAGTTGCACTGATTTAATTTTGTGCTGATGATGTCACTCTAGAGGACCACAAGATCTCCAGTTGTTAGCTATGAAGAATCCTCCATATTTTTTCTCTAGCTTGGTTCACAGAAACAGTAACTAAAATGCTTGATGCACATCTAGTCTATTCATTGAACACTTGAGCCTTACATCTATGTTATTAAATGTGGATCTCTTATCCTTGTGAAGTAATGAGACTTATCCTGATTTCTTAAGTAGACACAAGAGACAAGGCTTTTTTGCTCATGGTGTAACATGGCAGTTACCATTTGGATGTAGTTATTTTGTTTCAAATCCTAGTTTATTACATGAAAAGTTACTAGAGCTTCAAGTTCTACAATTGGAATAATAGATAATAAAATGTCATTGATTTGTCATTAAGCATTAGAAAGTCTGGCACACAGTAGAAGTAGGTTGTTATTATTATCATAATCTTCATTTCAGACCTTTGGGGTTTCTGATCCAACATGTAGAACTTAGAAGTCATTAACCTTGTCCTCACAACAAGAAAAAAGCTGAACAACCTGAAAACCAACAAGTTTTCTTTAATCTATCAGAGAAGTGAGGTTATAGGGCAAACTGTTACCCTGAAAACTGGAGAGACAGACAAGAAAATACAGAAAATTACAGCTTATGAAAAGAAGCAGCCCACACCGGTAGTCAATATTCTTAGGAATAGTTTAAACCATAATCAAAGAATTGCTAGATACTCAGAATAGACTGCTATGAGAATTTAAAACTCCGAGGGGACCCAGTACCGGGGTGGGGCACACTTGTGAGTTTCATGTCTAGAAACCCTACCAAATTCTCACTGTGGAGAAAACCCTCATGCTTCTAGCACAAGGAGAGGAAACATAACCATTTTGAAATATACCCAGAGCTCTCTGTTCTCCTCAACAAGGCCTGCCCTTAAGAGAAACTATTTTATCAGCATTTAACCAGCCTGGGATTTTACCAAAGCCTAACAATCTGGAAAGAAAAAAGATATTGGAATACAATCCCCTGTAGGATTCCAGGAGGGTGAAGGGAAAGACCCAACTCCAGCCCTCTCTAGCCTTCAACGTGGAAGAAGGGAATTATCCAAGTCAGGCTCATTGAAAGACTAAAGACTAATCATAGGATTATAGAATGCTTCGGCTTCCCTAAAATCTTACACCACATTGACAGGGGTCCTGGAAAATCACAGGAAACTATAACTAAAAGAGCTTCAAGTCACAGATCCCATTTAAGGAATCTCTAGGAAAACCCAAAAACAGAGAGGGAGACAAAAATGAGGACACTAGAGAAAATTTTAGCCTATGACATCAAAACTACAGCAAACAGTAAACACAGGAAACTTTTAGCCAAATAAACATAAAACTTCACACTACTAGTATATCTAACTACTCTCCATTTCAGGCTTAAATTTAGTGTGCCCTTTCCTGATACCCATCTGTAAGGGGTTGAATAGTGTTCCCCTAAAATCTATGTCTACCCAGAACTTCAAAATGTGACCTTATTTAGAAATACAGTACTTGCTGATATAATTAGTTAAAATGGAGTCATATGTAAGGGTGGATCCTAAATCCAATGGCTGGTGTCTTTAGAAAAAGATGAAACAAACTGAGGGTTCTAGAGGGGAGGGGGGTGGGGGGATGGGTCAGCCTGGTGATGGGTATTAAAGAGGGCACGTACTGCATGGAGCCCTGGGTGTTATACGCAAACAATGGAACATTACATCAAAAACTAATGATGTAATGTATGGTGATTAACATGACATAATTAAAAAAATAAATAATAAATAAATTGATATATTATCACTGTTTTGTAAAAAATGAAAGAGATGTTGGGATAGAAACACACAGGGGAAAAGGCCTTGTAAAGTCAAAGGCTGAGATTGGAGTCTATAAAGCCAAGAAATACCAGGGGTTGCTGGGAGCCACCAGAAGTTGGGAAGAGGCAAGGCAGGACTCTTCCCTAGACTCTTCAGAGAAAACCTTCTCTCCAGACAACTTGATTTCTGACTTTTAGCCTCCAGAGTTTGTGCTACTTTGTTACTACTTCCTCAGGAAACTAATATACCTTCAATTGGAAATGGCACTATAATCATACGGCTCAACCTTAGAAACAGGGATTCAAGACAAGGGGAATTGGGGATTCAAGAGATGCCTGGAAAAACTTGGGAATCTTCATTCACATGCATTACTTACTCAACGCATTTCTATTGAGTGTTGTAGGAAGACTTCTTAAAGTTTCATTTACATCGTCCTCAATTTGGAGGATAAGATGGAATTAGAGAAAATTATTAGCTTTGGAGGATCTCTCACAGAATATTTGTAAGATTATTTCCTTCCCATTTGATGTCAGCAGAGGTGGAGCGACAAAAGAAGAGCAAAAATCATCAGGACTAGGTTTCAGCTCCCCTTTTGGCCTTTATTTGATTAAAAGCATTCAATAAACCAAAGAAAAAATTAGTACCAACTAGGATGACCTAGTTTGAAGAATATTTTGATCATAATGTGTTAAAAATCTGAACTCCCTAAACAACATAAAGGAATTGAGCCAAAAAGAGACAGTTGTCCCTCCAATTGAGTTTTAGGAGGAATTATACCAATTAAAAATGAACCTTACCCTTTTGATTGCCTTGGAAGAGATAATCTGCTGAGTGGACATGACAAGTAGAAGGCATGAACAGTTATTTCCTATCAAATGGCTGACGTACCATGTTGCTCACCTGGCTTGTTAAAAATGAAACACAGACACCCAGTTAGACCCTGATAACTCCCTAAGAGTTCCCTAAGAGCAATGCAATCTACTAGAAGTGGGGGCTCATGGCAGCTAAGTTGTAGTCTGAGAGATCTCTGTTATCAGACACATTCATTTTAAGTGAGGTTTTAACTGGGAGTATACCATTCATTCCTGGACATATAAGACTATGCAGTCAGATAGTACTACTTTCATGTTTGCCTTGAGCATTTAGGGCACACTAAACTTCTTTTGTGTTTACTTTTAACAGTGTTCGATTTGGTCAAATCGAGAAATTTTGAAAGATGAAAAAGTCAGTCAATTTTCAAGCCAGGACAGAAAACATTCTGTAATAAGATATCTATAGGGTACCAGGCACAGGTGTAGTCACTAGGGATTCAGAGGGAAGCACGCCACACACACACACACACACACACACACACACACTCCTAATTGAAGGAGTTCCCATGAAGATATGGGAAGATACCCCTAAGGCAGACTATATGGTCAAGGTGCGGTGAAAGCATGGGCAGAATGACCCCATGTAGATTTATAGTTCCCACGAAGAAGGACACTAGAGTTCTCTCCACTGTCTCCAGAAACTTCTTTTCCGCACTAGTGTTCATGAGGATCTGCTTTTGGTTCACTGTCACTCTGTGCTCTCCGAAGTCTGTAATGATGGAAAGAAGAGTGTCTTTGGAGTTAGGTAGACCTATGCAATGCTGAATATAGCACTATAGACCTGTGGTTAAAATTGGGCTCTGGACTTGACCATCCGAATTTAAATTCTCACCCCATCACTGCCAGCTTTGAAGCCTTAGGCAAGTTACTGCTCTTACCAGTCATTCATTTCCTTATTGGAAAATAAGAAGAATAAATAGTGCCTTTCTCAGAGTTATTGGAAGATTAAATGCATTTACATATAAAAGACACTTAAGACGGTGTTTGGCTCATAGTAAGTACCCAATAAATGTAAATTACCATGATGATGAGGAGGAGGAGGATGATAGTTCCTTATAAGCTGAGTCATTAAGACAAGTCATTAAACTCCTTCAGACTCCACTCCTTTAGCTGTAAAATTGCAGATAACACCATTTACTCCGAAAGATTGTCTTTAGGATACCATGAAACACAATATGCAGAAGCTTTACAAAATACAAAAGATATTCAAAAGAAAAAATGTTATTTTATCTTGCTTTTTCTTCCCCCCCGCCCCTGTATTGTGAACCCCTTTGAGAATCTGGAGCTGGTAACCATCTTCAAAGATAGTGGGAAGCTATTGCTCATCCACAGCAGAATGCTAAAAAACAGACCCAAGATTACCAAGTCTGTTGATTTTTCAAGAGAAAATAGAAATACATATTTTTGCACCACCTCCCACACTTCCATTCCCCAGTTCTAAATGTTGGTAACCAAATCAAATCGCGGAACAAACAAAGCAAGCTTTGGTACTGTCAACTGATATCCACCTCTGTTTAATATAAGTTGGTGCCAGGCCCATAATCAGATTCATAGCAGGCACGTGATTTATGCATTGTATGTGAAGAAGGTACAAATAGAAGGCAGATGTAAGATCTCTAGTTTCCGGGCCAAGTAGCACGTGGGATGCTATTTTTATACCTGGGGCCAATTCATATAATCCCTGGTACATAGTAGTCACCAAAAAATGTTGATTAGAACAATCATGCAATTCAATCTGCACAGTACAATATCAGAAATATCTAAATTAAAAAAAATATATCAAGGGAGAACACATTAGGGTCCAGGAACAACTAAAATATTCCAAAGGCTTTCCAGACTTATCTTTGTTTTTTTTGCTTTCATTCATTCACTCAAAATAACCTTTGCTAGCTGTTTACTCTGTGCCCAGCGATGTGCTAGAAAATATTTCACGAAGTTGTGTCCAGCATGGACAAGGACCAACAAAAGTTCGGTGTGGTGGAAAAGGAAGAAGCTGGAACAGACCAGACTATACAGGGCCTGGTAGACAGTGGAAAGAATTTCCCTGTTTTCAATGGACAATATGGAAAGCCACTGGGAAGTTTTGAGCAAGGAAGTGACCCGAGGAGCCAGGTTTTAAGGGAGACACATTGGCTCTTTTGCTGAGAACAGACCAAGAAGAGCACACAAGTAAGATTGTTGTGCGGTCATGCATGCAATGGGTGATGGACACTCGGACCACAGTGGTAGCAGGAGAGGTGGTGAGACCTTGACGGGCTTTGAATTTACCCTTTAAGTACAACCAGCAGGATCTGCTGCTAAATTACATGTGGAGAGCCAAAGAAGAGAAAGAATCAAGGAAGCCACGATTATTTTTATCCAAGTAGTCAGACAGTGAGCTCTGTGGGCTCCGGGAGCTGGAAGGCAGTAGAGTTCCCATTGACCTAGATGGGAAGACTGTGGGAAAAACAAGTTGAAGGCAGTGAAATCAGTTTCAACATGTTACGTTCGATATGCCTGTTCATTATCCACGTGTTGAGGTTGAGTAGGCAGTTGAATATATGAGTCTGGAGTTGAAGGAAAAGGTCTAGGCGGGAGATACTAATTTGAGAGTTGTCATCATATAGATGCCACTTAAAGCCATAAAGCGGGATGATTATCATTGGGGTGTGAGTATAGATTCAAACAGAAGAGATCCAAGAACCAGCCCTGTCTCTCCCCACCCCCCCAACCAAGTTGTTTCACGCTAATTTTTATGCTATAGGATAATAGCAATAAATAAGCATTTTACACTTTGCAGTCTTTTGTGAGCCCAAAGAGAATATTTTAACATTTTAAGATGTAAGCAATTTGGCAACACAGCATTCTTTAGTCTAAAACAAATGTTACAAGACTAAGGCATATGGAGAAAAGATGAAAGTAAGTTTGCTTATTTTAGAATAAATTTATTTTCCTGTCTCCCCTGACACACAAATGAAGAACTGGGAGTAATATTTTTCCTAACCATTCTTAATCTCTGAAACTATAAGCCATTAACATTGCACTTGAATATAAAGTGGATGCCTTCTGAGTTATAGTGGTCTTTAAAGGACTAAGGAGAGAATTATGACAGTTTCCCATGTCTTTAATTTTCCTGTCACAAAGGTATGTTAGACCTGGATCCTGAATATGATAGCTCTCATGCAGAAGACTTAAATCTCACCATCGGTAAGGTCAAAGCCAGGTTCCTGTTTTGTGTTAATTTTAATCAAATTATTAGCACAATAGCAAAGTTGTCTGAATGAACTTTATTCCATCTAGTTTCATCTCTCTGGATGACTATAAAGAAAATAATTGGGTATCTTATGGAAATTAGCAATTTTCCACAGCAGACAAAGGGGTAAAGTATTGCTTTACATCAGAACACTTGGCATTGTGCTTGGCCTTTTTCTAATTTTTATTTGTTAACAAGAATGAACAATTCTAATTAATATGCACCAAACAGGAAATATAAAAAATGTGAAATAAAAAATACAAAGGTAACCAAACCACAAAAACCATTCTTAGCACACTAAAACATTAAAAGCCTTCCTGAATTCTCAAACTTAACATGGAAGATGTTAGGTGATTTGATCAAAACTAACTCAGCAGTATCTCATTACTATATAGTACCTGGGACATGGAGTGAGGAAGAGAAAAATCTATGGCTTTATCCACTCCCCTTCCATTACTTTCGTGGAATAAATGTGATTCCCAATCCACTTGACAAAACTCCTGAGACAGAAAACGGTGTTGATCAGAAACGTTCCCTAAATCATGTATGGAGTGAAAATATACTACAGGAAGGTAATGAGAGAAGAGATGAAGAGCCAACGAGATGAGGTTTTTATAGGTCCTGCAATGTGGATCATTCGAAATACGGTGACTAAGTCTATTTTAAAGTTAGAAATACATTAACTCTTGGCCCTAGGAACTTGCGGGAACTGGAGTGTTTACACTGGGTGTATACACCATTCCTCATTTCCTTCCCACGCTAGCCGATGCGAAAGTGGGTGAGGGGGTCAGTGCATCAACAAAGCCATCTTTTCATTTCTGGAGGCTTCAGTAAGGAAGGAGCAGCGTTGGGGTGGGATTTGGGCTTGTCATGTCCACCTCTCCATCCCCAAGCAGAAGAAAAATAGTTACTTTGTATGTATGTCATTAGCGTCATATTCCTTTTACTCACACTTAATCAAGGTCCTTTATGGGCCCGGGGATGGAGAAGGGTTTAAAAGTTGCCCTTCTCCTGTGTGATATGCTCTGAATCCTGAATTAACACAGCCTTTTGATTTATATGAACTATTTTAAGTCAACACTGTTGTGTTGGGGACCTCCTGGCTCTCCTATTGACCAGTACACTGATTTGCAGCTTTATTACTATTTCTGTTGCATTGGGAGCTTACTAGCATTTTCTTTTCAAAGATAGGCATTTTTTAAATCCATATTTCACTAAGAATGTGATTCAAACCCTCTTCTGTGACTTCTTTCATAAGATAATTTTGTTGTTTCTCACCAATGTGATTCCAGAAATAATAATGATAATAATAATCATTTTCTTAAGGCCACCCATCTGTGTATCCCCAGAAGGTCCCTTGCAATGAATGGTCAGGTTAAAATTGCTTCATTTTCTTACCATGGTGATAAAAGCACAGTTTTGAGCTTGCACAAATCTGGGTTCAAATCCGACCCATGCCAACATTCTTTTTTGTTGTTGTTGTTTAAGATTTTATTTATTTATTTATTTGACAGAGAGACAGTGAGAGAGGGAACACAAGCAGGGGGAGGGGGAGAGGGAGAGGCAGTCTCCCTGCCGAGCAGGGAGCCCAATGCGGGGCTCGATCCCAGGACCCTGGGATCATGACCTGAGCCGAGGGCAGACGCTTAACGACTGAGCCACCCAGGTGCCCCCGTGCCAACATTCTTATTTGGCCTGTTATTTTAATTCCCTGGGCCTCAGGGTCTTCATTATAAAATAGGAAAAAAGGAAATCTATTGAGGAGAGTGTCAATGAGGACTAGAGTGAGTGACATGTGTAAAGCAAGCTTGTACAAGTATTGGCACGTAATGGGTTCTTTCTTCTAGAATCCTAGTCTAATTCCTTAAAGTCACTCTTCATTGATTATGGCATGTATATCACACCCATAAACAAATACTTAAGGGAAAAAGCACTAGGCGAATAATAGAGTTAGCTACTCTAAGGACTATACAAAGGATTTGACTTGGTCATTTCTTTTATTACTAATAAATCCCTCCAAGAAAATGTAAGCAGCACTTTCAGAACAAAGATCTGAGGCTAAGAATGTTTAAATGACTTGTCAAATGCATAAAGCTGCCAAGTAGGTATGTCTTTGAGGACCCTATGATCGAATACAGAATAACCATGAGATCTGCCTGCAGCTGAGTTGATACCCAGGTGTAGCACCAGGGGCCTTGCATTTGGGAAGGATTTAATCCTGGTCTTCACCGTTCTGAAACCCGACACCAATTCCATTATGCTTAACTTCTATTCCTTTGAACAGTCTCTATAATGAAGGTGCAGTTGGACAATGAATTTATAAAAATTAAGAGTATTCAGTGATTTCCAACTCCAATTTCAAGACAGACTTCCATTATATTAGGTTGCCAGGTGTGACTAAATTGATCATCCCTAATAATATAAAAATTTCCGATGTTCATTTACTCTAAAAAAATAATAACGAATGTTCACAAAATCTCACTCTGTATGTTCCCATATGCATTCTTGAGTGGAATGGGGGAGGCAAAGCTTGCCTACTTCCTCTGAACCCTCAAACCTCCTGGCCAAGAGTTATAACCTGGACCCCCACAGAGAACATCAGCCTTCATTCTGTTACTAAATAAAACAAGTTTGAGAAGAACTGATTTGTAGTATAAACTGAAGACAGGGCTTTTCTCATTCTTCTGTTGGTCCCTCTAATGTTTACTGAGACGCTAATGCTTCTTGGAAGAAATATAAGATCAACTTAAAAATAAGGCGTGGTAGAATTTCTTCTAAATCTTCTATGATAGTTGCTTTTGTATGTCAACAGGAATTTATACCACTGGCTTTATTGGGTCTGCAGCTTGCAGATCGCAGATCATAAGACTTCTTCACCTCTGTAACTGCATGAGCCAATTCCTTATAATTAATAAATCAAATTATATGTATGAGATATTTTTATATATGATTTTTAAGGAATTAGACCAGGATTTAATATATAGCATATATTTCATATTGGTTCTGTTTTTCTGGAAAACTGTGACTAATACACCCTCAATACATTATAATAAAACTGAGAAGGGCATGAAAAGAAAAGAAACAAACAGGTATGCTGATACTCTTCAATTTCCATTATTTTGTTAATATCCATTTCTTGCCTCCTGCCAAAATTCCTGGTTTTCTGTGTAAGAATAAATGAAATGTTTATCCAAAAATAACCAACTGGGATGAACTTCCCACTGTGAATATCTTTGGAAGCCTTCAAGGAGGGGACAGCATGCCCTAAATTGGGCTTCTTTTCTTCTCTAAACACATACACTGGGCAGTTCCCAAAGAGAAACCTTTCACACCATCACCAAATAAGTGACTTTCCCTTTGCATGTCATTGCCTAGCTCAGTCCCTACCCCTGCCATGAGTGTTTCCCAGGCTTGCTGCAGAGAAGCAAACATGGAATGACAAAGGAAGGAGAACTGGCACAGGCCAAGGTCCATAAATTTCTGGTTGGTTTTATGATTTTTTACAAAAATTATCATCACCCAATTTTCAATAATAACATTTTAAAAATGAGTTTTAATCTTAGGATGATGTTAATAAATATACATATAAACATTCAGATCCAGAATAAAATTCACCTGCAAGTCACCAAATGAATAACATCATGTTTGCCCCTCCACACCACCCCCCTTTTCACAGCTGCTGTTCCTAAATATCCTTCTCTATAGAGGTCAAGTGACCACAATTTAGAAGAGCAGACACATAATCACACTGATGATTTTAATGAGGAAAATCACCGGCTGGAGAATGACATAAGGAACCCTTAACGGGACCAGACTTTACACAACATACTGCAACCTTCCCTAAATAAAATTACTATGCCACATCCAATTCTTCTCTCATTCCTCACAGTTTTAAATACTTGAGACAGGATCACATTGTTTTCATCCCACCAAATCAGCCTTTGGATTGACCTGTTCCAATTTACATTCAGATTCATCTGATTTTAAGTCAAATGATGGCCTCAGATCCCTGGTGCTACACGGATGCCTGATCCAACTGCTAAATTTCACTCACACTTTATGATCTTTCTAGATAACTTTCTCTTCAAATGTGAAAGCATAAGCATCTTGAAAATTGTTCCAAATAATATCATGGAAGCAGAGCACCCTAGTTTTTTTCTCAGTGGGTGCAGAGATGAATTATTCAAAAATTCAGTACCAGTAGACCCAAGGTCTGGCCACATACTCTGGCGTGAGAATTAAAATTTGAGCCTTGTGATTGGAAAGGCAATCTCTAGAGCAGCTTGCCTTTGGATTTCCTAGATGGCATGCCTGCAGAAGATGGACCAGACTCACTCTACACTAATGCTAGGTCCAGGGATCACGCTAAGCACTCTTTGAAGCTGCTAGGTAATAAAAAATAAATAAAATAAAATAAAAACAACAACAACAAAAAAAAAAAAACGGTTAAGCACGGCATATCATTGGATGGAACTACTATCTTTAGGTCAACCAAATGCTCTATTTGTTATGTCTCAGATATTCGAAATTAAGCCAAAAATTCGTTGTTTCTATGAAGGGTGTATTCCTAGGAGATCTTCACTTTGTGTTCATAGTATAGCTTCTACTGGAGTCCTAAAAGATACCTCAAAAGACCAATCAGGAAGAAAATAGACCTTAATCTTGAGTTATTAATTACTCCGCATTGTATTTAATTCTTAATTCTATTTTCATTCTCTTCCTTCATGTCTCCCCTCTTCTTGTTTTTTTCCTTCTCCTACTCTATTCATGTTTCATCTCTTCAGAGTGCTAACATCACCAGGGGAGGGGACTCAGGGAAGAGAAAAACAGATAAAATTTCATCTGATCTTGTCACATCTGTAGACAGGGGGTCTGCTCTCCTTCCTCCTCCCCTCCTTTTCCGCTCTTCCCTCTTCTTTTATTTTGTCGAAAAGTGGGAACAGGTGAAGCTCAGAAGTAGGGGGAAGATATACAAAATGGATTTCTCTACTTTTATTATCCACCAACTGTACAGTACAAAAGGGAAACAAAAGAAGGAGCAAGCAAAATGTGGCTTAAGAATCAGACTAGTTTAAGAATTCAAACCGATATTCAAATTCTATTCCTCTTGCTGACTGGGTAAATCAAAATTTCTCTCAGGTTCAGTTACCTCATTTACAAAATTCAAAAACACATTTCTTGAGTATTTTTATGGAGATTTAGATAAGATAATGTATGCAAAACTGACATAGTATAAAATAAAGTATACCTATTACAATTATTTCAGGTATTGAAAGTTGTTGATACCTCATAATTATTATCATCCATTAATTTAAAAGTAGCTTCTTCCCATACACACACACACACACACACACACACACACACATGTATATATATAACACTTTTCATCATAGTATTTAAAAAGCTAAACTTAACTTATACCAGATTTCTAACTCTCAACTTTAATATAAACTCTTTGAATTAAATCTATATCTCTGTTTCATGGGGGAAAAACTAGATTATGGCACATTTAAATTCTTGGAATATCCTCAGGATATTCCTAGAGTCATTCCTGGTACTGAAAATTCAGATTTGCTTAATGATGATAAGGACCTGTGCAATTGGGTATATTTTAATTACCTAATGGTTTTCTACAGCATCTTCTTTGCTCTATTACATTGCTCCAATGTAAGGCACAAATTGCACCTGCTTCTATAAAAAGTAAATCAATATTCAAGAATTAAAATACAAGCATATGTTCCAATTATTCATTAATGGGCTACTATAAAAATAAGCTGTATTCTGGGCACAAGTACAGTCAATGAATAAATCAACTTCCAATAAAAATAAATAGCCATCTAAAGGAATGAAATCTTGCCATTTGCAACAACGTGGATGGAACTGGAGGGTATTATGCTGAGCGAAATCAGTCAATCAGAGAAAGACATGTATCATATGATCTCACTGATATGAGGAATTCTTCATCTCAGGAAACAAACTGAGGGTTGCTGGAGTGGTGGGGGGTGGGAGGGATGGGATGGCTGGGTGACAGACATTGGGGAGGGTATGCGCTATGGTGAGCGCTGTGAATTGTGTAAGACTGTTGAATCACAGACCTGTACCTCTGAAACAAATAATACATTATATGTTAAAAAAAAAAAAAAGAAGAAGAAGAAGAAGATAGCAGGAAGGGAAGAATGAAGGGGGGGAATCGGAGGGGGAGATGAACCATGAGAGACTATGGACTCTGAGAAACAAACTGAGGGTTCTAGAGGGGAGGGGGTGGGGGGAAGGGTTAGCCTGGTGATGGGTATTAAGGAGGGCAAGTACTGAATGGAGCACTGGGTGTTATACACAAACAATGAATCATGGAACACTACATCAAAAACTAATGATGTAATGTATGGTGACTAACATAACATAATAAAAAAATGTGGAGGAAAAAAAATAAATAAATAGCCAGAATTTTGAGGAGGTGAAAATTTTGTCAAACAATTTGGACATCATAGCAACTCTAGGAGGAGTGGCAAAATCCAATGTTATGTTATATTTGCCTTGCGACTGAACTTCTGCCATAAGGGAAGATGTAGTTCTGCACACTGGAAACAAAGAAGCAGAGAAAGTAACTGGTGGTAAGATTCCTTAGTCTTAGGACACTCTGTTAGTACAGTCACTTTCATGTCACTGCTACAAAGTATTGGAGCTAAGATAATTGTTATAGTTCCTTGGTTTTATCGAAAATTATTAGCAGATCACTGTCAAAACTGTCCTGGAAGAATGGAAATGGCCCACCCAACAGCAACGTCAAATTTGTTTTACAGTCAGTGCAGTTGAATATTGACTTGTCCTCTGAGATGTGCATATATTCAATACATGTCAAATGAAAAGCACATTATAAGAAAACCTCACAAGTGTTAATTAATTCATTCATTAATAAGTCAAATAAATAAATAAATAAATAAATATTAGCATCTACTAGATGCTAGAAACTTCAAAAGCTTGGGAATTCAAAAATGGAGACAACTCAATTTCTGCTTTCTGGAGGTTCAAGGAACACATGCTTATGGTATATACATAATTATAGCACATGCATAATTACATGCATACATACATAATTAGGATACACACTTAAGTATGTTAACATCAATGTGATAAGTCCTACAATGTCAGAAGGAAGAACTATACCGGTATAGAAGTGTCAGTGTTTAACTGCTGAGAAAATTCAGGGAATGTTTTTTGTGGCAGATGCCAAGTGGGAGATGCATTATCATGCTTTCTTCATTATTTCTATTTTGTCACTGCAGCTATTGCTATTCTGCAAGTACTATTCTTACTATCTTTAATTATTCAATTTGGTATTTATTAATACTATTTTTGTCTTTCAATTCTGTAATTATCATTAATAATAGTTACCTTTAGTTGGTTGTTGATAATTAGCCGGACACTGCTAATTTCTTTTCATACACCATCTTGTTTGATTCTTTAGCAATCAACAAGATGTGACCATAGTTCTAGTTTATAGAGGAGAACATTCGGTTTCAGGGAATCTCATTACTGGTTACATTCTGGTGTCCAGTCCCCATCCCAAAGCTATCCAGGAGCCCATTAAATGTTGCCTTAACAGAACAAAAGATATTCCTATGATCTAGGCAATTCCACATGATTTCAGAGCTCTGTGCCAAGGACTGGGCACAAAGATCCAATATTTGCACCACAATGCAAAAGCAAGAAAAAGCTTAGAAAAACTGATTCACTTTTAAAGCATATGTTGTAAACAGAGAATCTTTAATAATGGGAGTACTCATATAGCTCTGCTCTGTACTTCTTAACTTAGTGATGACTCCAGCAGTCTGACTGAAAATTTGCTCATCTGTAAAATGGGTGTAATCATTTCTGCCTTGCCAGACTCACAGAGCTGCTGTAAAACTTCAGTGAGAACACTTATTGTGAAGTGCTTGGAAACAATCATAAATGACATTAAGAATCAAGTTACTAGTAGTTTCTTATTGTTCCAGCAACTTTCTGTTTGTTCAACTTTAAAAGGCAGTATTTTTATATATCTGAATCTTACGTGAAACTTTTTAATACTATAATTAGTGTCAGTCTTGCAAAGTCATGCCTTCGTCTTTCTCTACCTCAAGCATCCTCCTCTGCTTGCTCCCTGTGCCTCTATGGAGTCAAAGCCTAAATGTCTACACCACTTCTCATGAGTCTCCTTTCCCACCTACTTTTCCCCACAGTTCTGCCAGAATTAAATCTTCTGAATATTTCATTTATATTATATCTGGTCAAGGTTTGTTTTAAAAAACAAAACAAAACAAACAACAGTGATAATAACACAAACAGTCGTTTCTTCATTTTACCTCTGGAAATCCATTGTTGCTTTCTACAAATAATCCCTTTTTGATGTTTTGGTTTCTACCTCCACATATCTTAGTAACATTGTTGTAGTGCTGCCTCTGGATTGTTAGTTTCAGTCATCATGTATCGATTTGCACTATGGATCATGAAATTCAGTTAGTTTCTCTCTACCTCATGGCCCTCCTCACCCACACACACCTGTTCTTCTCATTCCACAAGACTGTCAAGAAACGTGCATTATAACGCGCTTGAATAATTATTACTATTATTATCATCGTATAAATGTTACTCAAAGTGACTCAAGGCAGTTAGTAAGATTGCTTTCCTTCCCTACACAGTGTTTTTGTTTTTTTTCTGGAGCTAAGAAAGGCTTTCTTTCATAATATGTTTAGTTTTTATGTACTTACAATTAAACTCTCCTATACTCATGTGAATTCCTCTCTCAATACACACAAACACATCAAGAATTCTACTAGGCCTTCTGTAGGAAGATTGGTCTGGCGTTTTCTGACTTCCTTCCATGAGAACAAGTAACATAGTTCCTATCATGGGCTCGCCCTTAGCACCACCCTGAGATTCCTTCTGTCTCCATCTCTCTTGCCTTATTTCTACTCATTCCTGTGTTTCATAGCTCTCTCTTTCCTAATTTGCTTTCTTGTTTTGGTGGGCAGATTCTTTGTGTAGCTTCTTAAGAAAAGATACATGGAAGGGGATTATGAAGCCATGAATCATGAAAATGGTTTTAATCCTTTCACATTGCATTGCTTGTTTAGCTGGGATTGGAATTCCTGATAGGAAATCAATACTCCCCTGTGCTATGAATGTATCCCTTCATTGCCTTCTAGACAGCAGAATTGCTATGAAAAATTCAATTGGAATTTAATTCTTAATTCTTTATATGTGACGTTCTTTCTTTTTCTTTCTTTCTTTTCTCCCTGGAAGTGTGCAGCATTTCATTACTCAATTTTTACAGTGATGTGACTTGGTATGTGCCTTGTCCTAGAGACCAAGTGGTTTCTTTTAATCATACAACACTGGTCCTTTGGTTTTGAATTTTAATTTATGTGATCATTTTCTCCCCTCTTTTTTTCTCTACTCTCTAATTCCAGAATTCCTGTTATAATTGACTCTTGAATAACATGTGTTTGAGCTGTGCAGTTCCATTGATTCATAGATTTTTTTTATGAATACAATATAGTACTGTAAATGTATTTTCTCTTCCTCGTGATTTTCTTAATAACATTTTTTCTTTAGTTTACTCTATTGAAAAAATACAATATATAATATATACAACATACAAAATATGTGTTAGTTGTCTTATTGGTAAGGCTTCCAGGCAACAGTAGGCTATTAGTAAAGTTTTCGGGAGTCCAAAGTTACACATAGATTTTTGACTGCATGGGGGTCAGCATGGCTAACTCCTGTAATGTTCAATATGCAACTGAATTTGCATATTGAACTTCCTCTACCGATCTCATTTTTTTATTTCTTTAATTATTTTCATTCTTGGGTCTCCTTATCATATACTCTCAGAGATCCCTTCAGCTCTGTTTTTTTTGTTTTTTTTTTTTTTCTTCTCCAAGTCAACTCATCTTTGTGGGCAAGCAGGACTAAGTTTAAAAATTTTACAATTCATTATTTCGATTTTCATGTGTTTGCTTTCTAATAGCTTTTACCTGTTCTCCGAATATTGCTTACTTCAATATGATTCCTTATCTGTTTGTGGATACTGCAGATATATTTGTTTTGCAGATATATTGTTTTCTCCAGCCTTTATAGACTCCATTTTTTCTAAGGTTTTTTTTGTTTGTTTGTTTTTGTTTTTGTTTTCTCTGTTTGGTTAGTCATTTTTCTTTTATATTTCACGTTGTGTTAGCTAAGGTAAGGGACCAGATGCTAAAACACAAAAGTCCCAAAATGCCATGGCTGAAAGAATGTAGAATGCAAAGAAATAGTTCTGGAGTGAGAAATCTAGGCTAATGGCATAGCTTTGTTCTGAGGAGTCACTCAGGGACTCCCATTCCTTCCATTAATAGAACCTAGAGTCTTGTCCTTGAAACTGAGTCATATGCACCAGAGAAGTGTGAGTTCTATCTTGCAGAAGGAAGAAGGGAGAGGAATTTCAGGCCTGCAATTTATTTTTTTTTTAAGATTTTATTTATTCATTTGGGACACAGAGATAGAGAGAGAGAGAGAGAGAGAGCATGAGCAGGGGGAGGGACAGAGGGAGAGGGAGAAGCAGGCTCCCTGCCGAGCCAGGAGCCCGATGTGGGGCTCGATCCCAGGACCCTGGGATCATGACCTGAGCCAAAGGCAGACGCTTAACCATCTGAGCCAACCAGGTGCCCCAAGAATTCCTTTTTTATTATTTTAGTGTTTTGGTGGGGTTTTGGGATAGAAGCTAAGCACATGTTTTCAACCCACCATATTTAACTGGAAGTGACCAGTGGTATATGGATCGTTCATGCCACTCCATCACTTAAAGCATCCTAGGGGCACCCACTGTAGGTACTAAAAAAATGAAATCCACGCTCCTTAGTGCTGCAAAGCAAGCTTCTTCAAACCAGGATTCCCTTTCCCTCTCTAACTGTCTCTCCTTAGTAGGGCTGACTTCCAGACACAATGAACATTCTGCCATCCTGAGTCCAGTCGTTAACTTTGCCTCTTCTTACAAATTCCCTTCCTTAACATAACAAAATCTCTGACGCTAATTCCCTTGTATTGCTTGTGATTCCTTGATATCACACGGTATGAAAATTAGCTATAAATCTGGTTCTCACTTTCACATCCTATCACCCATCCTTGCAGAGCTACTAGAGTTTCGGTTCTTGGCCTTTTAATTTTTAGGTTACTTTTACCCAGCATAGTGGCTGGTGCAGAGTGTGTGTTCCCTGAGTATTTGTGTAATAAATTATAGTATCCTGTAGGTGTAGATTGTGTAGGAAGGTGGGTATATGTTTGGGTTCAAGCAGTGTATTATGTTGGTTATATAATTACATATTATAATTATGTATTATACATTATTATATATTATTACATTATATATTATATTATTATAGGTTAATTATATATAAATATGTAATTAATAACTATTAATTATATATTTAATTATATTATATATTTACTTATATATTAACTATATAATTAAACATACATTTACTGAGTGCCTACTATGTGCAATGCCAAACAAAAAAAGATGGAATCCTAATTTGTCACTGACTAGCTCACCATATCCAATTTCCCATGTCTGCAAATTAGTAATCGTAGTAATACCAATATTTTTAATAGATAGTCACGAGGATTGAATAAGATAAGTTGTGGTCTGATAATGCTCCTCTCTGCTATAAATTCCATAATGGTAAGGATGAAGTCCAGGTTATTCACTTCTAAATTCCTCGCTTCTAGGAACTCTTAATAAATATCCAGTGCATGAATAAGTAAGCCGATGAATTAATTAGCACATTATATGTTACTTAATGCCAAGCATAGTGAAGAGGCAGAATAAATAATTATGCATTTCTTCTCTCAGTGCTCTATAACTTTTCTTCCTATGTAAACTTCTTCATTATATCTACCAAAATTCTTTCCTTTCTCCCGCTCATTAGGTCTTGTCTCTCTTTTCTGTCTTCCTCCTTCCCCCTCCCTTCTTTCCCTTCTTCCTTTCTTCCTTTATTACATCCTATATAAAAATTTGCCTCCTCCCATGACTCCCACTATATTCTACTGTAAATGAATTCGTCCGTAAAAGGCAATAAAATCATGAATCCACAGGTACACTATCCTAGTAGGGAAACAGAAGAAACGTTGGATATGAAAGTTATGTTTGCCATCAATAGCCCAACTTTGATTATTACGTCTGGATTCAGACGTCATGCCCATCTATCTTACGAGAAGTTTCATTCCATTGCACATGTGCTGTCAGCTTATATTTTTGATCAATAAAACATATTCTCATTCTTTAAGATAGAAAAGAAATTCTCTTGAAAACCATGATCGGTAACAAAGTTTCTCCCTTTACTAGGGTCCTTTTTGTGTATACAGCCTTTACTAAGCCTCCACTCCAGGCCAATGCATTGTATTTATAAACTCATTTATTCCATACAGTCACCCCCCCCCAAGCTATATGTGACTCTCCCTGTGAACAAATGACAAAAATGAGGTTCAGGGAGCTTAACAACTCATTGTACCATATCTCAGAACAATTAAGTGGTGGAATCAGTATGCAAATTCAGCATTTTTTACAAAGCTCATGATCTCTCCACCACACCAGCCTCTCTGTCTTGACAGACTCTCTTGACAAAAAGCAATCTGGTTTCCTTGACTGAACTTCTCATCTACTTTTGCTCTGGCATAATTATGCTCTGAGTTTCTCAAACACCTGGACAGAAATGTGTTGCCAAGTAATGTAAAAAAATTACATCCCCCATAATTTTCATAATACAGCCAGCAGCTGCTGCTTTATATGGGGCATGCAGAATGAACCAAAGAGGGGGTAAGCGGAGCCAAGTGTGGGCAGCTAAGATTTTAAAGACCTTTATGAATTGATGTCAGAGAAGTCTCCAAATCCCAGGTCCTCCCTCCACATACTGTGTCATGTTAGGTGACCCCATATAGAGATTTTTGGGAAGGAACATTTCCTTAGGAGAAAAACCTTAAGGACAGGAGGTCCATCTTTTTGTCTAAATGCTGCCTTTTGATTTAATTTCTGTTGATTCTCATTTCCTTGTATCTCATATCTATTCTTTTCTCCCCATTGCCATTGCCACTGTTAAATTCAGGCCACTCATCCCTCTAATTTGTTTTATTAAAAGAACCTATAGCCCATTTTCCCATTTCTAGTTTAGTTGCCTTCTGCACTAGTCACTGCTGTAACAAATTACCTCAAAATTAAGGGTTTAAAGCAACAGAGATTATTACCTTGTAGGTCCAGAGTTTCAAAGTCAGGAAAGGGTCTCACTGGGTGAAAATCAAGGTGTTGACAAGGGTAGGTTCCCCTCGAGGCTCAGGAAGAGAATCCCTCTTTTTGTTATTGTTGCCTTTCCCAGCTTCTAGAGGCTACCCACATTCCTTGCCTTGTGGCCTCATTTTCAGAGCTGGTAACACAAGGATGAGTCTTTCTCATGCTTCCATCTCTTTGGTTCATTCTCGTCTGTCTCTTTCTTCTACTTACAAGGACTCGTGATCATCTTGGGCCCACATGGGTAACCTCCCCATCTCAAACTCCTTAACGTAATCACCTCTGCAAAGTCCCTTTTACCATGTAAGGTAACATTCATAGGTTCTGGGCATTAAGACGTAGACATCTTGGGGGAGATGTCTATTGAGGGAGCTCTTGCCTATTATTCCTTCAAAGTCATTTGACAAAACATCACTGCAGTGATCTCTCAAAAGTTCTGATGAAGACATACCGCCCCTCCTGCTACTCATGATTCAGTTTTCCTTGCTTTGTCTCCAATGATTTGCCTGCTGACCTAAAGTCAGATATTTCTACATCCCTCTCCAAACATGGATGAACCACAGCAAATGACAAATTGCCTCTCTGCTTCAGATTCCTCATCTAAAAAAATAGGGATGGTAGTAAGTTTTTTTCTTTCTTTTAACAAGGTTGCTATAAGAAATATATGACTCAATTCATTGTCCTGACAAAACTTTCTACTCCATATTGAGGTGGGTAATTCTCTGATTTATACCTCTAAGTTTTGTTGTCTCATAAGGTAGCCACTAGTTACATGTAACTAAATTTCAATTGATTGAAATAAAATAGAATTAAAAATTCAACCCTTCCATTGCCCTAGACACATTTCACTGCTGGCTAATGCTATCATATTGAGCAGTATAGATATAAAACATTTCTAGTATTATAGAACTTCAGTAGACATTCCTTTTAAAACATTAAGTAAAACTACTTTCCTTTCAAAACATTAGCACATACTGTTACGTTGAACTAATTAAATTGTTCTTTAAGTTCAAAACAATTGAACATCAGCAATACCATATGGCTTAACCCCATCCCTCTTAAAGATCAGTCGTTTCAAACTCAACTTTTTCAAGAGGAACTTCCTCATATTCTCCTTACTTAAAAAAAAAAAAAAGACAATAGTCAGCTAAGAATTAAAATAAAGCCAAACCTGGCTTATGCCTTTACATTATACACAGGAATGTTATAAGCAATTTTCAAATCAGGTTTATAAAAACCCCACAGATTATTTTTTTAATATAACAATAAATGTGTACTGAAGTTGAAGATGGCTTTCTACAAACTGGCCTGCATTTTGGGTGTTTGCACCTGGAGTTCTCTGTTTTTTGATTTAAGACATGTATTTAGCATTCCTAAAGAGTTCTTGGCAAGCATAAACTTGGCTCTTCTGGTTTAAAAGTTATGGATGTTGTGGCCACTAGCAGGGGGAAAAAAGACAATTTTTAGCAATTTAATAAGATACCTAAGACTCTAAATTTTGCATTTTGGGATCTCTATAAAACTTCATTTTGCTTCATAGTAAATTACCCTCCAAGTAACTTAAACATACTGCCAGAATTGGGATCCTTGTTCCTAGTTCCATATTTACTTACTTAGTATTCTGTCAAATAGTTGACACAGCTGCAGGCCAAGGGAAAAAATGCTAGAATGAATCACCACGAGTATCAGGATATTTGTTGTTTTGATTGCTGAATCCCTGGCATCTAGTACAATATCCAACACAGAATAGATGCTCAATAAATATTAATGAATGACTAACATACTTAATGTATCTTATATTAGGTAATGAAAAAGATAATTATATATGATTAAATTACTATATAAGCACTTAGTAACTGTTAATATAAAGTATAAAAACATGCACAATCATTTCTGCACATCTTAGAATGACAGAGCTGGGGTCTTCCTTTATATGATACAACAATCTCATTTTAGAGTTGAAGCAACAAATTCCAAAACCTAGCGTGACCTTCTCATTTAGTGGCAGCAAATAAGTACAAATATAGCAACAACAAAACCATTTGTCAAAATGAATTATAATAGAAGTAATCATATGTGTAGCACTAAGTATTTGGTCATTTTAAATACGTTCCTTTTAGGGGCACCTGGGTGGCTCAGTCGTTAAGCATCTGCCTTCGGCTCAGATCGTGATCCCAGGGTCCTGTGATGGAGCCCCACATCGGGCTCCCTGCTCCACGGGAAGCCCGCTTCTCCCTCACCCACTCCCCCTGCTTGTGTTCCCTCTCTCGCTGTGTCTCTCTCTGTCAAATAAATAAATAAAATCTTAAAAAAAAATAAATAAATACGTTCCTTTTAATCCTCAGGACAACTCTTTGAAAAGAGTGCTTTTACCCTCCTCATTTAATAGATGTGAAAATTGGGTACAGAGACACAAAATGACTCCCTCAAGTTTGCCCAGTAGGCACAAAGCCAGAATTCAAATCCAGGAAGTGTGGGTTCCAGAAACTTCATTCTTAACCACTGGCCATACTGCCTGAATAGAAAATGAAGAGCAAAAACGCATAACACTGTTAGGGAGAGGCCTCACTTGTCTCAGAAATACCTGGCTACCTTTATTTAGGGAACCCCGCCAAGGAGGCTATTCACACCTACAAATGCAAGCCAGCTCCTGAGCTGGAAGTTGGGAGAGAAATTGCTCTTCACGCCAAGTAACCAGAGTTTTAGAGAAGCCCCTCCTGACTGCAGAAGGCTAGGTTTGCAGCTGCTTTCATTTTGGCTTTTTTTTTTCCCCATCCCTGATCTTGGGGATCACAGGCTAGAACGGTGGTATTCATTCCCGGGTTCTGACTTGGAGTCATTTTCCCTGCCTGACATCAATAATTTGATTCTCACAGACATGCCTGTGCACCTGTGGGAGGAAAAAAGGAATCATCTTTTCTCGAGTATGGTTTCATTTGACTCGAAAGCCGGGCAGGACAGATGACAGTTTCTCTGAACTGAGATCTCCCTTTAAAACACAGAAAATTCTCAACTTCAAAGGCCTAGAGTTAGCAGAGGATCAGACATTTTCAAGGCAAAGCCCTGGAGATTGTTAAAAAAAAAAAAAAAAAAGTCTTTCTTCTGGGCTAGGCAGACATCTCTGCGTAACTAGTCTCCTAGAAAGTAGAAGGATGACCCTTTCCGTGAGGAAGAAAATTGCCAACTCATGCAAGGAATTACCATTCAGCCAAATAAAAGGATAACTTTTATTTCTGGTTTCTTCAAATTTCCATTCCTACTTCCTTCTACAAAGTACAGTGGTTGTTCTTCTTTTTAACCTGCCAGGAGTAAGTACGATGTAAGATTTTCTATATAAAACTGAAGTTCCATATTCAGGAGTAATCGGACCAATATTTCAAAGATGGCACTTGAACAAAAATGAATCCAATTACAAAACTGAAAACATTCCTTAACTACAGAAACACTCCTCACTCCTCAGTTTCTGTGATACTTATAGTCTGAAAATGATTGAATTTTTTTCCCTCTTCATGTTTTATACCTAAGACTTACTTCCCTACTTGGTTATTTTTTTTAATATTTTATTTATTTATTTGATGGAAAGAGAGATAGCAGGAGCAGGAACACGAGCAGGGGGAGTGGGAGAGGGAGAGGCAGGCTTCCCGTGGAGCAGGGACCCCGATGCGGGGCTTGATCCCAGGACCCTGGGCTCATGACCTGAGCCGAAGGCAGACGCTCAACGACTGAGCCACCCAGGGGCCCCTCCCTACTTGGTTATTAACAACGGGTGGGCAATATCCTTCACATTTTGTTCCAGACACCAAAATGCTCAAAACATACTTAATAATTAAGTAGCATCCTAAGGTATGATGGCTTTTTATCCAGATTCATGACATTAGGAGTCCTTTTATCCTCATCTCTGAGCATGAGACTGTTCCCTAGAAGACAGAGGCTGTCACAAGTGTGTGCTGTCGATAAATAAATTATTATGCTGTATTCGAGTAGGCCAGAAATACGAAACATAGAGGTGACCCCAGCAGCTGTAACAACAACAAAAATGTTTCCTATTTAAGACTTACAAAATCCCAGTGTTGTTTAGGACACTGTATTCCAACATGTTTTAGTATTAAATAGCATGAATAAAAAAAAAAGGGGGGGGGCGCCTGGGTGGCTCAGTCAGTTAAGCGTCTAACTCTTGATACCTGCTCAGATCATGATCCCCGGATCATGAGATCGAGCCCAGTGTCGGGGCTCAGCACGAAGTCTGCTTAGGATTCTCTTGCTCCCTCTCCCTCTGCCCCTCCCCCTGCTCATGCATGCACATTCTCTCACTAAAATAAATAAAGAAATAAATAAACAAATAAATAAATAAATAAAGCATGAACAAACATCTACTTTCCATAGTTCATCGTGTCAGGTACCTATCACCAAAGTATCATTGTTTAATGATGAACCACAAAATCTCTGTGGCCTTGAACAATATGACTTTATTTCCACATGTCTGAGTGGCCATCTAGGAGGTTCTGTTGATCTTGGCTGGGCTCACTTAACTGAAGAGGGTGGACTGGCAGTGGACGGATCCAGGTTGGTCTTGGTTGGGAAGGCATGGGTAACTCAAACCACTCCACGTGTTACTCATCCTCCAGAAGGTTAACTCAGACAGTCTCATGACTGAAACATAAGAGTAAGAAGGCAAGCCCAATCGCACAACAATTATTCAAGCCTCTGCTGGTGTCACATCAGCTAATATCCCTTTTGCCAAAGAAAGTCACTTGGCTGAGCACAGAGCCAAAGGGGCAGGCATATTGCCCTGCCCAAAGTGGGAAAATACCACAAAGTTACACGGTCCAGTCATGTGTCTAAGAAGAGGTGAAGGATTAGAGTCAACTTTAAAATCTACTACATCCATCAACTGGAGGGAAAGGAATAAGATTCTAGCTCTAATTGCTAATGAAACTAAAGAATCTCTGGAAAAGGTCAAAGACTATGTTTGAGTACTAGACTAATAGATTAAACTAAAAATTATCAATATAATGTAAACTGTAGTTTGTAGTTTGAATCCTTTTGAAAGTGTTAAGCTACAAATGGATATTAGAGAGGATGTCTGAGGCAAATTGGGCAGAGTATACAAGGATCAAAAAGAACAATAACCGTGAATGGGAACAGCACAGAAAGACCGTTTCTGTCAAAAGTATTCTTATTTAAATCGGTCTTATACTGGCAGAATTTCATTGAAAACAAACATCCCTCTGGCCCCCTTGTGTTTCTTGGGTACTCTAGGAAAGTCCCCACCTCAAATCTTGGGTACCCTGGAATACCTCAGTTTCCAACACACTTCCCGTCCCTCATGTTCACACATGCCCTCACTTAAGTGAGACCTCTGCTTGAATATGACCTCCCTAGAGAGGCCTTCTCTGAGGACCCCACCCAAAAGAGACTCCCCTACTCAGTATTATTCAGTCCCTCATCCAGGTCAACTTTCCTTGGTGCTGTTTGCCCACATGACTGTTGCTTATAGCGTGTATCCTCCTGTCACCCAAACTCACCCGATTTAGTGCAAGGTCTCTGAGAGAGACCAGAAATGATATTCAATTACTTCTTAGTGGTTCCCAGTGTTTGGAACAATCCTGGCTTGCTACAGGCATTCCTCCCAACTTTTCATAATGAATTGACTGACTGGCTGACTACATAAATGAAGGTTATCAACTAAGGCAAATGACCTCTCCACCCTACTGTCTTTCAGATGGTCATGCTGCTGTTGGAGATACAAGTTCACTTCCTTTTTTTTTTCTGTGAAAAATAATCACCTTTTGTATCTACTTTTCTTCAGTTACCCTAGACTCTTCAGGTTTGTTTTGTAATTGTTTCTTCTTTTCCATTCACAAGTGTCGTAATAGTTCTCTCCTGGTCCTAGAAGTTAGAACTAAAATACCATTGTTTAATTCTATGTGTCTGTGGCATACAATTGTGTTGGCAAGATGGCCGTAACAAAAAGTGGCAATATTGAATTGTGGGCAATGGAAACTTGGTAAAAATAATGGCTTGCCAAATAAGTTGTTATGGTGCAAGAATGTGACTACATCTTACATAGCATGTTTTATTTTTTAGACATCCAAAGTTACAAAATGCAAGATGATGCTGTGTTTTACTCTAAATGCACAAAGTGTATTTTTTATAAAATTGAATGTTTGTGTGGAAAAAAACAATTTACATTTCAAGATAAATTACACTTGGAGATCTAGGTCTATTTAGCCATCTTGTAAATTTATGGTATTAGTATATTAAAGGGATCTGAGAAGTTCTTCACTAGAGGAACCACTTTACCAAACCCAGAAGTTTCCAGATTAACTTGATCCCAAATCTTCTAATCAATTCATTTGCTTGCTTGCTTTATTTGTTGCTCTCTTATGTGTTTGTATTTTACACAGCATTTTACGTTCGTTGGAATATATTTTGGGAAAACTGTTTTAACCATATGTACCAATACTTGCTTAAAACACTAAAGCTTTGTTTAAATTTAAGATGATTTTCTCAAAAGACTTCAAGCCCTCATCATCCATTCCTTTTTAGGGGATTCATAGAATATTAGACGCTGGAATGAGCAACAGGGTTTAATGTTAGAGCCAGCCTTGAAGTCATCCTCAGAGATGATATTCAAGGTTGGGGCAGCTAATGGAGCGCAGAGAGTAAGTGCGGGTGAGAAGTTAAACAGGTGAGTGGTCTGTCCTTGTAGGTCAACTCTCCACATTTCTCTGCCCTGTTCTGTTCTGGGAGGAGGATCTATATACTTCATCAAAGAGCTTCCTTGTCCTCTAGCTGCTGACTAGATTCCCCAATGGGAGACACTGACAGGACATGGGAGGTAGGAATTGGAGTGGGGAGGAGAGTAAAGTTCTCTCTGATAGAAGAGATAGTTGTCAGTGCTTTTGTTAGCAGTCCTTTCAGATGCCCTACCTCCTGCCTCAAAGATCCAATGACCACTTCTTCCTTTTGGCCCTTCAGCTGGGACCTGAAATGGTCCCAGGTTTTCCAGCCCCTGGTGTTCACTATCTCTCCTCAACTTACCCTAACACTGACTATACCATTGACAAGTTTTTTTGTTTGTTTGATTGATTTTTTTTTCTTTTTTATCAAACCCCCCTCAGTCCTTACAGCGTGTGGACATTCTCCTTCCTGCTGGGACTCCGACTGAAACAACTGACTAGCATAAGATCCCATAGCTAGGCAGCAGGAGGAGCTAGTATTTAAGCTTGAGTCTGTCTGATCAAAGCTCTGTTCTCTTAATCATTACGCAAAATTTCATTCAGGATGAGGATATTGGTGTATTGGTCAATTCTGAGTTTATATTTTTTAATTTAAATAATGTTAGCATCATGAACAGTTACAACAATGAACTTATTGAGTGCTTACTGAGTACCAAATATCATTCTAAGTCTTTTTTAAAATATTAACTGCTTTAAACACTACCATGAGCCTATGAAGGAGATGCTGTTGTTGACTCTTTTGTGAGTGAGGGAAATAAAGCCGAGTTGAATTGCTGCTCAATATCTACCAGCAGTGAAGGGGATGTGAACCCAGGCAGTCTGAACCAAGAGATTGAATTTTCTAACCGCTACAGTATACCGCTCTTAGCACAATGGTCATCCATAGCAATGTCAGGTTATTAGTATGCACATTTTGCACCATGATACCCACTTCCTTCTTCCTCCAAGGTCCACTGTGTGCCTCAAG
Source organism: Callorhinus ursinus (assembly GCF_003265705.2). Lineage (NCBI taxonomy): Eukaryota > Metazoa > Chordata > Mammalia > Carnivora > Otariidae > Callorhinus > Callorhinus ursinus. Next base: position 57,497,688 of record NW_027397070.1, read on the forward strand.
TAATCAACATTTTTAATCAATGCTATGTAACTTTCACTATGAGAAGCAAATAAAGAACAGACCAGTTTTCCTAGTCCATTAGGAAGCACAAACCACTCGAGAAGAAATGATGAATACACACAAAAGTTGGAACACAAAAATATACTTGTTATTTTAAAATTTTATGAAATGCTTTGAACAGAATTTTAGCCCTGATCCTCGGTAAAGATGTCAAAAGGCACTCATTACCAGATGACATTTAGGCACTTGAATATTTTTGCCACCTGTCATCTCGCTTCCTCTCACCTGTATAAATGACATCTATCTGTGTTGACATCCTGATTATAATGTTATCACTGCTTTTCAGTTATTTCTACTAACCCATGACAGGTTTCTTTATTCACATACCATTCGTTTGACATTTATTTTCTTTCCTTAATTTGTGTTTAAATATGAATTCCTAAAATCTGCCTTGGTTATATGTTGTGGCTTAGTTGATATCACTCATTACCTTTGAGAGTAGTCTCAACAGAAAGTAGCTAGTGATAATTCATTCACGCTTTAAATAGTTCTCAATGGAAATTTCAACAATAGATAAAGTCCTGGGGAGTGGTTTTCAGATTTGAAGTTTGTTGGTATCAGAATCAGTAGCTAAGCTTCTTCCGTCCAAATACACATGGATCATCATATCTTGACTTTTGGAATTCTGACATGCGGGAGAAGTAAGGGACCAAAGTGTATCTTTTGACAAAAGCATTCCTGCAAGATCCTTTTTTGGCAAGGGAATAATCTGGCTAGAAAAGAATAAAGGAAAAGGGAGAATGAAGAATGATGGGAGCAAGACTGAACTTGAAAATGGAATTACTGTCGGGAGAAAAGGATGCCAAACCTCGACCTGGATAGCATCTGACACCAAACTGGTACGTACACAGGTGTCCCGTTGAGTAGGTTCAATGAATTGCCATAAAGAGCAAATAAAAAAATGTACTGAGCAGTGTATCTGACACAGAACACACGCCCTATGAATCTAATTATTATCACTATTAAAATTCTGCAATAGCAATGTAAATCCTAGAAAATATCATAAAAATGTGAGTTTGAACCATGTGAAACTGCCATTCTTTAAGTGAAAAAATGACCCAATATAGGCAGTTCCACGAGGCTCCAGCTAACATTATTTGATGCAATTAACATGTAGATTACTATCATTGTAATTATTGGTGTCCAGGCTAAGGACAATAATTATAAGAATGAGAAAACTCTCTTAGTAATGAGAAGTAAAGAATTCTTTCCTGGGTATTTGTTTCCCCTTGTTATAATACTCAGCCTTACAAAAATCAAAAAACCTATAGTTGGTAGAAGTAAAGAGAAGATGTTACCGGTGGTCATTGCTGTAGGAAATAATCACTTTTTCGGAAAGCAACCTAGCAACACGTATTAAATTTTTTTTAATGTAAATATACTTCACCCTAGAAATCTATTCATAGAAATAAAAGTACCAGTACATAAGTATATATGTGCAAGGAAGTTTGTTGATAGTGACCATAAAATCTGGAAACAAAATACATACTCTTTATTTTTTAAGGTTTTATTTATTTATTTGAAAGAGAGAGAGAGAACAAGCAGGCAGAGGGGGAAAGGGAGAGGGAGAAACACTCACTGCTGAGCAGGGAGCCCTATGCAGGGCTCGATCCCAGAACCCTGGGATCATGACCTGAGCTGAAGGCAGACGCTTAACCTACTGAGCCACCCAGGTGCCCCAAAATACATACTCTTTACTAGGGAAACACATCAATAAATTATGGTGTGTTCATGCCAGAGAATATTTTCATATGTCCATTAAAACAAAGAATTAGAAATATGCATGTAAAATTGAAGGAATTTCTGGAAAAAATAAGAAAGGTAAACTATAATAATAAATTTGTTATATGGTGGCTTTCTGTTAAATAATGATCTAACCTTCATGTGTATGTTTCATGTTCTTATCAGAGCCTGGAGAAAAATGTACAAGGAGACATTCAAGAGAGTTACATGATGGAAATACAACGTGGCTAAAGGAGAAGTAAAGGAAAAGGGTAAACGCAGTAATTCAAGAGAGAAATTCTTTTAATGTTTCAAGTTTTTATTTAAATTCAGTTAGTTAGGGCGCCTGGGTGGCTCAGTCGTTAAGCGTCTGCCTTCCGCTCAGGTTGTGATCCCAGCGTCCTGGGATCGAGTCCCACATCGGGCTCCCTGCTCGGTGGGAAGCCTGCTTCTCCCTCTCCCACTCCCCCTGCTTGTGTTCCTGCTCTCGCTCTCTCTCGCTCTCTCTCTGTCAAATAAATAAAAGAAAAAAAAATCTTTAAAAAATAAATAAATAAATAAATTCAGTTAGTTAACATCTAGTGTACTATTAGTTTCAGAAAATGTTTAAAGATTGCATCAAAACTTAGCAGAATAGGGGTACCTGGGTGGCTCAGTCAGTTAACCATCTGCCTTCAGCTCAGGTCATGATCCCAGGGTCCTGGGATCGAGCCCTGCATGGGGCTCCCTGCTCAGTGGGGAACCTGTTTCTCCCTCTCCCTCTGCCTGCCGTTCCCCCTGCTTGCCCCCCCCGTCAAATAAATAAATAAAATATTAAAAGAAAAACAGCAGAAGGTATACATGACCCCAATTAAATACTTATATAACATTAGAGATAAGTTCATCCTTTAAGTTTAAAAAACAAGATTTAAGTTCTAAAAGTGTATCATCTCTGATGAGCTGAAGTCTGTTAAGATTCATACTCTCATATTAGAGGATAATCCCATTTCTCCAATGTTGAATTATTGTCCATTCTAGTGGTAGAAGAGAACTATCTTGAAAAAGAACTTATATACCCATTCATAATCCATTGTAATGTCATAATCCATTACGGATACTCACTCTAGTGGTATTGTCCATTCTTGTAGTTGTACAAGAGAATTATCTTGAAAAAGAACTTATACCCATTCATAATCAGCCACAGTCTTGGTTAAATACATCAACCATACTGGGTTTCGATAAACAAATAGGTTTCTCCAAAAGTAGCCTCCAAGTACTCTGTTGAATGTTGGAGAAAGTAAACTTACATAGAAGGTATGATAGTCATTGCATTTCTTCCAAATTAGTTACTCTGTATTTTGTCTCCCCAATGATTTCTGTTTTTAAAAATAGATTCAACTGGGGCACCTGGGTGGCTCAGTCGTTAAGCGTCTGCCTTCGGCTCAGGTCATGATTCCAGGGTCCTGGGATCGAGCCCCGCATCGGGCTACCTGCTCAGCGGGAAGCCTGCTTCTCCCTTTCCCACTCCCCCTGCTTGTGTTCCCTCTCTAACTGTCTCTCTCTCTCTGTCAAATAAATAAATAAAATCTTAAAAAAAAAATAGATTCAACTTTGCTTGAAAATGCAGACTTTAATGAATCTTATATTATGAAAGAGGATTCTAGCTTATAATAAAGATAGTCAACAATGTGAAATTTATCAATAAAAAAATTCTGAGGTTTTGCCATTGATCAGAGAAACAGCCTTCCCAGACACATGTGGCATATGTAACATGTATTTAAAGGGGGGGGAAAATGTACTGAAGGTAATTAGCAGACTCTTTTGATACTGTGCTTGGCTGAAGATTTCCTTACACCATAAAATTTTAACATAATTGCAAAACTCACACCTCTGCCAGCACATAATAAGTGTTATTATAGCATATAATAGATCCCTAAAATGCCATATTCATATACATAGCCTTTTACTCAGAAACCCGTCGTATTTACCATTGTGCTTTTTCTGAGTGAATGTCAGGAAATAGGCAAGTGTTCTCTCAGATGAGTTGCATTAGCTCATGTATGGCTGTGGATGCACGTGCTTCAGAGATCTCTGGTTGTTCAAGTCATACTCATTTCGATGCAATAGTTCATTTCAAGTCGAATTAATAGTTGGTTTCTCTAAATATAAGTAGTCCCTGCCCAAAAAGAAAAAAGCTGTTAAACAGCTTTTAGCTTGTGAACTAATGTGTTAACAATTTATGACATGCCACATATAACCAATAAAAAAATGACTTCTTAATTGGGTTTTTCTCATCCTGCATTAAGACCAGTTGTTGAGGGACCATTCTCCATGCAGCTGTTACCTGGTTGTGTGTCTTGTGAAGCAAGGTGCCCACTGCCCTTTGTTCTGAGCTCGCTATCCATGAACATGGGTCCAGTGAGGACAGAGACAGTGTCTCCTGTGAACACATAACAAGCCTGCTTAAATCCAGTATAATGAAGATAGTGTATCACTCAAGAACACAGGGAAGCATGCTTTCTGTCCATTACAAAAGATTGTGTCCCTAAACTAAAGGCTCTTTTCCTGAAATGCAACGCACTGCATGTGCAGATAGCATGTGACGCTCTTCATGTCACCTGGTGCTAATGGGGCTTGAGGGACCAATGCAAAAATACTCGTGCTCTGGGATGCCTGGGAGATGCAGTTGGTTAAGCCACCGACTCTTGGTTCTGGCTCAGGTTGTGATCTTGGGGTCATGAGATCGAGCCCTGGGTTGGCTCCACGTTCAGCTGGGAGCCTGCTTGAGATTATCTCTCTCTCTCTCTCTCTCTCCCTCTGCTCCTCCCCCTGCTCTCTCTCTCTCTCTCTCTCTCTCTCTCTCTCTCTCTAGAATACATAAATGAATCTTAAAAAAGATACCCGTGCTCTAACTTCTTGTTGAGTAATTAACTGTCTTCCATACAATCACGAAACTGTGAGAGGCTAACGTATTTGAGGGTAAAATCCCAGGCACTTCACAGTTATTGATATAGACATTGCTTCCCAGACTATTAAAAAAAAAAAAATAGGCCTGCATCACTCAGGTGTACCCTCTATCTATGTATGTCTGGCAAATTTAAGAGTCTATGCCAGGCAACCTCATTGACACTGACGATACATATTCTCACACTCTCTAATCCAGGGCTTTCCAAATTTTAGACATTTGTGCTTTCGGCCATTACCATAAGTTGCCAGAAATATTATGTACCTGATTTTTTTTAAATCAGTTCACATTGTTACATTAAAATATATTTTAAAATACTGTATTGAAAGGAAACATCATTACTACACTTAAAAGCCAGTATCAATTAACATACATAGACCATAAGCCTGAATGTGTTGGGTGTAACACGAGACACACTGGGGCTGGGATGCCTCAGAGAAACACAGAGTATCTCCTACTCCCCCAGGCAACTTCCCGAATAGAAGAGCCCCTTCTGGGGCTAGGGAAAGCAAAGTTGCTTCCTTTCCAAACACTGCTCTGGAGTTAGGAAGAACAGGCAGTTTTCCCCAAGGCAGCCTCTTGTAAAACAATGTTACCCTCTTAGAGAAGAAGGAAACTTGTCCGTTTCTCTACCCCAGTGCTGAGCACCAGGAAGTAGGAGCTGAATAAGTACAAATTTAATAGACGAACAAGTCAAATGAAACCACCAAATCACCAAAATCATGTGCAAGATGAGCAGGAGGAAAAATGACGGGGCTATTCTTCTTGTTGATGAATGGGACTATTGGAGCCAAACAGAGGCTGACGGAGATGACGCTGTGGTGTGACATGGAGTGGGGGGCTGGGGGGGACAGGAATAGCAGGTGCAGCTGGGAGACAGACGGTGGCTGCCAGTGGTGAGCTGTCTCTCCTTCTACTCCCCCATCTCGCTCCAGGAACAGGCACACCACACTATTTCTGCTTCTCAGAAAGTCACTTCACTCTTAACCTCTGTGACGTTGCATTCGCTTGGTCCCCCTACTTTTCTGTCTTCTTGTATCCCTTTAGGCTTGGCTCCTTTCCCTTTCACGATCTAAATGCTGGCAAACCAGAGGCTCTCAATTCCCATCACATGATCCTCTCTCTTCCTTCCCTCTTGGAGAGCTCATCCAGATCCTTGACATCCACACCTGTGCTGAAAATGCCCAAGCTTCCCGCGGACATGTCCATCTACCTCCTGGGCATTCTCTACGGAGGTGTCCTGATAACGTCTCAAAGCCAGCAGGTACATAATTGACTCTTCTTATCTCCAACCCATCCATCCCCCTAAATTACTCCTGCTTTCCTAGTTCTACAAAATGATAACACAATACTCCAGGCACCAGATTCCACACCATTTTCGATAAAGTCATCTCATTTTTTCTTTTTTTTTTCCAATTCATTTTTTCTTAGTGGCTACTGAGTCGTAGCCAGTACGACTTGATTCTTTCCTCATCTACCCATTGCGTCCTCACAACTGATACTCCTCTAGAGCCTCACTGTCCGATATCACAGCCACACATGACTGCTATACACTTAAAACGTGGTGATTAGGCTGAGGAACTGAATTTTTAATTTTATTTCATGGTAATTCATTTAAATATAAACAAAAATGGGAAATAATTCATTAATTTTATACTGATTGCTTATTAAGGGATAATATTATAGATTTCTATGTTAAGACACATTTTTAAGATTAATTTTTTCTGTTTCTTTTTACTTTTCTTAATGTGTCTAGGAGAAAATTTAAAATTGTATGTGTGGTTTATGTTAGATTTCTATCAAGCATGTTGGCTTAAACCATAGCAAAGGTGAGCAGAGTGGGGTTAACCGATCCTGAAGACCTAACGTGGGCCAGACTGCGTGACAGACAGTTTATAATTTGGATCACATAAATTCAAATAATGTCCTCCAATTTTACAGTGAAAGACCAAACAGGACAGGAAGAGTGAGGGTGTCGCTCAGGGTCACAAGGATAGTAAGCATAGAAGAATTCAAATTCAGATCTACTAACATGGGCTCGGTGCATTTCTGCTTGGCCCCGCTGTGTGTAACTGAAAGAGACTTGGTAAGGATTGTATAAGCTCTAGGGGAGACTGTCACCAATCATTGTGTTTCCTGGAGTCCCAGAGTTGTGCAATGGGGCTGTCGCACCAGCCAGCAGCAGCTGTCTTGGCATCTATGTTCATGATACATCCCACGATACTCTCCATCCTTGCGTTACTCCCATGTCTGTGTGATCTGACCCAGCTGTACAAACCCAGAGCTGTCTACCACCTGGGCTGGGGGAAGTGACTCAATACTGGATGACGGATGCATGCCCAGAGTTCTGGCTGAGCCTGCCTTTGCTGACCGCGCCTCAGTGCAGTCAGGCACGGAAGCTCCATCCATCTTCCACTTTGGCAGAAACAGATCATGGGGGCTGATGGCATTCTCCTGACATAGGGCCTGCTACCTTTGTGCTTTCGGCTAAGAATCAGGCCAAGTGAAATCCCTTTATGACCCACTGCAAGGAGAATGCAATTTGTTTGTGCTTGGCATGCATAAGCCAAGGCCAGTTTGCCAGGTAGATAACCCTCTACATAACGTGTTTGTAGAGTTTTACAGAAGGACTGCCTTTTGTAAGCAGCTCTTCATATGGTTCTCATAAGTTATGCTAAATTCTTCCATTTAAGATGCATGCTTTCTGGACTTTTCCATCTGATAGTACAAATTAAAATTCAAGGAGCCCTGGTAATCATTTTCAGGCTAATGCTTTAACAAGATTGCTGTGAAAGTAAAGTCTTGTAGAAATGTGACATTGGATATTCCATTGTGATAATAAATAACAAAAGAAGTATATTGATAATGACCAGCATTTTCATTTCAGTTTCGTTTCTCATGACCACTTATCAAGGGCTTTATACTATGCATTTCCTTTGATCTGTGCAATTACCCTACATTATGCATATGATTATCGCCCAATTTTAAAGAGGAGAAAACTATGTCATTAAAGCAATGTGCTCAAAGTCATAATTTTCAAATGGCATAGCCAGAACCCAAACCATCACAATTACCATAGCCTTTTATATATTACAATACAACTAGTAGACATGTTATTCTCACAGATCATCTGAAAACATTGGCAAATATTTTGCAAGTTCAGATTCATTTTTTGTTTGCTGCTTTAACCAGTTAATCATTTCGCTTTCGAGGTCTTTTTTTCCCTAATTCAAGGGGGAAAAAACTATTTTTCAATGTACTCATTTACTTTACTTTAACATTTAGTGAGGACTTTTTCTTTGTAAGATACTCTGCAGAAAAAACTTAGAAAGGAGAGTGAAAACACTCTCTCTCCCTTCAGAGAATTCCAGTCTAGCTGTACAGAGGAAATAAACTTGTAGCTATATGACTATAGAACACATACTTGAAAACTCTCTATCTCAAATTTCCATGACCTTAAATATAATCTCGGTACTAATGACTCCAAAGGCATACTTCCAGCACTGACCTCTTTATAGAAGATCAGACTGATCTACACAAGCCCTTGCCTGCTCTCTCTGTTTGCACGTCCAAAAACTATTGCAAACTGAATATGGTCAAAACAGAACTCTGCATACCATGCATGACTTCCCATGCACACCCACTCTAAAACACTGTGGCTTGTCTAGTCTCCGTAGTCTCCAGAAAGTCTCATGCCCTCACCTAGTTTACCAAAATCACAGAAGCGTCATTGAATGCTCTTTATTTCTTACCCACAGTTACCAAACCCACCAGCAATTCCTGCCTGCTCCACCTGCAAACTTCATCCCTGACCAGTCTGTTCCCCAGCTCCCATCCTAACATCCTCCTCCAAACTATCATCATCTTTTGTCTAAATTGCTGAACTAGACTTCTAGCTCTTCTAGCTTTCGTTCACATCTATACATGGACCTTTAAAATTGAGGTCAAATTTACCTTCTGTGGAAATGAGCAAATTTCAGTGTACAACTTGAAGGCTTCCCATAAATGTTCACACTCACCCTAATCAAGATTCAACTATTATTATTCTACCCCTCATGACCCATTTTAGTCCATCTCCAGCCCTGTCAGTAGACTACTGCTATTCTGGTAATTCTCAATATGAATTCATTTGCTGGCTCTTGCATATATATATATATATATATATATACACACACACACACACATATATATGCATATATATACATATGCATATATATATTGTAGTATATACTCTTTTATATCAATGTACAGATTTCTTTCACTTGATATAGTGTTTATGACAGTCATTCATGTTTTACGTGTATTGAAAGCTGATTCCTTTTTATTGTTCAGTAGAATTCCATTGTGTAAATACATAGCAATTTGTATATTCATTCTCCCATTGATGAGTATTAGGTTGTTTCCAGTTTCGTGCTATTTCCTAAAGCTACAGTGAAAATCTAGTTAAAAGTCTAAGTATAGGTATATGTTTTTATTTCTTTTGGGTAACTATCCAGGACTAGAAATGCTAGATCATCTGGTGAGCATGTATTTAACTCTATAAGCAATTGCCAAACTTCTTTCTAAAGTGGTTGTACCTCATCAACAATTTGTGAGAATTCCAATTGCTCCACATCCTCTACAAAAACTTAATGTTGCTAATCTTTAATTTTAGCCGTTCTAAAGCCTAAAGAAGTGGCAAGTCATTTTTCATTGTGATACACACACACACACACACACACACACACACACACCCTATTGGTTTTACCTAGAAAACCCTAGTTAATACACCTTTCCAGAGTTAGAGTCCCCTCTTAGTCCACATCAACAAACACGGCTTGTTATTACATGACTTGTTTTATTATTTTATTGCCTTTTCTTCATAGCACATCTTACAGTCTACCTTGGGCTTTTTGCTTTTACTTATTTATTACCTGTTACTCCCAACACACAATATAATAGATTCTTTATGAAAGAAAATATTTTTTCAATTATGTTATCCACTGTTCCAACAACATTACCACTTACGTGCACTTGTTCAGCAAATTATAAACTGTATGAACTAATGAAAGAAAAAGTGCAAATTATAAACTATATGAACTAATGAAAGAAAAAGTGGTAATATTTATTATGAAATGAAAACCAGGCAAGTACAATGGAGGTTTGATTCATAAGACAATTAACCAAGTCATAACAAAGCATCACCTTCCACAGAAGCCTCTTTAAGTATCTTTGTCCCGTTTTGCCTCCTGTATACATACAGAGCAAACAAGGTCCCAAAATTGGCTGAAATTGTTACTTAGTATCATGTCACAATACTAATTTGGCAACCAGGAATAGCCACTCTATCCCATTTAGGTAAAGAATTCAATTTAGATCAGCATGATGTCATTGTTTCCACTGGATCTCTGAGAAAGGCTATACATCTCTTTACTTATCAATCCACAAAACTTCCCTCCTTTATGGGAACTGTTATGGAGATTAAATCAAAGGCTACTCCACAGTGCCTGACTCCATATCTGACACAAGTAAGAGAAATCAAATGTCAAAACTCAAAAACGAAAGTAAAAAGTTCAATCTTCCAATGCATGGAAGCATCTTGTTCTAGCTTCATAAATAAAATGAGGAGCACTGAGTTTATATTCTAATCAACAATTACATCTTTAGACTGCAAGGAAATTCTTTGTTGCATTGATGTAAAGATTACTTCTCCGTAATGTGCATCTGCTGGTGCTGGCTCTGCTAACAGGAACAGCACAGATGGTATCTCTTCATGTACATTATCACTTCTCACTTATATGAAGCCAACAAACCTCCCTCCTCTTAGTCGACCACCCCCCACCATAACTTCGCCAAGATCCTTCAAGAGATCCAAAGAGTACATGGATTCTGAACTCTTCACCTTCCTGGTTGCTCTCTTTTTAGATGTTTTCAATGTGATGACTGACACTTAAAATGTGACCCTTTGAAATCTGACCACAAAACAGAACATATTTACTTCAACTAATCACTGGAGCTATGATCACCCTTATACAGAGTGAAAGGAAGATTCCCTTTCATTAAACATAAGGAAGGATCAGGAACCACGTCAGTGGCTTGTTTAACTCATGATCTCTGACCATGCCCTACAAGCTGACTTTTGTTTTGTTTGTTTATTTGTTTTATAACCTTCAGAAAGCAAATATCTCCCAACAGGATGCAAACAATCCAAGAAAACCATCTCTGTGATTGCACTGGTAGCCTGATATCTAATGATGCATAGTTAAAGTGGAGAATATACATAAGGATCTGAAGCTGACTAGCTGCATAGATAGGAAAATGTAGCTACTCCTTAAAGGTCTTTTAATATGTATTTATTTTACTATTTTTTAATGGGGACTTGGGGGACAAATCGATGTTTCCATCAGAGAGAAAGTGCCTTTTAAGTACAAAACATTTTTCAGGAGCTCCTTCCAACATCAGCATAGATGACATTACCAGAAGAGGGATTGTTTAACTAACGGGGATCATTATCTGTTGTTGGGATTTCTTTTCAGTGAACAAGCAATTAGTCTGTCAAAGATGGAACTGAGGTCCTAAAACGAATGTCTAAAAGATGCCTACAACTCCTCTCCATGTTCCTGACAAATAGAAAGATTGGTTTTCATGCAGAAGTGAGATCTTGGCTGTTTTTTCCCATGAGAAAAAATAACTAGTCTTTAGAAAGTTTTTCATATCTGCCTAATTTGTCTCCAGCCATGTTTCACATATTTTAAAGCAATTCTATACATGCTTATTTCTCCTGTTATCTGTATGTTTTCTTGCAGGATTGCAGTTGTTTTACCATTATCCATCTTTGTCCAAACATGCAACAGGCCAGAAGCACTGATGAGCACTGAAATAAATGTTGTATAAGAGGATATGACTTATTCTACAACAGAGGCTCTGGCCACTCTCACCATTAATTTTAAGATCAACTGCATTAAAGTGATTAAATTTGCCCCTGAACCTATAAGAAACGATTGAAAGGAGATACATATAAAAAGAGCAAAACAGTTCTGCTTCCTCAGTTAGCAGCAAAGGTTGTCTCCACTAAATTGAATCTCACTCTGGATAAAACTAATCAGATTTTTTTCAGATTAGCAGTTCATTGGGTAAACAGACAAAAGGTTACCTTTAAGATAAATGTTCTTAATATCAAATCCAGAACATGGTAAACCCAATCTGTTGCCTTCATCCCCACTAAAAGCATCACAAGTCACCTACGGATTTTTTAAAAAAGAAAAATGAGGAGTTACAAGTTTATCACCTCAGAACTAAAATTTTAAATGAGTTTTGGGAAACACTTCAGATTAATTTTTCAAAATAATGGTGTATCTATTGAAAAATGGTCTTCTAATGGTATAAATAGATTCAGCAACTATTCATTTGCCTGACACAATAAAATTCTAAAAAAAAATAAGGCTGTTTTCTTAAACTTTTGACTAAAAATATAAAGCTCCTATTGGCAAATTCATAGGATTTTATTTCTCCCTTGATATTCTTAAAAGCAAATATTTTTACACTTAAATTTAAATTAGCTTTTGTTGATTTTATCTTTCCTAATTGTTTCATCTCTCTGACCTGGTAAACACAAACCTAATTTGACACATGTTTTTTCATCTATGTTTATATTATACATGCATGCTCATATACATCGATAAATACACACTACATACAATATTGTTTGGTCTGATTTTAAAATTGTATGAAAGAGGGGCGCCTGGGTGGCTCCGTCGGTTAAGCGTCTGCCTTCGACTCAGATCATGATCTCTGGGTCCTGGGATCAAGCCCTGTGTAGGGCTCCCTGCTCAGCAGGGAGTCTGCTTCTCCCTCTCCCTCTGCCCCTCCCCCTGCTTGTGCTCACTTTCTCTCTCAAATAAATAACATCTTAAAAAAATTGCATGTAAGAAGCAACATATTATAGATACCTGCTTATCCACTGTAACAGAATGCCATAGAATGAATGGCTTATAAAATTTACTTTATTTTTTAGATGTGACGTAATATAACATTTGTATCTCCACTGCCTATATTTAATGAATGTAACATTTTGCCGCATAGAAATTTATTTCTCACAGCTTTAGAGAGTGTGAAGTCCAAAATCAAAGCACTTACAGAGTTAGTGTCTGATGAGAGCCCAAGGGTCCACTTCCTGGTTCGTAGTGGTCATATTCTTTCTATGGCCTCACAAGATGGAAGGGACCAGAGAGCAATCTAGGGTCTCTTTTACAAGGGCACTAAACTCATTCATGAGGCCTCCACTCTAATGAGCTAATCTCCCCAAAGGACTAAATTCCTAATATCACATTGGGGATTAGGATTTGAACATATGAATTTTGAGGGAGGGACACAAACATTCAGCCCATAATTAATACCGTTCTACAATTTACTTGTTTAAATTTTATATTATACTTTTGAAACTTCAAAATTCACTATAAGCATTTTAAGTGCTGCATAAATTCTAACTTGAAAGATAAAATTTTTTATCCATTCTAACATCCATGAACATTTCAGAGTTTTATTTTTTTTCCCAAGTTTCCCCTTCTGCAAAAAAAAATCTTCCAAAAATATCCCTATATATATAGTCTGATTCACATGTGATATGCAAGATTTTCTCTAAGTCATTGGATATCTGGGGACCCTAAGGTCTTTTCAGGGAATCCACAAGATAAAGGCTTTTACATAATCATATGTAGACATTGACTTTTCACTTTCATGCTCTTAGGAGTGTACAACTGAGCTTTCCAGAGGCTATTGACATTATTCTGATGGCTAATAGAATATGTTCTTGTGTTTTCAAAATTTCTCAGTTTTGACTTCTGCTATGATAAATAACACTCTATAAGACTTACATAAACAAAACATTTATGGTAGACTCAATAATTTTTAATAGTTAAAAGTGGTCCTGGGACCAAAATTTTTGAAAACTACTGACAGAAGCTATATATACTTAGAAATATCTAGAAGTAAAAGGTTTATGATACTGACAAAGTTCCCTACAAAGTATTTGTACTATCTTTACATCCCCATAAGGAATACTCCTTACCTCCCTTCCTTATTGTAAAACTGATTAATTTTTGTCGAAATGATAGGAGAAAATAATGTCTCAAAGTTTTGGCTGTCTGACATTTTTTGTTTTTATTTTTAAACTGTTTAAATATTTTAGGGAAAAACAGAAAATAATATAACATTAGTATCTCCACTGACCATAACTAATGAATGTAACACTTGGTCACATCTACTTTACTTTGCTAAGAAATGTAAAAACTTTTAAAGGGAACAAAAGCACTTTTCTGGAAAAAATGTGCTACCTTTCTAACCTTGCTTTGAAATGTTTCAGTAAATAGATATAAACAATATATATAGTCTTAGTTTGTGTGTTTTTAAATTTACATAAATCACATTATTTTGTTATAATGTTCGGCAACTTTTTTCTTCCACTCATTTTTTTTTTATGATGTATTCATGTTGATGTAAGCAGATGTTTACTCTTCTGACACCAACTCCAAAGGATTCTATAAGGAAAGTATACAACAGTCTGTATTTTTATTTTTATTTTTCTATTGATGGCTATTTTCACAATTTCCACACTTTTCAATATCCTACAAATAAAGGCAAACCCTCTCAAACACAGAAGAGTCATTTCAGCATAGATGCAACGTAATAGGCCATTCTGTCTCCTAGGTGGAGAATAGATTGGAGTAGAGCAAGAGTGGATGGAAGAAGTTACTACAGTAATCCCCATGAATTATGTTAAATTAATCCCCATGAGCTATGTGAAGTAATCCCCATGAACTATGTTAAATTAATCTCCATGAACTACGTTAAATTAATCCCCATGAGCTATGTGAAGTAATCCCCATGAGCTATGTGAAGTATTCCCCATGAGCTATGTTAAGTAGTTTGAACTAGGGTTGTAGCAATAGAGACAACATCAACAGAAAGACAGATGAGAGCTAGAGATATTTACGAGGTAAAAATCAACACAGTTTGGCATAACAATTTAGGTGTGGTTGGTAATAGAGAGGGAAATATAACTTAGTGAATACTGATTGTATGTTTAATGAAAGAAATATAGAAGAGGACGTCTGGAAGATATATTGAACCATAGATTCAGTATCTCCCTCAAAATCTACTCCTTTACCAGCCAGTTATCTTTCAGAGACTCATGTTTTATTAGGGCTTCCCATTGTCTTGCAATTTCTTATCATATAAACAGTAGTACATTTCTCTTCCTTCCTATATGTAAGCTTATCTTTGAATCCAAGCTGCTGGGTTTTACTTATTTTTCCCCCATCGATGCTTCTAGTCCTTGTTTTACTTTTTACTTTGCCAGGGAGGTGTTGGCTAGTGTAGGTCTACTCTTCCTTCAAGGTCCAGTTCCAAAGTCACTCTTCACTGATCCTTCCACAAAATGAGTTGCATTAATATCTCTGTTCATGCAGCACTCTATTACAGAGCTTGCATTTGTGTTTCTTCATGTTTTTTGTCTTTTTGTTCTTTTTGTCAGATGGAAGATTTCTATTGATCTATCTCGAACTCTATGGACATTGTAGGTTCTCCACAAGCATTGCCTGCTATTATTATTAAGGACCCGCTTTATAGAAAACCATTGCTTCAGGTGCCAGAGTTCAGGCTTCCATGATAACTGGATATATCTGCATCGCTTCTGGATTCAGGATCCTGAGCCTCCTCTGCTCTGGCTCTCTCCTTTCTGTCATTTCTGTCTTTACTTTTCAGTGGCTATGGTTGCCTTGAACTCTGTCTTTGGTTTTTGAAGCCCAAAATATAGTAGGTTTTGTATAGAAGATTTGGCTAGGTCTACACTCAGGGTAGAAACCGTGAAACGGGAAACTCACCAGGGCCATCCTCCTCTATGCTCAGTTTTCCTTTTTATTAGTCTCCTCTTTGGAGCCTTTGAGGTTTGGGTTTTGCTTTTTTAACATTTCTGAGAATTTCTATATATCTGCAGAAGAATCAGTCTAATAACAATTACGTAGTTGCACCTCTTGTTTTGTTTGCTCATCTGTGAAATAATAGAAATAATAATACAATAAAAAATAATAGAAAATATATCACTGGTCTCTGCCCCCAATTCCTGGCACAGGGCCCTTGAAACTCTTATAATTTCCTAAATAAGACAACTAGGAGCATCTTCTGTTTTAATATTTGGTCTTTAATCCTGGTTCCTGACCACAGGACTCCTAAATCGCTTTGGAATTTCCAGGGCCATAGGAATTTTGTTTGTTTGGTTTGGTTTGTTGTTATTGTTGTTGTTGCTCTAATGAAGTGACTCTGGATGAGCTCCTGGATGGCTTCTAGATGGGAGCTGGAATTTTCAGCCCCATCCCCCATTCTCTAAAGAATAGAGAAGGGCTGGAAATGGAGTTACTAATTGATCATGCCCCTGTGAAGAATTCTCCATAAAACCCCAATACTAAGGAGTTTTGAGAGCATCCAGGTTGTTGAGCCCATCCGTGTATCAAAAGAATGACACACCCCCAACTCCATGGGGACACTAGTTTCTGTGCTCAGGACCCTCCCAGAGCTCCCTCTAAGTATATCTTTATCTGTGATTTATCTGTATCTTTTATCATTCCTTCAACAAACTGATAAACTTGCTTCCTGGAGTTCTGTGAGCTATTCTGCATCAGTGATCTGACACTATCTTCAGGTTAGAGTGTGGAAATTGAGTTAAATTATAGGACACTCTGCTGGTGTTGCATAATTGTTTGGTATGGGGGGAAAAAAACCCTTATACCATCTCTATCCTAAATTGTAATTCTTTAAGAAAAATATTCTGGCATTATTTATCTTTGTTTCCTCTAATAGCATCTAAGAAATAAATGATAAACAGTAGAACATTCTTTATGGAATGGTTATGACACGATAATGCTTAATATCCTTTAAATTCTTCAAGGTTGGGAAAGTTATAGTGCTATATTTTTAAACTATTTAAAAATATGAATTCTATATCAATATCATATACCTGACACTTTCCACTAACCATTTGAAAAATATAGATGTTATATTATTTCCAGTAGCTTTTAAACTAAAATTTTGGCAATGAGACACTCATTGGGAAAATTTTTTTTATGTAGAAACATATGCACAACAGCAGCCCACAAAATATAGAATAATCTCTGGAAAAAAATATTGCTGCAAAGCAGGCACAGTGAAGATACTACATTAAAAGACATATATCATATGACCTCACTGATATGAGGAATTCTTCATCTCAGGAAACAAACTGAGTGTTGCTGGGGGGGGGGGGGGGGGGGGGAGGGGGTGGCTGGGTGATAGACATTGGGTAGGGTATGTGCTATGGTGAGCACTGTGAATTGTGCAAGACTGTTGAATCACAGATCTGTACTTCTGAAACAAATAATGCAACGTATGTTAAGAAAAAAGAAAAAGAAGAAGATAGCAGGAGGGGAAGAATGAAAGGGAGTAAGTCGGAGGGGGAGACGAACCATGAGAGACGATGGACTCTGAAAAACAAACTGAGGGTTCTAGAGGGGAGGGGCGGGTGGGGGGATGGGTTAGCCTGGTGATGGGTGTTAGAGAGGGCACGTTCTGCGTGGAGCACTGGGTGTTATGCACAAACAATGAATCATGGAACCCTACATCAAAAACTAATGATGTAATGTATGGTGATTAACATAACAATAAAAAAATTAAAAATAAATTAAAAATAAAAAAAGATGCTACATTAAACGTTTAAAGTAGATGTGTTGAGAATCAGAAAAAAAGTTGAAGATAAATAAGAATTAGCTTCCACTAGTCTCCCATTATTAGGGCCAAATTGTCCCCTGAAATCTGGAAATATTCCTGAAAGGCTCCATGCTGTCCATATTTGAATTAAGCATAGGCAGTGTAAATTCCTCAGAATGTCTCCTTTTACATAAATTCTTAATGGATAAGCATGGGATTTTGAATTCCCATACTGTTTCTTTAAAGAATTTCCTTGAAAAGACCCCCAGAGGTGGGGAGGAAGAGGATTTGTTTGCAGTCAACAATAGGCAGTTGGATATCCTAGGCATTTATCTCAAGGATACTATGAATAATAAATGTTCCTTAAAGAAGTTACATGCTATAAAGAGTATATTTCCTATATTCTTCAAGACTCCAAAATCTGCTGTATCTACTACAAATTAAAGCATAATAATCTCATTTTATAAGATGAGATTTGGCATTATTAAAATCCATTCATAAAGATTAAAAAATCAGAGGCGAATCAAAAAATGTATCTTCTATTCCACATGCATTTATTGGACACCAATCATGGTTCCGTAAAAACGGAGAGCAGTTGAATTATTACATATTCATAATGCAAGTATAGCTGAGGGGTTATAAACACACACCAAAAGGGCATATTCTCTAGTTCATCTTAATCACAATCTTATGAATTCTCTTTTTCCAAAGACACCAAAAACACTTTCTTCTAATTCATTATTTTTACCTGCTATTTGGGCATTATCTCATCTTTCCACCACTAACCCGCTTCTGAGTCATTTCTCTACCTTTTCCTCAAAATGTGTGGAAAACCTCTTATTAGTAACATCATTTCCTTTCCTAGATCTTTCTCTTCATTCTTCAGTTCCTTGGTTGTAATCCCTACTTGTTGTCACGTTCTCTTTTTTTCCAAGTAGCCTCTTTTTCTAAATCCTATCACGTACTTCTCTTGGAGGCTTGAAAACAAGTGTATGCAGAAAGAATTAGATGGTGTTAGAACTCCACCAGATTAACTTCTGCTTTTATTCTTTTGCCAAGGCACTTAGCCTACATGACAAAAATTAAATTCAGAAGATGTGACTCTACAGTGTAAATCTAGCAGGACGAAATGGTCTTACTTAAATGCAAAATAAATTGTATGATCACATTCCTATAAATGGTGGGATAAATTCCTCTTGACCACATCCTATCCCACCACTTCTTTCAGAGAGAAAATATAAATCAAAATAATTTAACTGAGGCCAGAGCTATTTCCTGGGTAAAAGAGAGAGAAAGCATTAAAAATTATGTAGCAGGATAATTTATGGAAGTACTAATTTCCATCCTGTTCTCGTTGTTATAGGAAACAGTGGGGAAAAAAAAAAAAAAAAACTTGTCTCTCCCCCTTTCCCTAATTGGAAGGGAAGCCAATCCTTTGTGTTTAAAAATCAGGTTTCTTTCTATCAGCTTCTCCTTCAGGGAATTAAACTTCAGTACCCTTCTGAGATCAGAAATGAGACTTCTCATTTTAGAACACTGAAGTAACTCTATATAAAGAAAGATGACTTCCTAAACACAGGAAAGATAACACCTTAGGGGGAGAGATCCGCTAACTAATGTGGATCTATGTACTGAGAAATAGTTCCAGGAGATTGAATTGTTAGTGCTACAACATGGGAACCTTGATCAAAATCTTTGTGCCCAGAGTTGACACCCACAGAGAGAAAATAAAGCCAAATGATGTTAATGAACAATGATAACTATGGGTCAGGAGCACTAAGCAAAGCAGCCACAGGGACTAGAGGACTAAAATCCTTTCCAGAATATTTGGACTTGCCTAAACTAAAGATGGTACCCAAATCAAATGAATTTGATTTAGTTTTGCTTGTTTGTTAACATAACATTTCCTTTACCTGCTTAGTACAGAGAACATGTGGAGTGTGGTTCTACCAGCTGCAAAGTGAAATAGAAAAGAACACAAGGTACCCAATACAATAATGGGAAACTACTATTTCTAATGACAGGGCCAAATCCTTGCTCTTTGGACAACCAAAGATTTTCTTCAGAATGCGTTTAGACTATAGAAGGTATGATTAGTTTCTGGCTATTGATTGTTTATGTCTCCTATATAAGTTCTTCCAAAACCTCTGATTCTCATTCGGGGATTCGCCTTGACCATGATATTTCTCTCAGCTTGACTAAACTTTAGCCAGATTTCCTCCTGACTGTAAGACCCTGAGCTCTCTTTTTTTTTGGAGATTTTACTTTAAAACATTTTCGATTGTACATTCTTTCTTTGCCCTTGTAGGATGTAAATCTTTCGCCTATCTCCTGCCCATTTTGCAACCCAAGAATGATTTTCTCAAAGACTTAAAAACCATCTTTTTGAAATATAAATATAATTATTTCAATCATCACGAAAGATAGAGTCCTATTTCACGATCTCTCTGGGAGGATAGGATCCTAACTTCTCTAAGTACCAATCAGCAAACACAGATGGCCTTAATCACACTGACCAACCTCCTCTTATTCCCCAAATACCTTTCTACTAGCTCACCCCAGTGCTTAATAGCCCTCCTGCTTTCTGTTTTAGTGGAGTTGAGTTCAATCTCTCTCTTCTATTGCTATAGTCTTAGATAAAATCTTTCTCGCCTGCTTGACTCCATCTAGTACAATTTTTCTTTGACAACTTTCAGTTCACATGGCTTGGGGTGAACCAATTCAAAGAGGGCTAAGAAAAGGAGAGGAAAATTTCAGATCTTGGTGATATTATTTAAGCCTGTCCATCAAGCCATGTTGTAGCGAAAGCTGCTCCTGAACTTCTCATGAGTGAAAGCCAATCCTTTTTGCTGAATCCAGTTAGAATTGAGACAATTTATGTTTGGCTTTATTTTGTTTTGTTTTGTTTTCTTTTATGTTTGCAACACAAGATGTCCAAATTGTCGTAGCTGGTCAACTAGTAAAGGAACCAGCAGAGTTACAGTTCTTACTTGTAGGGAGATTAAGAATAAAAACTTACACCAAAGAGTTAACTTGGATTCTTGTTTATGGGACCACAGTCTGCCTCCACCACCACCCCAACTAACCCTCTCTAGTTCTGTAAAATAAGGCGGTGGAAACATTAATTCCATCTGGTTGATGGCCACGGCATTTCTCAAGAATGGATGACCCTAGAGGAAACCAGAGTGAAATCTCTTCCTGAGGGAAGGGAAGGAGTCTTCCCACAGAAGACTCAGTTTCAGCCCATGAATCTCGAGGAACAGAATGCTTGAGCGTCAAGCATGCTAATTAGTAGGTAGGAAGATCCTCCAAAATGTCCCTCCCATAGCACCCTCAGATTCTAGGTGTCTTCTCATGTGAAATGCAAAAGGAAAGGCCATGCTCTCCTTTTTCATAAGTTCCTTACATGATTGCCTTAAATCTCTGGCAAGGAAATGTGCACAAATTCTATAGTTTACACAATCCACCATGCTCATTTCTGGAATGCAGGGGGAAGTGGGTGACTATTTTTCCTCATTGTTCCTGGGTGGGAAGTGTGAGGGGTGTTAGACCATTCAGGGGCCTAAGGCCCATTGCCTCCAGTAATAAAATTGCTTATGGTGATAAGCCCATAAAAATTTGGAGGACATCGAAAGATTCACTACCTTATAGGAATGTCCTGGAGAGGCCACAGACAGATATTATCATAAAAGCAAACCTTTTGTTTCCCCCCTATCATAAAAGCAAATGGGAGGTCTGGAGAGGGGCTCTAGCTCAGGCCTGAGTTATACATATAGGACAGTTTGAAGGAGATCAGAACAGAAAAACACAGGAAAAAAGAAAACTTACTGTTTATAATCTTGTTGGTAAGATGGATAATTTTGTTCTATATTGTCCTCAACCAATTAACAGATATCTTCAAAACACAAGGAAAATGCAGAATTCCATTAGTTATCTGATTTTGCCTGAGGTGTCCTAATATCTTAATTAAATTATAATTTATAAGGCAAGCAATAACCTACTTTCGTGCCTCCTATAAAAATGAACTTAACACCCTCTAATTTAATTACCCCTATTTCTGGTGATGTTCTCTAGGTCTTTAAATACAACGTAGGGATTTTTTTTTTAAGATTAAAAACAAAAACAAAAACTGGCATATGAAAAAAAAACAACAACCCTGCCCCACTCTGCCCCTTCAAAAAAACACCTCCTACAGTTCTTTCAAAGATAGCTTTACATTAGCAAACAGCAAAACATGTCACTGAAGTTTAAACTAAAATTGAAAAAAAGCAGGCCTAAGAATGCTCATATTTAATTATGGCTGCACATAATTAAGTGGCAATCTGGTGATAAAACCTTTAAGTAATGACTCAGAAAGAGATAAAAATGGAGCATGTGTTTACTCAGTTCGCAGCCTTCCTCAGAAGCTGGCATCGCTCAGGTGCTAATGAGACACCTGTTGCTGGGGACACCGGGGGGAGAGAGAGCGAGAGAGAGAGAGAGAGAGAGAGAGAGAGAGGGAGAGAGAGAGAGCAGGCTAATCAGTCGGGACAGAAATATGAGGACTTGCTGTTCCTACAGGTGGGTGGCTTTGCCAAAATGGCTGTCAAGAGGTTTAAGCTCTGAGGAGATATTAACAGAAAAGCATACAACCAAATCCGTATTTTTTAAAATAAAAAAATGAGAGAGAAAAGAAAAAAGAAAAACATTTCTTCCTTCACTTCAGTGATAAATTGTAAAACAATCTATTCATTTTAAGGTCATAAGGCATTTCAGTCTCCAGGGGCTAAACCATATAAAATTCCTTTTCTTTGTAGTGTTTCAAGCAACTGTCTTACATGTGTGCATTTCAGAAATGTTATTTATGCTGTGTATTCATGTTTCACTTCTTTCTGCAATTCTAAGGAGTTATTTTCTCTAGCTTCAAAAATGAATAAGGAGTTATTTGCACATGGTACCACAATAGAAAAATTAACTCGCATTCTGATCTTTGTTCCTGGGTTTCATTCTTTTTGTGGCTCGATTGCCTGTCATCTCACATACTAAGAGATATGACTGTATGTTTCTCCCATCCCAGCAAGGAGAAATGGGGCGTTAATATCTGGGTTCCTATGGAACCTGAACAATGTATTAGAATTTGACAAGGCTAATGGCCCAATGATGAGAAATGAAGACAAGACTCTTACTCCTCAAAGGTGAAGAGTACAATTGCTAGCACTTTCTTCCCCAGAGGGCTTTAGACTTGTCACAAAACAACGTTTTTTGCTCTTAGAATTATTCTCCATGGCCTATTCAACCTTTGGCTACAAGCAGAAACCACCACCAAGGAGCTATTTGGCACTGAGTTTAAATAAACACATGCTGTATGAAAGCAGGCTTTAACAACATCTCGGAAGGATGCCCTGCTAATTCTGGAAATGGAAATTGCTCGTGAGCTTCAGGGAGCATCCAAAGTTTTGAAAGTTTGAAGTTAGAGTAACATAAATGGGCTTTTGTTAAACATATGCAGAGAAAAAAAAAAGAAAAAGAAAACCCAAAGGGTAATTAATAATCTTTTTTGAGGCAAGACAAATACAGGGAACTCTTTGGAAGGAAGAATCGCGATGGACAGATTGCACAGACTTTATGTAGATTCCGAGCAGTGACAATATCAGTAAGAGTTCCACGTCGAGCCTTTGCCACCCAAGTCTGGCTAGCACAGACTGGCCCCTGTCATATCCCAGGCTTAGGAGCTCAATAGCTTCAACAAAGACTGCTTGTTCTAAGCACAATGCCTCTGTAGCCAAAATAAATGGGATGGTGCTCAAATGTCACCTGTGAGGCTCCCATCCCCCGACTCCCCTCAAAACAACGAGAGATTATTCAGCTTGGAAAGTGAATGATTATCTGATAGGTTATCATTGGTCAATAAATCCGCCAGACAATTACTGAACACCCTATTTAATTTCATTCTCCAGATTGCTTTATGAGAATATCTTAAGTATATAATGCCTTATACATATCATAATGTATACATATAATGTATATGTATATGATGTGTCTAATACATATCATAATGCCTTGCTTAAAACTTGGAGGAGTCTTTTTTTTAAGATTTTATTTCTTTATTTGAGACAGAGAGAGAGAGAGCACAAGCAGGGCGGGGGAGCAGAAGGAGAGGGAGAGGCAGACTCCCCTCCACTGCTGCCTAGCAGGGAGCCTGATGGGGGCTTGATCCCAGGATCTTGAGATCATGACTTGGGTCAAAGGCAGATGCTTAACCGACTGAGCCACTCAGGTGCCCCAAAACTTGGAAAAGTCTTAATTTCAGAAAATATTCACTTTATACTCTTTAAGTAATTTGCTTTAATAATCCATGTAAGAAATGGCTCAGGTTTACATAAAATTTACATAATTTTGTAAAAATTTACATTAAGCGGTTTACATAAAATTTTTCAGGAAAACATTAATTGCGTAAAGGAACATCAACTTGGATAGGAATCTTAAATGTTAGATATTTATATTTTATGTTAAGCTTTATATATTATAGGTTTACATTCATTTTATTTTTTTGCATTAACTGCATTTTTATGTTAATAGATTTTATTTTCTACAAGAGAATTTCATAAGCTGCTCTTAGCAACGGATTGCTTTCGGCAGATGACATTTCAAGGGACACAGCAACCTGTACGTAATAGAGTAATCTCTGAAACAGGAAGACCAGACAGACCTTCTCATGGAAAGGCCTGGGGAAGGGGGAAAAAAGGTACTGAGGGTAGAGCAAGAAGTTAGTTTGTAAACAAATTCTGCCTCTTTTCCTGAAGTTTGCTCTAGATTTTTATTAAAGATTTTATTTATTTATTTGACACAAAGAGAGTGAGAGGAAGAGCACAAGTAGGGGGAGCTGCAGAGAGGAAGAAGCAGACTCCCCACTGAGGAGGGAGCCTGACCGTAGGGCTCGATCCCAGGACCCTGAGATCATGACCTGAGCTACCACCCAGGCACCCCGCTCCAGATTTTAACTTTGGAAATTTCAGTGAATTGAGACATCTGGAATTAGGAAAGGAATATAATCATAATTTGATTTTGAGAGTATAGATATATTTGAGAGTGGCTGTCAAATTTGAGTCACTTCACCAGGGAATTTTCAGCCCCCAGCCTCACTTTGATTATGGAGCATTGACTGGCTTTGTGGGAAGTTGGTGTGTCCAGGCGAGAAGCCTCCATGCCATGCGCCAGGTCCACTCATTGCAAATGCGTTATTGGGATTGCCACTCTCTGTATAAAGGGCATCTGTAGAAAGAGGGGTCCCCTAGCGATGGAATGCCCTCTGAGTTGTGTTGGGGACAGAGGAAGGTAGTGGTTGAAAGGATTGCTTCTACTGGATTTCTTTTTTCAGTGTGTCTCAGATTTTCACATTACAAGGTGTGATTTATGTCTTTTCAAAGTCTGGTTGCATAATCTCTCACTTTCTTGTTTCAGCTGCAGATTCTTGCTCAGGCATTCTCTTCCAATAGGCAAAGTGTATATCTTAATGGTCCTTTTGGCTACTGCTTAAAAGGTTACAAGTTTGTCCCTTCTTATTAAAAAGTATACATTTTTACTTTACTGTTCCATTTTCCTTACATTAGTTGTATCCTGTAATTTTAGCTCATAATGATTGCCATAAACTGTTGAGTTTGTATACACGACTGTTGTTTCTATTAGAAATAACTGTGAAACAGTTTTTAATCTTCTATTCCTTCTCATGAAAATTGATTATTCTTTTTCCCCTTGATCGTTCATGATTTATACAATTATAGTGAGAAATTTCTTTTCAAAGCCAACATAAAAAAATTGCCGAATATAATTGTGCTGAAAATACTACAGTAAACGTCCAGAAACCTGTTTCTAACATTTTGGGAAATGTTTCAAATCTTCTTTCTGATACAATATTGAATTAAAACAAAAATATCACATAAGGTATCTCATTATTTTTTTTCTTTTTTTAAAAATAAGTAACTGATTTATAAACTGTGGATTTCTTCCAACCAATTAATTCTCAGTTAATCTAGTCTACTACGTATGGACTTTGTGTTAACTATTTATAATTCTTAACTATTTAATTCTTTTTTTTAAAGATTTTATTTATTTATTTGACAGAGAGAGAGAGAGAGAGAGAGAGAGCACGCGAGAGCAGGAACACAAGCAGGGGGAGTGGGAGAGGGAGAAGCAGGCTCCCTACTGAGCAGGGAGCCCGATGCAGGACTCGATCCCAGGACCCTGGGATCATGACCTGAGCCGAAGGTAGATGCTTAATGACTGAGCCACCCAGGTGCCCTTAACTATTTAATTCTTAACCTATTTATTCTTAACTGTTAATCTATTTCAATTGATGTTATTAATTAACTATAACTTTTATTTGGATCCTCCAGTTATTATTTGGTGTCACCCATAAATAGCTGGTTCCTACTTAGATTTTAGAATTATTCATGAATTCTCAGGGAAATAGAGCCAAGGAAGTGGACATGTCATTATTTTTATTATTCACATCTGTTGAGTTCTTCTCCCTCCTTTGTCTTTATTTTACTAAAGACAAAAATGTAAACATTATCACTGATCAATGATGTGATTGAGAATATGCTTCCTGCACTTTATATAATTCTTCTATAATTCAGAACACTTTTTATTCATGCTTATTCTTTGAATCGCTTTGGCTTTTTTTGTTAGTAAGCTATAAATGAAAATCATCATTTAGTATTTTAGCTCTGATATAATTTTCTTTTCAAGAATCCTGCTTCACAAAATTAAGTGCTTAATCAACTAATGTTTTGACTACTTTACATTTAAACAGCAAACTGAAGAATTGATTTAGAATTTCATTTGGCACTTGAATGGATTTTTTTTCCTCTGAACAGTAGAAGACAATACTCCTTAGGGATCATTACTGTGAGCCTGGCAACTAGACCTCCATTCCTAGTCAACCTAGCACGTGGTTAGATTCATTTGTTAGGGCATTTTACCATATTAATGCATTGTAGTTAATGTGTTTTAATCCTTTACAACCCCTTCAGGTATTACAATCATATTCATTCCACTGAAAAGGCTGTCTTTTTTTTTTCTTTTCTTTAATAATAACTACAACAATCATATCACAATCTTTAAATTCTATGAATATTTAAGGTGTATAATAAATGAGGATGTATGTAAGAATCTTCTTATGTGTATGTATACATACATATATATGAATTGTACGTGCAGCTTTAATAGAATTTTCAAGCAGGAAGATTGCTCATTCATTTTTACTAGTGAAGTAACCTAAAATACTGTGAATTTCCTGGGAACACAGATGGAATACCGGAACAGGACTGAAATCCATTTTGTGTGACTCTAGGTAATGATTTTTTTAAACCACAAAGATTTGCTACCCTTGGTATATGTGTGAGCTTGGGAGAGGATGTGGAATTGTATGTGTGTGTGTTTTGTAGGTGTGTGGCTTTGTGTGTCATACAGAAAAAGATGAGAGGATTAAGAACATTACTACAGTATAGGAATTCTTACATAAGACATTATACTATACCTAAAATTATTTTCATATGCTTTCAAAAGTAATTTTGAGAAGTGGAAAATCGAATTTTTTTTTTCTCAAATAGCATGAGTATCACTGGACCTACAATCATTAACAGATAGAATGTGCAGAATACAAGAGATCACTGTTAAATACATTAATGCGAAGAGGAAGAGAAAGGCATCTATTGAGAAAACAAGATGGTGAGGAAGAGTTGATGTGCTGGGGACCAGCTAGTAACTGCCCATCACCCACACGCCCAGTGGGAACATCTGTGAAGGGACGTGAGGCTGGAAGTGCAGGTAGGTTTAATCCAGATCCCTGAGCATCATTTAGTTCCTTGCTAAGTGGCTGCACCTTGTTTCCATACTCAACATCACTGAGAATGAAAATGGCTTCCTTCAGATATTAGCAAATGAGCCCTTTTGTTCAAACGGTTTGAAAAAGTAAGAGACAAAATCCTTAATTATACTTGTGAATGGTTTCCTCCCTTATTTTAATCTCCTTCCCTCTATCTGTCTCCCTTTCTTTATTTTCTTTCCTTTTACCTTCCCTCTTACTAATTCAGTTTTTAAAAATCACTCTGAT
This sequence comes from Callorhinus ursinus, assembly GCF_003265705.2. NCBI lineage: Eukaryota > Metazoa > Chordata > Mammalia > Carnivora > Otariidae > Callorhinus > Callorhinus ursinus. The sequence goes on from NW_027397070.1 coordinate 57,525,221, forward strand.
CCAAGCAGCCCAGTATTTGTATAAACCTGTGTCCAAAACACTGAAAGGTCAGAGGGAGAGCACTCTGGTCCAGTTCATCACTCCAGCATATTCTCTTCCATGTCCTTCCCTCCCCACCGGCCCTTTCCTCACCGCCACTCTACCAGGCCCTCCCCTTCTCCATCATATTGGCTCCAGTTAGCTCCCTCCAAACTCAACTGAAAGCCCTCTCCTCGGTGCCTTCTCTTCTCCCAGCTCACTCCTCCATAGGCTAACAACCCACATCTTGCTAAGCCCTCAACTTCCCTTCTAGTGCCTCTGCTCCTCCATCTGCCCATTTTTTATTTCTCCATCATAAAAGTCCAGAAACTTCTCTGGCAATGATCAGTCTACCCTTAAGGGCTAGGAAATTGAGAAGAAAGAATATTCTCCAGCTCTGGGCTTTGGGAGGAGAACTGAGAACTTTTATATACAAATTAGGTTTGATATTGTGGTGGTACAGTTTTGTTTTGTTTTTTAATCTCTTGTTTTCCCCCAAGACTTATTTCTGCCCTTATGGCCCTTCTTCTTCTGCTTGAAATAATATGAATTTGGCAAAATACTGATATTTGCCCTTTGCCAAGACACTGAAGGATAGGACAGAATAAAAAAAAAAAGAAGGAAAGAAAGGAATAAGAAAAACAACCATTCACTGAGTTACAAAACTGCTTCTAGTATTGTTCTGTAGGTTATGTTTAATGTGTGGAGGGATTCTTGGTGACTATTTATGAAAACAGAATTACTCGAACTGGTGTTAATATGAGTATCCGTATCTCTGATTTTGATATTCCTCATAAGCTGAGGAAAGTTGGGCCTTCGGGGGAATTGAATGAGCATCTGAAGACTTGTAGGGATGATGGCTCCATAAAGTGGTCTGGGCGATGACTCAGGTGGAATGCTGGCTCCAATTCTGGACCCATTATGGCTCAAGGCAATGATAATGTGCACATAAAAGCTACAGATTGGTCCAGAATGGGTACTATAAAGAGAGCCTTTTCCTAATCATGTCACCATTTTGCGTCTGCTGGCTTGGATTAAAGCCTAGATGTTCAAAGGCAAGACTATAAATGGAAAATATTGAAAAGTATGTCATCATAAGCCAGAGTGATATTTAAAAAATGGTAATCAGATCGCCTTAATTCCCCAACATAAAAACCCTCAATGGCTTCCAAGTCATTTAAAAAAAGATCCCCCAACCTGTATTCAAAGGCCCTGCATGACTTTGTTCCTATCTCTATCTTCAGGATCATTTCCTCCAGGCCTCACCCTTCACCTACCAGAGCCCCACCGCCTTCCGTGGGTCCTAATAACTGCCAGTTCGCCCCTACTTTAAGACTCTGTATTGCGTTCCCTAGGCCTGGAATGCTCTCTCAAACCATCCTCCCCTGGGGCGCTGATTTTGTCATTAGGGTCTCAGTTATTTTTATCATCTGCTTAGCCCTGAATACTGCCGAACAGTCTCTCATTTGTTGATCTCTCTCTATCTCTGTCTGTCTCTATGTTTCATCCACAAATCTACCTCGTCTCCCAGCCCTAAACTGATGTTACGCACAATCTAAAAATAGAAAACAGTCTACCAGGAATACATGCCCTTTCCTTCGTTTGTGAATGAGTCTGGGAGTGTAAAAACTGATCAAACACGACATTTTAATATTTTTTTAATGCGTTTTAAACTCCAAATAGGACTTCTGAGCACCACGGTTTTCTCTTGTTCTCCCTGGAGCACAGCAACAAAGCTGTGCCAACAGATGAATTCCCTGGACTGACCCTGACATTTCTTTCTAGACCTCTGTTTGCTCAGGGCATCCAGTGCACACCGCACAGATGCCCTGACCTGAGATAGCTGGAGTCAGCGCCTGATGCAGCCCGGGGGACTTCATCCGGAGATGGTTTAATCCTTACCTGCTCCCACTGCTGTTTTGTTAGGTGTTCCGTCTCATGTCTGTGATAGCTATGACAGCTCATTTTCCCCCACTGAGGGAGCATCTGGCTATTTGTCTGTGAGACAATGCTGAGGAAATTAGCGTCTGGTCTCATTTTAAATCTTCCTTCACTTGGATGTGCAGGGAGGGCGTGCATATGTGCAGAGGGAAGCAGAGTGAAGAATCAAACTCAGGATGAAAATCATGAGCATAGCAGGGTAAGACCCAGATTATGCAATAAGCAATACGGTTTTCATCCTGTTCCTTTAATAGATATGCGTTCTATATTATGCAATAAATATGGTAGAGGATGCAATACACACACACACACATACAAATGTGTATACAAATTATGATTGATAGAGTCACTCTAGAAAATTTAGAAAAAAAGATGTAAAGATCGTTCATAATTTTCCTCTCTAACCCATCCATTTATTAACATTTTGGCAAATTTTTTTTCTACCAGTATTTTCTTTTTTTTTTTAAAGATTTTATTATTTATTTGAGAGAGAGAGATAGAGAGCATGAGAGGGAAGAGGGTCAGAGGGAGAAGCAGACTCCCTGCTGAGCAGGGAGCCCGATGTGGGACTCGATCCCTGGACTCCAGGATCATGACCTGAGCTGAAGGCAGTCGCTTAACCAACTGAGCCACCCAGGCGCCCTCTACCAGTATTTTCAATACAACAACTTTTTCAACAAACTCTCTTCAAATTCCAAATCTTTCTAATATTTTGCTCTTTTTATTTAACATTAGATATGCTCCATTTTTTCATTTTTGTAAAAGAGACTTACTGTCATTTTTTATAACTTTAATATTTCATCAAATGAGTAAGTTAGTTTATTCTGTCATTCATATTGATGTTACTACTTTTTATCCAGATTGTTTTCAGTGTTTTATTGGTCAGCTTCTTTTCTAAACTTCATGATTATTACTTAAATTTAAATGTATAGGAAATTTTAACCCTATGACAGTATATTCATACATAGATCTTAATTTATTTTGTTCGAAATTCTGGAAAAAGCAGTGGTCCTTGAAATGTGAGTAGTGACCACGTACTTTTCTATCATTAAAACATACATCAAAATGATCTGACCTTAAAAATGCCACTTTACAAAAGTATCTACCCAGGGAGGAAAGACAGTTTGAAAGAAAGATTACTATTCCCACTCTTTCAGAAATATAAAAAGATTCACTTTACAAATCTCTGCCTATGTTTAAAAAATCTTGAGTACTCTGATGAATATATATTCTCAAATATATTTTTGGCTAAAGAATATAAAATGACCAATGGGTCACAGTATCGCCAGTGCTTACCTAGCCCCGGGAACAAAAAGTCACTGACAATGACTTTTAGCTAATGGTGCTTTCAGGTTCTTAATTAAATTCATCATCATGAACATTCTGTGAGAGTTTTACTGAAGAAAAATCTGGAGTTTCAGAGTTTCTAGAAATACTAGAATCTGAAACAATATTAGGTATGTGTTTTTCCTTGGTGATAACCTCCTAGAGTGGAGTATAGGCAGCTCCCTAGAAACCTGTTTCCCGTGGTTCCCGTTTCATTTATCTGCTTTATGTCCTCCATTGAGTTCAAGACCTTTGATAACCTCCAGAGTCCTACTTTTACATAGGAAGAAATTGAGACACAGGAAAGTTAGTGACTTGACTTGTCAAATGGTTAACCATTGACAAGGCCAAGACATTTCAAATTCAAACCTGTCCCAAGTTAAATACTTATGGGCTTCAAACTTTATTACCCATGCATGCAATTCATTGTTTCAAATGGGCATATGTTGACATCTACTACATGCCAGACCTTGTTTTAGGTGTTACAAGGACAATGATAAATAAGACAGGAATTTTTGCTCTCATAGAGTTTATGTTTTAGGGTCTAATGGATGGATACCAAAGAGGAAATAAATGCACACAGAGTCATTTTTGAAGAGGATAAACCAGTGCTTACAGGAGAGGATTCAACACCTCCCTCATCCCGGGAAAGGTTAGCCAAGTGTGGGCAGGACATGTTAAGGAGGTGATACCAATAGGAGGATGGTATTTTGAGATGAAAGAATTATCTCAGGTTGGTTGGTTCAGGGAAAAGGAATAGCTAAGTTAATGTCAAAGAGCAAGGAAGATTGAAGAAAGGTGCCTTGAAACCTTGCTGGTGAGACAAATTTGTGTCGTTCCTTTGTGTACCTTTTGCTGCCCTGATTGGTGGTGGGTCACATGATTGAGAATAGCTTTCCCCATTTGCAATCGCTAATAGCCTGGGTTCTTTCAGAGATTTGCCAGTCACAGTATGTTATTAGAAATGATATGTCCACAATTCAAGATTGCTACTAGAAGTGACACTTTAGCCACCTAATAAAATGATCAAACAGGACTCTAAAATAGGACTCCATACCCAAACAACTTGTTCAGATGAAATGAAAAAAAAAAAAAAAACACGAGTAATTATAGATAAAAATATATGCTATCAGAAAATAAAAATATATGCTATTAGAGATAAAGATAGTTGGTACCCTTACCTTGGGGGTAGGTAGTGGCTGGAAGAGAGCATGAGGTGGCTTCTGGGTACCGGTAATGTTTTGTTCTTTGATATGGGTGTTATTTACATAAGTACATTTGGTTGGCAAAATATCCCTCAAGCTATACATGTAGGATACTGGTAGTTTTTTGTGTATAATATTATTTGATAAAAACTTTTAAACAATAAATGAAATAAAAAACTAGCAAATGAGTAATATTGGCGTAACTGAAATTAAACATTTGCAAGAGAAAGGAAGTTTTTCAATACTTTATGGAGGCCCTAAAAAATGGGTAGACCTCATAAATAGAGACAGAGAAAGAGGGCATCCAGAGGGTGGCAACAGCATGACCACAGAGGAAAAATACAGAACCTACAAACATGGATCAAGAAAGAGTTGGTATAAGCTGCTGAAGTGACTAGTCAACTGGTCACCTTGGGTTCTCCAAGCACAGAGCTTGCAAAGATGCCTCATCTGGTATGCACTTGGCAGATGACTTGCAACAACCACAAATCTCAGTCATAGTGGACTTTTAATTTTGCTTGTTTATTTTTTTAATCCTTTACATACTCATGCCCGATAACAGTGGTTCTTGGGCTTGAGCATGCCTCAGGATCGCCAGGAGGACTTACAAAATAGATTGTTGGGCCCTACACAGACCGTCTGAATTAGTTCTCCTGCATGGGGGTCTGAGAATTTACATTCCTAACAAATCCCAAGAGATGTTGATGCTTCAGGTTTAGGGATCACAGATTGAGAACCTAGAAAAATATTCTTGGCCTTTCTTAATTTATCTAGCTGTCCCTTTTCTTTGTGACCCAAAAGAAAATGAATTTCCAGATTGCAAGAGACTTTAAGGACTAGTTAATTCAACCCCTACCAAGTTTTGATCAGCTGGTCTACAATGACACAGCTCCCTTCTCTTTTGCCTATTTTTAAAATTTTTATTAATCCTTCAATGGCCCATTTAAAGGATGTGAGGGCAATCTGCCTACAACATCTGTCACTCTATTGATCACCAGGTTTGATTCAGTTGATCTAGCTGGCTAGGCGGGTGTCCCCTTCTTCCCTCATGGCTCCAGGTGCATCCCTCCCAAAGCTTAGCACTCGGTTGAAGAGGATGACCTTCCCTGATAGAGGGGGACAGTTCTTCAGTCAAGGATATAGGAGTAGCTGCACTCCCCTGCTAGAAGCTCCAAACAAGCTCTCAAAGCCTATTTAAAATAGCATAAGTTTCAACAATTGGAGAAGGCTTACTGATCTTCTTCCTCTGGATGTCTGAAGCACTTATCATAAATGCATAGATAACATTGAACACATGACCTTTGTATTATTTGTGTGTATATTCTTCCTTTCTCCAACTCCATTATAATCCAATCCACACCCCCACCACAAACACAACCCCTCATTCCCACATGCTCCCACACACTTGAGCCCTGATGATCTTTACTTGGATGTCTACTGGTGCCACTCACATGGTTAGTCACATAGTTCATGATGTTTTAATTTTTCACAGTAGCCATTGATAGCACTTTAGCTTTATATTGCCCCCACTGCTGGGCAAATAAACTTATACAGTAACTATTGAATGCCAGAAGGCAGAGGGCAGAGATGATTTTTTGTTTACGTTGAATTTCCCCAGAACCTAACACAGTGTCTAGCATGTATTTTATGCTTGAAACTTATTTATTGAATGAATGAATGAATGATGCAGGCCCATTTTTACCATACAGATACCAAATATATATAATATACTTCTAAACATGAAACCTGTTGGTTAATTCGGAGACTAGTGCTAACGTAAATAAGAATTTAGTGAAATGTCTTTTTCTATCAAATCGTATAACACCAGTGAGAGTACACCTACAGTTCAACCAAATATCATCATTTCAATTTTCCAAAATTCAACTACCATTTTATGTTAAGACCAGATTCAATTCTTATGTAAGTTTCTGGTTTGAATCACATAATTCTCCCACCTATCCTCCCCCAGACATTTTATCTTTTAGAATTGTATTTTTGAGTGCTTTACAAGAGGAAAAAAAAATCAAAAGTAACTCTCGCCTTGGTGCATAAATGCATCACTCCCAATGGCTGTGGCAGCAGCTTGTTGACAGTATGAAAATAGAACGGATAAGAGCAGCTTCCAGATGCTACATATGATAAAATAACACACAAGGCAACTGGGTGGTCTTTACTTTTATTTGTGTCCTGAGAGCTATTCTTTTATGTTTTTTTTTCTTCTTTTCATCATCTGTATACCCGCTCCATGATCCAGTGCTAATATCAGAGAACCTAGCTAACAACTACTTTCAGAGATCAACATTCATCTGATTAAGAAAATACTTATTTTTTGAAGAACTATTCTTTTATTATTATTATTATGTTATGTTACTCATCATACATTACATCATTAGTTTTTTTTTAATTTTGTATTGTTATGTTAATCACCATATATGACATCATTAGTTTTTGATGTAGTGTTCCATGATTCAGTGTTTGCATATAACACCCAGTGCTCCATGCAGAACGTGCCCTCTTTAATACCCATCACCAGGCTGACCCATCCCCCCACTCCCTCCCCTCTAGAACCCTCAGTGTGTTTTTCAGAGTCCATAGTCTTTCATGGTTCATCTCCCCCGCCGATTCCCCTCCTTTCATTCTTCCCCTCCTGCTATAGTTATTGAGTGTCTAATATATACCAGGTATTCTTTTATGTGCTGGGGACCCAGTACTGAAAAATATGGGCAAATTCTTGCCATCATGAAGCTTATACTGTAGAGAAGGAGCAGAGAGACAATGAAGTACACATATACCTAAATACATACAAAAATAAGTAAGTTCAAGTAATGACATGTGCTATAGAGAAAAAAAGGATCAAGTGACAGAGAATATTGGAATGAACTCCTTTAGATTCTGTGAATAAGGACGGTCTCTCTGTAAAAGGTAACAGTTGATCTGCGAAGTAAGTGTCAGGAACAACCACACCGTGCAAGATACAGGGAAGATCATTCTAGGCAGAAGAAAAGCACTCATGCAAAATTACCAGTGAAATCCATGAGCATTTACATGATGTTCTACTCTGACATTATTGTTGAATTTTGAAGAGACGGCTTTTATCGCAAATCAATATTTTTAAAAAATTACTTCAATGAGGAAAAAAGAAGCAAGGACCTAAAACATCCCAGACCTGCAACCACAATTTTTTTGAAAGAATTCCAATAATGAAGGTGAAAATTTATTAATCTCCAAGCAGACACAGCATTCCAAATACTTGACAGTTGATCAGAATGGAACATGAGCAGAGAAGCTGTTTGGAAGTCAAGTCTAAGAGTATTGCTATAAAATATAAACATGAGTGAGTAAATACAGCACTGGCTGGGAATAGCTCTGCAAAAGAATAATAGCCCTTCTTCTCCTGTGGTATCAGAGCTCTACCATCAGCATCATGATTTTCATAAATCTCTGTCACCTGTATGGCCTATTGCTGTAGAGCACAAAGCCATCCAAGAGAGAGCCCGATCTGAAGATGGCCCATCTCCCTATTCCATGGTATGAAGCCCCCACTTCAATGGCCTTTCCAGATGGAAATTCCAGTAGTAGTCTGGATACTGTAAATTGTATTCCCTAGATAACCATTTATATTATTGCCAATTTCATTAACAAATCTCATTATTTATTCATTTTATAAATATTTATTGAGTCCCTACTATGAGCCAGGTCTTATTCTGAGAACTGGGGTTCGGGTAGTAAACAAAACATACTAAAATCCTGCTCTTATGAAGCTTATATTGTCATAAAAAAGACCAACAATAAACAAGATACATGAGTGAAATGCAAAGCATTTTATGTAGTTGTAAGAAAAATAAGTAAATCAGGGGATGAGAACATGAAATGTTAATAAGAGATTAAAATTGTAAGTAGGGTGGCCTTACTGAGAGGGTGTTTCAAACCAAGATCACGAAGTTAAGAATGTAGTTGTACATATATTTTGGAGGAGAACATCCCAAGAAGAGGGAATAGTGAGTGCCATAGAACAGAGATAGCAGGGAGACAAGCGTGCCAGCCTAACGAGAGAGCTAGTGAAGACAGAGCAGATTACACAATGGAGGGATAGAAGATGATTTCAGGAAGCAAGGGGAAAAGAAATCATCCATGCTTTTTGCTCTGAGTAAAACAAGAAGCCAGTGGTGGTTCTGAGTAAAGGAGTGACACAGTAAGGTCTATACTACAAGAGAGTGAGGGTGGATGATGTTTGTGCATGATGGAACCATGAGTGTGTTTCTGTCTCCCCTTCCCTTCTTTTGCAAGAATGTATATCATCAAAAAAATGACATATCTTATGAGTCTTTCCATACTCCATGAATATAATATCTGGAAGGCTCTGGGTTTCAAGGCTGTACTCTAAAGGATACCATTGGAATAAAGAATGCCATATCTCCATTCTCATTTCCTTCTGGATTTGAGCATCTCTTATGTACCAGGCACTATTCTGGATATTAAGGGAAACACTTGACGCAGGAATTCTGAGTGAAACTAAGATTCTAACTAAAAATTCTAAAGCCTATTATTTTCAAATTCTCTCCAAGGTGCAGAACTTCAAGAAATATGAAAATACCCCAAACTAAAAGAGGTACACTTCATACATCATACACATTGACAAATTTCTTCTGGAGTCAAGGTGGATGAGCTGTGTCTGCAGAAAGCATGGAGGACAGATCTGTATGTAACCTTTACTCCACTACAAGACTGATCTCCTTAGAGGTAGCCTACAGAAATGTGACCAAGCAGCCCTCCCACAGAAATAGAGCAGAACACACAAAACAGACACAATATGAAAAATAGAAAGAAATTGAACTAAATAATACCAATTAAGCAATCCCAATTCTATGGGGACAAATAGAAGTTAGGGGTTACTAGGAAAACTAAAATTTCAAAAGATAAGTTTTCAAAGATAAAAAAAATCAAAACACATTTAGGCAAAAAGAACTGCTTTTCTGTAGGTAAAATCATGGTCCAGTTTCAAACTTCCTTTCCATCCCACATGATAGAAGACACCGGCATCGAGTTTTGTGAAATACAAAGTAACCACTAAAATCATTCTTATGTGAGGGTGAATGAACGATTATTTCAAATAAGAGGGATAACAGAAAATAGACCTTCTGTGTAGCATTCTGGCAAGTGGAGCTAGAGCAGGCTTTGGATTTTATTAACTTTCCATTAATAAGAGATGAGTGGGACAGCTACTATGCAAGTGCTGGTGTAAAATAACCAGTGGTAATGAAACTAGTTAAACATAGAATTTAGACAAAAATGGTCATAAAACTCAATACAACATGAAAAATACACAATATGGAAAACATCCCATTTCTGCTTTCAAACCTCACATAGTCTGATACCTATACCTACTTAATAAATATGTCACAAAAATAAAGCTACAAAAACCTCTCACTTTTGAGTTTAGAGGTGAAATCTAAATAAAATACTAACAAATCACATTCAGCATGATATTAAAAACAATACACTGCAAACAAGTAATATTTATTACAAGAATGTGAGGGTTGTTTAATATTAGAAAATCTATAATATAGAACTTACACCTTTAGATCCCAAAGTAAAAATAAATAATTATTTCAAGAGATCCTAAAATGTTTAGCAAAACTCAGTATCCCAGCCTGAGCAAACTTTTAGCAAAAGGGGGATACAATGAAATTCCTTGACATAATAAAGCATCAGGAACCAACACTATTCTCAATAACTCAACAATTTTGACTCAATAGATATTAACTAAGCTCCACCAAGGATGTAAGTATATAAGGAAGAATCTAGGCAGACTGTCCCTGTCCTTCATGGAGTTTACACTGTAATAGAGGCTAAGTTTTCAATGAAGACCCACAAGGAGGTGAAGAAACTTGTTATGTATATGTCTGTGGGAAGAACATTCCAGGCACAGGGCTGAGGGCAGTGAGAGAATTCACAATTGAATGGAGCACCAGCCATTTTCAGTAGAGTCAGAAGCAAGTTTTCTATCTCTTGTATCATTGTTTGTCATTACTGTCAATGCTCTGGAAGTTCTAGTACCTTCCATAGAGGAAGAAGAAGGAAAAGAGGGGGAGGGGAAGTGGATGGTGAGGAGGGGAGATGGGAAGAAAGAAAATGAGATAGAAGAAGAGAAGGAAGAGGAACAGAAAAGGGGAAAATGTAGTAGTAAAACTAAAAACAGAACAATTATAACTAATTGTAGATTATATAATTCTATAATTAGATTAAAAAACTAATAAAATTTGGCATATTTGGGTAAGTAGCAATAAACACTTTTTAAAAAATTAGTATTTTCTTTATGCCAGCAATTAAAAAAACAAAGTTTAATGGAAAACAAATCCAATTGCCAATACTAACCATATTACAAAATACTTAGGAATAAACTTAAAAAGGAAGTTTAGAAAACCTACAGAACATTTCTTAGAAATACAGCAAAAACTTTAATACTCACAAAAAAATACAAAGAACCCCTGAAAGAATTATTCCAATTGAGAGTCTAAAGTAATTAAGATACAAAAAATCTGAGCAAAAAATTCAATGGTGCTTTTTCTGGGTAGGATGTGACAATTTTTTAAACTTAGCCTAATGATAAAATAAGTGAATACATATCAGACAAATTGAAAAACATGATTAAGGAGAACAACTTAGATGCTAAATATCACGGCAATACAAAATAATAATAAAAGAAAAGGTGGTACCAGCAATCACAATAGAAAAAATATATATAGCATGATAAAAAGCCTATTTGACTTAAGAATATATGAGGATTTGGAATATTAAAATATTTTAAATTCAGAATTTAGATGTTATAAAAAATAGTGGAAGACAAGAAATTCATAAATTATTTAAAATACAATGTTTATAAAAAATAAAAATGATTTATTTTAAAAAGATACAGCAGACCTCATACAGAGGTATGCAGAGGCATTTCATGATCGCTAAAATCTTTCCTAAGGCAAAAAGGAAAAAAATAATTCTACAAGTTCCCTTTGTAATCATTCCTATAGTAGACTTCACTCTGATACTGAATATAATGGTATTAAAAAACAAAGATCATGGGGCACCTGGGTGGCTCAGTCACTTAAGCGTTGGCCTTCAGCTCAAGTCAGAATCTAGGGTCCCAGATCGAGCCCCAGGTCGGGCTCCCTGCTCAGCAGGGAGTCTGCTTCTCCTTCTCCCTCTGCCCCTCCCCTGCTTGTGTTTTCTCTTTTTCTCTCTCTCTCAAATAAATAAATAAAATCCTAAAAAAAAAAAAAAATTCAAATGAGTACATTTTAAAGATCTTATTGTCTCTATTCAGTGATTCTAGAATTGGACAGCATCCCATATAGTAGATAGAAAGGAATGTTGAGTTGTACAGAATGAAAAACTTTTACAGGCAGAAGAGAGGAGAACAGGGAAGTTATACTGGTAAAAAGGGGATCGGTTGGTGTCTATCAATGGACAGCAGGGGTCTATCAAGCAGATTACCTCATTAGGGCTGCCCAGATAATTCCAGATTGACAGGTTTGAGATCCCTTTCCTGGGAGAAGCTGAAACTGCAAGGAAGTTAGGGAGTTAGCTAGTAAGTCTTGGTTTGGTGACTTGGGGCATAGCATAAGTGACTCCATTTTGAACCTGTTTGTCTTTTTCTTAACAGTGGCAACATGAGTTCCCTGGCTTTCCAGTGGGAAGTAACATGGCATAGGTAAAAGATCATGAGTATTCACGTTTGAAATGTGGATTCAAAACTTGACTATAATACTCGGTATATATATAATTTTGGAAAAATCCACATCCTATAACTTCAACTTCCTCATTCATATCATGTGGCTATTATATCTACTTCAGAGTCTATTGAATAGAAAATTCACTTAAAAACCAGTAAATGTGCAAACGTCATTTTACCCTCAGTACCTTGCAATTTCTGATCTAACTGTTACCCCTCCACTTGTCTTAAGGGCTTGACTCATTATTTGACAGGCCCGGTTCAGATATTCTCAGTTGGTTCCTAGCCCCATCACTGCCCTTTACGTTATTCCCTGCATTTTGGGGGCTAAAAGCCTCAAAATTATATAGCAGATTCTCTTGCCAACAGCGTTCTATTTAAATTCCACCAAAGAGAGGAATCCCATGAACTGTTAAAGCTGAAAAAGAAGAAACATTTCCCCCCTGCAGCACTAGGTAAGCATGAGGGCAATGACAAACATGAGGTTTGGCTTGACTTCCAGTTAAGACACCTTCAGCATTATGGGCAGCTGAGAATAAACAGAAGTAGCTTCCTATGGTTCCAATAATTCCTATTTTGTTAAAACTAGAAGCAATTTTCGATGACCTTCACCTCCCTGGACTTTGAAAGCATCTAAATAAATGATAACATATTATCGGTTTTAAGATACTTTGATATTTCAGGAATGATAAAGGGGGGCATATGCACATCCTAGAAATGACAAAACACGATGCCAAGACAAATTTCTGTTTCTGTGCGGAACCCTGACCGATAACTCTATCCTAACATTATTATGCATGTCAGGGGGTTTCAAGCTGAGCCTTTTCCTGCTTTGTGTCTTTTGCATAGGGTCTGGTTCAGAGTAATTGTGTATACGTTTATTGTGTGAATACATGAATGAATTCTCTCCCTCACATCACCCAAAACACACTCCCTGCCATGTACACACATAAAGTGAATCACAGAAATCCTATAATTGGTCACATAATTACATTATCTAGTGTGTTTCTATTGCTAGTTATTTAGGAATATTATATAAGAAAAGTAAAGTAAGTAACTGGACATCTCAGAAAGAAAAAAATGAAAAGTGGCTCATAATATTTAATTACCCAGCATGGCCTACTTTGTTGATAAGTTAACAACCTACTTAGCGAGTGTATCGAGTTTATTTCGTTTGCGTAAGTTCCCAGCAGTATAACTTCCCTCCTATTAAAACTTTATTTTCAATTATATAAATGTTGATTTTTTTACATGCTATTTTTTCAAATACTCTAGCCTATATCAGTCTATGATATTTAACTTCTCTATATTTGATGATGACCATTCTAGGCTTCCTTGAACTTGCTCCTCTTTTAATTTCCCTGAGGCCATGACACTGAACTTCTTCCAGCTTTCTCTGGTTGTGACTTCCCCATTATCTCCCTAAGCTTCTTTTCCTTCTTCTTTTTTTGAAAGGTATCATACACATTTCAACTCTTTCAGTCTCCTACCGAAAGAGGAACGGTACCCGACTTGAATCACTGCCAAATCTCGTGAAGTCTCTCAGCTTGCTGATTTTAAGCAATTAAAGAAAGATGTAAATATCCACAGCTGCCAATCAATTGATTTTTCTACACTCTGGTATATTTTGCAGATTTGATGGGTACAGTTCCCCTCTCCCCACAGACTGCAGCTGCAAATTTGCAACTTTTGAATTTCTGTTCATTTGCCATTTGAGAATTTTGTTTTGGAAAAATTAAAACTTTTTTGTGTTAAAAAAAAATCAGTCAGCATTCTCCATAAGTACCGTATGAGGGAACGATATAGCAGGTGAAAGACCAGCGGTCTGGTTAATAAGAATGGGCTCCTAAGGGCTCTAAAACATACCCCATCCAAGTATTTCTCACCTTTGGTACCTACATGAATGGGTTTGCTCATGAAACTGGAAGTGCCCCAAAGGAATATAATCTTGGTGTCATAGAGAAAGCCTTCTTTGAGCATCCATAGTCCTTAATGCTTAATTGTATATTGCAACCTTATACCCATGCCTGAATGTGAACACTTCTACTCTTAATATTTGGCAAGTAATTGAGTTTTGTTTCTGTGATCTAAGAAACACGCTTCTGTAGATTCTTGCTTAGATCAGGTCAATAATATACCTTTTCCCCACTGCAAAGGTATTGTTTCATTAAACAATGTTTTGTTCAGCACATTCAATGTGCCAGTGTCTAGAGCAAGATGGAGTCCTTGACTCACTCAAACTGCTGATGTTTCATGCTGTAATTCATTTCTCTCACAAATGTTTTCTTTACTCACCTTTACGTGTTTCAGAATCATTACTTTCTACCTTCAAAGAACATGTTTTGGGGTTACTATAATATTCTTGGAAATGAATTATTCTTGAAGTTGGAGAGGGAGTTAGAGGATCTTTGATAGGAGTTCTTTAACATTCTTCAGATGTGAGTGAATCCTAAAAAGAAATGGTCCCAGGAAGAAGGGGGGAAAGGCAAGGTTATTATTAGCAAGCTTTAAGAAATTCAAATATTGTTGAACAGCTAAGAAATGCAGCTATAAAAGAGATTTCAAGCTGTAAAACATGTCAAAAAGCAGTAATTAGATCCAACCCACTGGCAGAAACTCATACAACAAATTCTGTGTCTAATCCTAAAAACAGTCACTGTCTTTCTATTCCATTCAATCATAATACCCTGTAGCAGAAAATAGCGTTCCAATGGAGAAAGATGGAACTACTAGTAGATGAAGCAACGTAATTAACGTCCCTCTCAACACCTCCTTTACTGTGTGAAAGGAGACACTCCTAGGGATTGACTTTGGATGCATCCTCGTTTGCCTGCTTCTAGGTTTAGAATCAAAACCCTGTGGGAATGAGGTGCCTATGACTAAGACCTTTGCATAGAGATAAGGGGGCATTTATCAGCAAAACTACCACACAAGCAGTAATCTTGACAGGGCAACTGGCAATAATCAGGTAAAGCAACTCATTTTCAAGAAACGGAAGACGATGATGGAATAATGAACATCAGGAGGGAAAGTGAGTCCAGGCTTAATAACACCCCCCAGAGTGGAAGCAATAACAGAGGGCACGGAAGTGGCCATTAACCTTGATGACTGTGAAGACAAAGTGATCAGTATGGAAGTGTGGACACAGAGCTAGACCTCTGAGCCACAGGAAGAATAAATTTTTTCCAACACAGGATTGCCTGTTTGATTTGTTTTCGTAGCCTGCAAATAAAACATTCCATATGTTTCTGATTGTGAGTGAAATGGAGGGGAAAATAAAACATCCTAGTTTCAAAGTGGGCTCCAAATGTTCTCAAATGTCTCCTTCCGTGGATGGGGATTCTATTATGGTCTCCAGAAATATTATGATGGGCAGGGGCATACAATTCTTAAAGAATTTGTACAGGTGTCTGAGCAATATGATTCTCTTCTGAAGCTTACTTAAATTCTTCTGTTTCTTACATGGGGAAACATCATTTTTAAAACACTATTTGGACATGATTGATTATATCTAATGTTAAATTTAAGAATTGCGATGACTAACACTTCTAATTATTAGATAAAAAAGCAAATTCCGGATAATACCAATATGCTTATGCTTAGGACACAAGATACATTGAAAAATACAGAGCAATGCTGAAGATCTCAGAAAAACACCCAATGTAGCCATTTCCTTCCTAAAAAATTTTTCTCATTTACTAATAAAAAACATTCATTATAGATAATTTTGGAGAGGGATTTACTGTATTTTAATGTATGTTCTTTTAATTTATATTTTAGCTAAAGATACTATAAGTCATTTTCTTATACCAAGATTGTCTAAGTACTAACCCATGAATTGTTTTTATTTTTATGGATTGCAATCTTATGTTTAAATAACTCAACTAAAAAATACTTTGGTACCTGCTGTGTGGGGAGACCCTAACTCACTTTTTTTCTAGTTAGTAAAATTTCCCAATATAATTAAATGAATAACTATCCCTTTACTAATGTTTCCAATGGTTCTATAATGATATTAGATATTAGTTAATATACTTCAGGGAGTATTCCCAGGCTGCTGCTGTTACACGGATCTGGCTCTTGATGATTGGATCCTCACTATATATTCTCCTCACTGTCATTTTATAATGCTTTTTAATAACACCTCATTGGGAAGTCTCACTACATTGTCCTTCTAATTTTACTTCTTAATTGTATATTCCTTCAGAGGTCTGTAGAAATGTTTTGTCCAATTTAAAAATATCACATTGGAGTAGGATTAAATTAAACTAAAATATATAAATTGACCAGGAAATTTTAGTCAAATTAAGTACATATCCATGCTGTCTTTTGCTGCTCTTCCGATCTCCTCAGGAATGCCCCTCCTTAGAATTCTCCCTGCCCTGAACACACTTCCCCAGATATTGACAAAGCTTGTCCCCCAAAGCAAGGCTTTGGATCAAAGGGCATCTCTTCAGAAAAGCCTTTCCTGATCACCTTGGTATCCGGTAGCACCATGTCTTCACACTCCATCCTCTGGACTTGCTGTGTTCTTCTTCACAGCAGTCATTATTACCAGACGTTTACGTTATGTACTTCTTTGTTTATTTGTCTGTTAAGTGATAATCCCTCAGCCCCTAGAACAAGTGCCTGCACATAAAAAATCCTTAATAAATATCTTTTGAAGAAATAAATGTTTGAAATAAGTGCCGCCTACATTCAATATTTTGTGATTCCCCAGTGAGGTCACTGTAATCAGCGGGTTGTCAGCCTTCAGCTTTCCTGCAGTCGTTTTCCAAATGCTCTCCTGAACTCTCTCTCTGCGGGGGTGTCTGGAGGCGGAGTAACGTCACATTCAACTATTCCCTATCTGCGATTTGACAAACTCCCACTGCCCCTAATGCTCCTACAGTTCTGCAGAGCTCGTGCCTGAAATGACTATACCTGGTGGCAAAGAATAGATGTTTCCCTCAGATTGCTTCCAAGAGCCTGTCCTGAATTTTGAACCATAAACTGATGTTTATGAAGCACCTACCAGGGGTCAGACATGCTGGGAACATCTTGTAAATGGGCTCTTTTGATCCTCACGGCAATCCTGCCAGGTGTGTTATATCACCTCCCATATTCATAGACGGAAAATCATGGAGTTGAAGTAAGTTGTCCAAGGGGCCATAACCAGCATGGAGCAAATCCAAGATCTGGACATAATCAAACACTTAAAAGCCAGATATTCTTTCTCTCACTCCCTCCTTTGCCCTCTCCCCTCCTCTCTCACTCTCTCTCTCCCATGAAGATGCTGTGTTTTTACCCACAATTAGCTAAACTGTAAAATTTGAGGTCACAGTTACCAAGATTGCCCTCACTCTGACACCAACTTCAAATTCAGAGAGTTCCCAAAAGGGCCTCTAGTTTTTATAATTTACTAGACTCGCTCACAGAACACACTAAAGGCTATTATACACACAGTTATGTTTTTTCTTACAGGGAAAAGATACAGATTAAAATCAACCAAAGGAAGGCATGCATAGGGCAGAGTCTGGTAGGGTTCCAAACACAAATGTTCAGGAGGTATTATCCTCCCGGCATTGATGTGTGACAATATTCACAGAGTAAGGAATCTCACTCAAGCTTTTAATGTGGAGTTTTTATTGGGGCTTCATTATGAAGGCATGATTGACTGATTAATTGCCTACATGGCTGAACTCAGTCTCAAGGTCAACTGATACTGTGTGACCTAAATCACATGATTGCACTTTTTGTTGTGGGCAGCTCCCACCCTGAGACTATCTGGCATAGCTGGCTGCAGCGTAAGATCCAGCGAAAGCCTCTGCCTTACACAAATGCACTCCTATCAGACATGACATGCATTACCTCCCGGAGGCTGAGGACAATAGACGT
The DNA here is from genome assembly GCF_003265705.2 of Callorhinus ursinus. Taxonomy (NCBI): domain Eukaryota; kingdom Metazoa; phylum Chordata; class Mammalia; order Carnivora; family Otariidae; genus Callorhinus; species Callorhinus ursinus. The sequence continues at coordinate 57,543,314 of NW_027397070.1, forward strand.
ATCTCTATCTTTGGGCAAGGCCAGATTCTTTACTACCCAGTACCTGAATTAGCCATGCAGCCTTCAACATCTCCTTGTGGAGACAAGATGGTCCATTATCATGGCCAGAGTGCTTTGACAAGTCATACAAACTTAAACTTCTGGACTCAGGCCAGTCACTGCAACAGACTGGAGACAGGCTGACACATGCACAGATCAGATCCGATCATGTCAGCTGTTTCCCCAAGTGCTGTGCTCTATCCCTTGAAACTTGTGATAGACTTGGCAGGTTTTTACAGTACTAAGCTGAGAAAAAGCTCAGACGACAGTGAAAGTAAAGCATCAGGACTGTAAACTGCTAATTGCCAATTCCATGTGTTTGCAAGACAAATAGCAGCGAGAATTATCAGTGGTGAGAATTCGTTGAAGTTTGTACTTACATCACTAACAGAAATTTGGAGTTAGGTTGAAATCATATCTCTCACTAATTCTATCCTCATCTCCAAATCAAGAATCATTAATGTAAAAATTAGGGATTGTTGAGTTTAAGTCCCAACTCTCCCAAACATTTGCTCTATATTTTTATGCAATCTACCTAATTTTGTCTCTGTGTTTTGGGGATATAGGACTTGTGAGCAATGTAATACCATGCATTATAAAAATAATTAGCTCAGACTCTGAGTTCAAGTCCAACTTCTGATCTCTACAAGCTGTGTGATTCTCAGTAGGTTGCTTAGTCTTTCTGGGCTTCAGTTTCTTCATCTCTAAAATACCTAATCCATTAGGGACTTTGTCATAGAAGAAATGCTCAATGCGTGTTATCTATTATTGTTATTACTAAAGCAATGGGATGAAGTGAAAACCAGCCAGTTACAGGGTTTTTGCTGTTAAATATGCGTAATCCAAAATGGTTTCGTGTTCACTAAGATCAACTAGCCTACTAATACAGATCATTGGGAAACAAAACGTTCCTGACTAAAGCTCACCAGTTAGTATAAACCAGAAAGATGGAAGACAGTGACAGACCTGGTGTGGCTCTTGCTAAATAAATTAATGTTAATTTTGAAAACAATAAATAACTATAGAAATGTAAAGTGTAATGGTTAATAGTACTGTCCCTTCTCTATATGCCCAGTGATCTCCATGGAGGGGGTCTCAGCTTGAGAAAAAAAAGAAAAATATTATGCTCCTATCCTCTTATCAATAACTGAATAGAGAACCATTAGGATTGGTTTTCAATACACAAAGGAGACAAATGGAGAATAGAATGTAATTAAAAAGGTATGACCAGAGGTAAACTCCTCAGGGAGTCCTTTTTTTTTTTTTCTCTTCCTTTTTGCATTTGGAGGTTGCTGTTCATTAATCACTGGGTTTTTAAACCTTCTCTTGTCTTGACATCTTTTTCTGGTAAAGATCTGTTACTATGATCACTCTACTAATTGATCTACTGTTTAAAATAAGATCAGAAATAGTTTGTTGGCAAATCACATGGTTAAATACGTCCCTTATAAACATGAATAATGAGAATAACAATATAAATAAGATATTTATGACACATACATTTTATTTACACATCATAACACATATATGTTACATAATTTATATTTATAGATTGTATGTTTAGAAGTATACATTGTTTTATAATAGGTATTACTGTAACTTCTATTTTTTGAATATTTTTATGAGATCCATACTGTACTTGGGTCTTAGTATTGCTCCTAAATAATATACTGTTATCTTCAATTTTTAGTTGAAAGCACAGAGATTCTAAGAAGATAAGTGAGTTTTCTGGACTCACAATAATTACAGAGCTGGTATGTGAATCCTGATCTCTGACAAAAAGGTTTGTGACCTTGCCAATATTCCATGGTGGTGATTGTAAAAAAAAAAAAGCAAATTAAGAATAATTGCTCATATCCTGAATGCTTAACATATTCCAACAATTCCATATTCCTATGTACCATAAACACTGTACTAAATGGTTTATTTTCATTGTCTGAGGACTTAATTTCAGAATAATCAAATAATTTGATCATGTCTATAGTTAGGTACTTTCCAGAATATGCCATGTTCTGGAACTATTCTTCAATTTAATGATGTCTCTATTATGTTGAGGACATTTCGAACATCTCTGGCGTACTCAGGTGAGAGGTGTCAAAACTCCAGCCACTGTGAAAGATCAAGGACCAAAAAGTAAAAAGATCTAAATTCTATAATTAACAAGCCATGATCGTATTGCTGATCTGTCATACTCGGACTCTCTTTGAGGTCCGAGTCAAGTCATTTGATTCCTTTATATTTGGAATGCATTGTCAATAAAGAAGTAAATTAAACACATCTGTAAAGGATGTTAAAGAGAAGTTTGGGCACACTTGTGTAATGGATGTTATTATTACATAGCTGCCTTACTTTCTAAAAGGGTATTATCACACAGTAGAATGAATGCAGGATATCATCTAGGAGGAAGCCGAGAAAGCCAGAACCTAAAACCTACCCTGATTTCATTTCTTATAAAATTTCATTTGTTCTCATCTCAGTATGTAACCTGGACCTCCGTAAAGGCCTTATTAACATTGATTGCTTATCGATTTGTCATACGCCAATGTTTGCTTGCGATGTACTTGACATTTGGCTATCATAAAAAATGGGGGTTGGCAGATCTGTGTCAACTTAACTTTTAACCAAAACACTATGCAATTGAACAGAAAAGCAATGCGAACATTATGCATTTGATTCCAGTTCATGTGCTCAATGGGCATTTTAGAGTGCCCATCCTTGAAATTCTAATGCATGTCAAGTCAGTATGTAAATACCAGCAATTCTGGGGAGATTTGTAATGTAGAGCCCTATGCTAATGAGCACTATCCCTGGGAACTAGAGGTTTTCCTTTCCCCCTGAAATATGACTGAAGACTGCTATTGGAAAACAGATAAACTTATGAAGTTGTTTGGACACACTTAGCTGTTAATAGATGTAAAGTGCCTAGACCAGGGCCTGGAATTGTTTACCAGTGACAATAAATAGTAAACGAACATTAGTTCCTTATACAGCCACTTACCTATCTCTAATGATAATAAAATAAAATTAAACAAAATCAAATCCCCAACAACAAAACCCAGATATGGAAAGTTGACTAAGGGAAATGTAAAACATATGTGTTTTCAACTCAGTGCAGAGAAAGTGTTCTCATTCAGCCTGTTTGGAAACTTGGAAGTTTACAGATGAAGATGTCCTCCTCATCAGGTATTTCAAAGGCTCGAATGGATGTCTGTTGTCAACCTTTATTTGTAAAGAGGGAAAGGTATGGTGGTATCTCTGATGACAGTACCATTTAAAGTTTGTTTTCTTAGTCATTGTTCTACACCCCAAATGCTTTCATTATAGAATGGCTCACTGTTGCTCCTCATAAAATATTGGGGGGATAATGTGGAGTAACAGAAAGATCCATCCTGGTCTAACCAATTCTAACATGCTCTAGCCCCAAGGCTATTATTTATTTACTATGTATAATGTCTTAAGCTCTATGTACTATAAAATGGAAAAAGACATAACTCCTTCTTCTAAATGTTATTGGAAGAACTAAACGTAACATACTCTAGCCAATATAAAGCACTGTGTGGCTGTAGGTCATATCACTGACAGTATCTTGTGTTTGTCCTTTGCCGCAGAATAAACAGTGCCATACCTCCAGAGTTAGAAAGGTATCTTGCCTCCAGTCAATGTAAGTATTCTGTAAAGGGGTTCCTCCACATGTAAATTATTTTTTAAAAGCAGCCTATTAAAGTGCCTTTGAAAAGTTTACACTGCAGTTTCTCCTGCATGTATGGATCTTTTCCTCTTATAAAATCCCAGGGCATTTCAAATAAAGAAAGGTCATTTAGCTCATCCGGTCGATTATAGCAGTGATCCGTTTCCCCAGTGAGAAACAAGGGAAGTGTTTCTCAATGTGTATCAGGAAAAAAAACCTCTTAGACCATTAGGACTAAAGCATTGCATATGCCACAAGCAGTAGGCACCTAATTTCATCACAGACGATTGATGATTCGGCCATCCAGGCTGAATCAGATCCGGGACACTGGGATTCGGTGCTTCAGTAGGGAGGCAGGTTCACTGCAGTCTTCATCCAGTTTAAAAAATATTTTATTGACACATAGAGCATGCAGAGTCATAAAAATATATCATGTTTATCACTGCTTTTATGGCATGCATAGATATGACACAGGGGCATTGATCCGTAAGTATTAGACAAGACTTTATTTCACTCCTAAGCTGCTACAAATAATGCAGAGCTCAGCTTCTATCCTCTGAGCAGACAGGACAGATCTCACCAGAAATAAACATTGAAGAAAAACAGAAAAATCAATGCAGATGCATATATTAGTGAAATGTCCTGATTGGGTTTTGTATGTGCTAAGCAAGCCTGTTAGTAATCCTCTAAGCACACGTTTCTGCCAAAGGCATCAGGTTTTGAAAGATGATCATGTTTCATGGATGTGGGAATCCAGCCAGGAAATTTACCTGTAAGCACTTTGACTAACACCCATAGTTTATGATTACATTATCACCCAGACTCTGATACACATTTTTATGGAGAGTGGTTTCCTGAAGAATTATGATCTGAGACATTTGGTTTGTGAGTTACTGAGTGGACAAATAGTTAAGACCGGCTCTAGATTTAACAAACAATTATCCTTTATCGGCAACCAGTTTAGGGCAAAGTTGGAGGGGCAAAGTATTATGAGGGGACCAGAGAGAAGGTTGACATTTGCATATAAATGGCAAGTGTAAGTAAGTGGAAAGGAAGCATTAAGAAATTTGCATCTTATTTAAGCCTTGTCCTTATTCAGCAGAAAAGTCCTTGTCACAACTTGTTGGGCTGTATTAGAATGGGAGCCCGGGGCAAAGACAATGTTGACAAAGATGATGGGAAATGAAGGCTTTAGAAACATGGATTGCGTGCGTATCTGCCAAGTCCTCAGAGAAAGATCTCAGACTTTCTCATGTGGTGATACATCCCAGACCTGGCTAAATATTTAGCTCACCTGCAGGCATAGACACTCTCCCCTTACCTAATGCCCCACTCCTATAGTCTCCCTAAAGGTTACTTTTCTTCTGAGACACCATCAGACTTTCCTTTGTGTTAAGGCACTTGTATATGAATTTTCTGTCGAGGTGACTTAAACTTTTTCAAGGCAAGAATCATTTCGTTAGTGTGTGTATATATATTCCATCATGCCCACTCTCTATGATAGTGCAGCAAATGGCATATATTAGGCCCTAAAGAAATAAATGGTGAATGAGTAAATAAAGAAAGAGAAGCAGCAGTGCAGAATAGCATCATTATAATGCTCTTCTTGTAGTGTTGCTTCAGTCATGAGCTGAGAAGCACCACCATCAATAAGAACTATTGAAAATAGAAAATTTCAAGATGGTCTCGTTAGGAAAACAAAAATAAAATAAATACCGTCTTTTTGCAGAATTACCTATTTCTTGTTTCAAGTGTTTCAAATTTAGGACTTGATTTTCTCTGTGTTTGAGAAAAGCCTACATGAGCAGATATGGTCTCAAAATGAGACGACAAGCAGTAGTAGACCCACAGCTTAATATCAAAGAATAAAACAAGAAAAAGTTTTCTTGTCACTAAAAGTAAAGGTATACATTATTTTGTTTTATTGTGTTTAAAATCCGTTGTCAGCTGCCCTATAATGAGCTGGGCAACAGCAGGTTTCTTTTGTAATAACCTGATAAGACATATTGAATTCTCTTCTGTATTCTAGAATGAGAGTCGCACGGAAGGAGTGGTTGGGCTCCTTTGCACTATGGAGTCATTTACCTGTTCAGGATGGCTTGCTGAAGGATTGTAAAGAATTGCAGGCAGGCACTTTCCCTTGGTGGAACAATTGCTCATACAGAGTTTAACTTGTCTCTGGATTCCAAGATACTTCCAAAGTGTGCTATTTAGAGAAGAGGAAAAAAGTTGTTTTCAACCAAGAGACAAATGTCATTCCATTTCTTGTTTTTAAGCAGCAGTATTTATTTTTTTCTTTTTTTTAAATTTAAATTCAATTAACATACAATGTATTATTAGTTTCAGAGGTAGAGTTCAGTGATTTATCAGTTTATATAAGACCCAGTGCTCATTACATCACATGCCCTCCTTAATGTCCAACACCCAGTTACCTTGCCCCCCAGCCCCCCTCCCCTCCAACAATCCTCAGTCTGTTTCCTATGATTAAAAGTCTCTTATGGTTTGTCTCCTTCTCTGATTTTGTCTTGTTTTATTTTTCCTTATCTTCCTCTATGATCCTCTGTTTTGTTTCTTAAATTCCACATATGAGATCATATAATAATTGTCTTTCTCTGATTGACTTATTTCTCTTAGCATAACACCCTCTAGTTCCATGCACATCCTTGCAAATGGCAAGATTTTGTTTCAAAAGATAGAAATGGAAGGAAAACTTCCAAACTCTTTCTATGAAGCCAGCATTACCTTGATCCTAAAACCAGACAAAGACCCCACCAAAAAAGAAAAGTGTGGACCAATATCCCTGATGAGCATGGATGCCAAAATTCTCACCAAAATACTAGCCAATAGGATCCAACAGTATATTAAAAGGATTATTCACCATCACCAAGTGGGATTTATCCCTGGGCTGCAAGGGTGGTTCAACATCCATAAATCAATCAATGTGATACACTACATTAATAAAAGAAAGGACAAGAACTATATTATTCTCTCAATAGATGCAGAAAAAGCATTTGACAAAATACAGCATCCTTTCTTGATCAAAACTCTTCACAGTGTAGGGATAGAGGGAACATACTTCAACATCATAAAAGCCATATATGAGAAGTCCACAGTGAATATCATTCTCAATGGGGAAAAGCTGAGAGCTTTCCCCCTTAAGATTCAGAACATGGCAGAGATGTCCATTATCACCACTGTTGTTCAACATAGTACTAGAAGTCCTAGCCTCAGCAATCAGACAACACAAAGAAATGAAAGGTATCTGAATCAGCAAAGAACTCTCACTCTTTACAGATGACATGATACTCTATGTGGAAAACCCAAAGACTCCACCCCAAATTTGCTAGAACTCATACAGGAATTCAGCAAAGTGGCAGGATATAAAATCAATGCACAAAAATCAGTTCCATTTCTCTACACTAACAATGAGATAGAAGAAAGATAAATTAAGGAGTTGATCCCATTTACAATTGCACCCAAAACCATAAGATACCTAGAAATAAACCTAACCAAAGAGGCAAAGGATATGTATTTGGAAAACTGTAGAACACTCATGAAAGAAATTGAGGAAGACACAAAGCAATGGAAAAACATCTCATGCTCATGGATTGGAAGAACAAATATTCTTAAAATGTCTGTACTACCTAGAGCAATCTACACATTTAAAGCAATCCCTATAAAAATACCATCAACTTTTTTCACAGAGCTGGAACAAATAATCCTAAAATTTGTATGGAACCAGAAAAGACCCCAAATACCCAAAGGGATGTCGAAAAAGAAAACCAAAGCTGTTGGCATCACAATTCCGGATTTCAAGCTGTATTACAAAGCTGTCATCATCGAGACAGAATGGTACTGGCACAAAAACAGACACATAGATCAATGGAACAGAATCGAGAGCCCAGAAATGGACATTCAACTCTATGGTCAACTAATCTTCAACAAAGCAGGGAAGAATATCCAAGGGAAAAAAGACAGTCTCTTCCACAAATGGTGTTGGGAAAATTGGACAGCCACCAGCAGAAGAATGAAACTGGACCATTTCCTTACACCACACACAAAAACAGACTCCAAATGGATGAAAGATCTAAATATGAAACAGGAATCCATCAAAATCCCAGAGGAGAGCACAGGCAGCAACTTCCGTGACCTCAGTCGCAGCAGCTTCGTACTAGACACGTCTCCAAAGGCAAGAGAAACAAAGGCAAAAATTAACTGTTGTGACTTCATCAAGATAAAAAGCTTTTGCGCAGCAAAGGAAACAGTCAACAAAACCAAAAGACAACTGACAGAATGGGAGAAGATATTTGCAAATATCTTATCAGAAGAAAGGCTAGTATACAAAATCTATAAAGAACTTTTCAAACTCAACACCCAAAGAGCAGTATTTAAAGAGGCATGCCCCAGCTGTCCACTACATATCAGATCATCTTAGGTGACAGAGTGCAAAGTTGTCTCATGTAGCAGCTCTAGGAATCACCTGCTTCCTAACCATGGGCAGGTTACCTACCTTCTCTGTTGTCTCAGTTTTTCCATCCCTAAAACAGGGAACAATAAAATACTTATTTCTAAGGAATAAATGAGTTGACACATAGAAAGCACTCAGAAGAGTGCCTGACACAGTAAGTCTGCTATGTTAAATACTATTTGGGGGCTCAAAAAGGTTCTTTTGGGAGCACTGAACAAAATTTGTTTCTCTTGCTTCTTTTCCATCTCAGTTCACAGCACGACAAAATACTCTCCGCTCCAAGTGCTTCTTTCCCCCCCCATTCATTGCCACTATCCTCCAATTCCCAATCCCTTCCTTCCTAGTTTTTAATGCCATCAAGTTCCTGTTAAAAATGTGAGCATTCAGCATTTACCCAAACACTCGCCATTCATTGAGAAAATGCAGTGAGATTTCATTGTCCCCTGAATGAAGTTTCAAGTTCTTAGGCTTCTAGTGTTCTTAACTTTTCTATCCTTTATCTCCCACTGCCGCATCCACCTCCTGCAGGCTACCTCCAGTGAGGACTGCTTATCATTCCTCAAACATAGCTGTGCACTTTAATCTCTGTTCCATCTACCTGGAATGACTTTTTCCTCCAAACTTGCCTTTTCTTCCAGACAAAACTTTTATGTTATTTCTTATGAAAGATTGTCCCTGATTCACCCAGGCAGGTAAAATAACTTTCCCCTTCAGATTTTGATGTCATTTTCTCATGCCTTCTAAATGGAAGTTTTACACTAAGACTTACTTATTTGTGGGTCTCTCCCACTTCCACCAATAAACGATTTAATAAACCCACTCAAACTGAAGTGATTGGCATCATCCTTGACAAACACTTGATAAATGAACCTAATAAATGAACATCTCTTGAATCAGCGAATCTACCCACCTCATACACAGAAACATGGGATTGACAGAAAGCTTCTATTCCTAATACAGGAAGTATAGGCATCTCCTCATAGACATTCAGGGAATATTTATTGAGAAGCAAATATCCCCAGGATTTGAGCCTGGTGCCAGATATATAAAGATGAAAGTCTTTAACCTTGAGAGCTTTGAGACAGTTGCAGCCTCTTCTTAAGGACTATATTTAAATAGAGCAATTACAGCTGGGAAGCTATAACGTGTACCCAAGATATAAATAACCATGCCTGTGGAACATCTCGGCAGGCTTCACATAAGAGGTAGCATTTGGATTGAGTCCTGGAGGAGTTTTCCAGGTAAGATGATTGAGAATGGCAACCTTATAGAAGCAGAGGCATGATCCAAGGGACCAAGTTAAGAAAGAAACCAAGTAATAATTAGAAAAACTGGCATTTATTAAGCATGTGTTCTGTGTCAAGCACTATGTGAAGCTCCTTAATCATCATTATAAACTTAGGAGTTAGGTAGTGTTATTATTTCCATTTGACCAGAGAAGAAAAAACTGTGGTGTATTAGTCAGTGTTCTCTAAAGAAACAGAACCAATAGGATCTCTCTCTCTCTCTCTCTCTCTCTCTATCCATCCATCGATCTAATCTCTCTATGTATTTCTACATAACTATAAAGGCTGACAAGCCCAAAATTTGCTGGTAACCCTCCAGAGGGAGAGTTACAGTTTGAGTTTGAAGGCAGTCTGCTGGCGGAATTCCCTCCTTTGGAGGAGAAGATCAATCTTTTCTCTTAAAACTTTCAACTGATTGGATGAGGCCCATCACATTATGAAGGGTAATCTGCTTTGCTCAAATTCTACGGATTTCAATCTGAATCCTACTGAAAAAATATTTTCACAGAAACATCTGTAATAGCATTTGATCAAATAGCTAAAGTACCAGGGCCTAGCCAAGTTGACACATAAAATTAATGATCACATAAGTCCTATAGAGTAAAGGCCATTTAGTACAGTTTATATAGAAAATATGTGCTAGAACTGGGATTCAAACTACTTTGTATTACCTACTCCACAGACACAGGAAAAAGTTAAATTTCTGGAAAGATCTAGGTCATATTCAAGCCAGAACACTTAAGGCAAAGGCTGAGAGTCATAAATGGAAAAACTCATGTCAGCTGCCAAATCCAAGTGGTTAGGCCAAGAGTTGTAAGCCAAGCAGAAGCAGAATCAATGTGGGAACAAGTGTTGAACAGGAATAAGCTTTATAACGTCTAATCACCTTCTTGGGCAGTTGACTGCATGGATGTATTAGTGTATTAGTCTGAATTATAGGAAAAGTGGGCATGAAGGCAAGTTGACTGGAATCTGGATAACCAACAAAAAGATTGTTGTGAAAACCCAGATCCAAAATGATGGAATTCAAGCTAAGAATAATAACAAAATGGCTAACACAAATATGAAACAAGTCAAGTTCAAGTTCACATATCTGGCAAATGAGAGAACTCTTGCCTCTATTAGGCAATTACATTTGATTAGTTAACTGACCAGGTTCTCAGAGTTGCTGGGCACATGAAAACAAGGGGAGAGATTCGAAGACACCTAAAGGACATCCAGGGAAAAACACAAGGAAGATATTCAAGGAGAGGAGCTAAGCAACAGCTACGGTGTCATGCTAATAAATGTGTAGACTTGTGAAACCCTGAAAAGATATATGAGAAAAAAAATGAGCTAAATTAGAAAATTATCCTATCTTCTGCTGAGAAAAAAAAGGACTCTAAATAGATGAAGTGTAAAGAATGAATCAAAGAAAGATGAAAGAAACTTTGTTGATTAGCAAGTCACTGTGCTGTGTTCTTTAGATATGTTCTCTATTAGATATCCTGAAAATAAGTGTTTATATACTTTTTACTTCAAGAAGATTAAGTAGATTGCCCAAGGACCCTTGGCTGGTGATAGTAGATATGGCATGTAAGTTCAGAAATGGCTGTTTTCAAATCCCATGACATTTTTATTTCAGTAGGGCCACCTTCTGACAGAGGAACAAGCCAGGCACATCAGTGTCCCCTGAGTATCAGGGATGAGAAGATGTCAATTCCTTAACATTTTCTTTTCTTTTTTTTAATAAACTCTGTTGAAGGGTCCAGAGAACATTAAGAAACATCAAAGTTGACTACCTTCAGGACATCACTTTTACAGATATAACATTTCACAAATGATTCTAGAACCAAAACACATATCTTCCATTCAGTATATAAAACCTGGCATAATCCAAGATTATCCTCCTGCTAGTGGAGAAATTGAGACCATCCTAGGAATCCTCCCTCACTCTACTCTTATTATTTTCTGCCACAGATGTTTCATTGGCAAAAGTCCAACTGCATGTCCTTCTGGTCCTAGGCCATGGTCTCATGTGTGGAGGCTGCAAATGACAGTATTGTGTTCCATGAGTTATCACTGCCCTTCTAGCTCCTGATGAACTAGGTGTGATTAGAGAGCAACTTTCTATTGGATTCTAGTGAACTAAAGCACAAAATACCAGCCTGCTGTATCATTCATATCCAAAGTCAGCTTTAAAAGCTCAAGTAAACAGGTCAATAAATATAAGGAAATCACAATTGCTCATAAATTATAAATTCTTCAGCTGCCTATATATTTCTCTATATAAACAACATGATGAAAAAATAAAACTGATTATTTTATAAGCTATATAAGAGAAATACAAAATACAGAGAAAATACAAAAAGTATTTATTTATTTATTTATTTATTTATTTATTTATTTATTTTGAGGGAGAGAAGAGAGAGCAGGGGAAGACGGGCAGAGGGAGAGGGAGAGGGAGAATCTTAAGCTCCATGCAGAGCCCAACATGCAGGGTTTGATCTCATGACCCTGAGATCATGACCTGAGGTGGAACCAAGAATCGGACACCTAATTGACTGAGCCACCCAGGTGCCCCCTAAAAGCATTTAAATATCCAAGTTAACTAAAAGTAACTGTTACTGAAAATCAATATATATCCACACACTCTTTAAAAATTTATGTAAAAAAAATAAGTAAATAAAAAAATAAAAATAAAAATTTATGTAAAGACTTAATGTTGCTTTCTACCTAAAAATCTCTTTTAATTTTCATGTATGCATTGCCTGACTTGGTCATAAAAATATCCTCTGGTATCTATAGGATATCAGTGAAGGAAAGGAATCTTCCTTTATTGAATTTTCAGGAAAATAATAGAGAAATACATGTGATATTTACCCAATCGCATGCCCAAAGACCAGCATGTAAATCATCATTCAATAAATATTTTTGAAGCACCTGTTATGTGCTAGACTCTAGGGAGTCAAAGTTATGAAGATATAACACCTACTCTGACAGAAGGCAAAACTTAGAAGAAAGAGATAATTAAGCAAGTAGTCTCATGCAAAGTAACCAGTGCTTTAAACATACATAGATAACTAAATGGATGGGTAGGTGACAGACAGACAGATGATAGATGGCATTATGGACTGAACTTTGTGCTCCTGAAATTCATATTTTGAAGCCCCAACCCCCAATATGACTGTATTTGGAGATAGGGCCTTTGAGAAAGCAATTAAGGTTAAATGAGGTCATAAGGATAGGTCTCTAATCTGGTAGGATTGATGTCCTTATAAGAAAAAGAGATACCAGCGGGCTCACTCTTGTGCTCTCTGTTTCTTTCTCTCTTTCTCTTCCTCTCAGAACACACAGAGGAAAGTCCACATGAGGACAGTGAGAAGGCTGTCTGAAAGCCAGCAAGAGAGCCCGTACAAGAAACCAATCCTGCCAGCACTTTGATCTTAGATTTCTGCCCTCCACAACTGTGAAAAAATGGATGGTGTTTAAACCACCCAGTCTCTGATATCTTTTTATGGCAGCCCAACCACATGGAAACAGAGGATATATGGATAGAGAGATAGCAATGCAGGAGCAGAAGATGGGTTATCTAAACCTTGGATTGAGTAACAGAGATTCAAGATTTGTTTCTCTCTATGATTCGTTTATTTTAAGTTATAAGTGTAATGCATACTTATTTTAAGTTTACAACAATATGGAAGGCATGTAACACTTAAAAACATGAAAATGCTCTACTTGAGACCAAGTCTTCAAAGGCAGGCACTCTTACGGAGCTCAGTGTGAATACTTACAGACCACTTGAAGTCAGCTGATGCAAGAGTGAGTCAGCAGTACCTGGAAGGCACAGCAGATGGAGCAAAGCCAAGTGTCTGTGCCAAAGCTGAGAGGAGTAAGCAGAGAGGAATGAAGTCCAATCTCTCATTCAGGGAACTGCAAGCAGATTTGTGTGGTTCAAGTTAGTGTAGATCATGCCCTTGTATCAGTCAGGAAATGACAGGTACCACATCGTGAGGGTGTCAGAAAACTGGGCTAGAAATGGGAACCCACAGTCCATAGAAAAAGCAAAACAGTTTGTAAACAGAGAAAAAATCCCCAGCTTCACTCAACATCAGAGACATGCAAATCAAAATAAAGTAAGGTACAGTTTCTCATTTTTCTGGTTGGTAAAACTCCAAATGCCTCACAAAATACTCTTGATGAGGCAGGGTGAACACATCATTCTCACATGGGAATACAAATAGTATAACCTCACAGAGAGTGAGCTTATAGCTAGCAAAATTATGGAGTTAGTCATCCTTTACCTAGCATTTCTTTTTCTGGGAATATATCACAAAGAGACACTGATGAAATATGAAAATACATAGACACAAGGAATTCAATGAGGTATTTTTTGTAAAAGCAAAAGACTGGAAACAACCTAAATATCTGCTAATAAAAGACTTGTTGAATAAACTGGTACATTTACTTACTGGAGCCCTATGTAGCTATAAAAAAGAATGAGAAATGATTTTATAAAATAATATGAAGTGATCAGGAGTATACACAAATAAGTGGGGCAGGACCAAAATTAAAAAAAAAGAATATATAGTAAGCTACATTTATCCTATGAGGGAGTTTAGAAATTATAGAAAATATATACATATTTGCTTATATATAAAAAATTGAAAGAATAAACAACAAAAAATGTAATAACCACCAACTGGTGAGACTGGTAAAGAGTTTGAAGGAGACAGGAATTCAGATGCTAGACTCTTCTGAATATGACTTTTGTATACTTGACTTTGGAACTCTGCAATATTCCAAATTTATAAAAAATAAATTAATAAATTAACAAACAATAAATTATAAATCAAATTTGGAAGAAAAATGAAATGAAAGAACTTAACTATATATAAAGATAGTTGTCATACTACACAAAATGGAACTATTCCAATGACTTTAAAATTATAATTTAGGTCTAAAATGAGTCTCTTGCAGACAGCATGTCAATGGGTCTTGTTTTTTTATCCAACTTGATAGCCTGTATCTTTTGATGGGGCATTTAGCCCATTTACATTCAGGGTAACTATTGAAAGATATGAATTTGACAAAGTACAGCATCCTTTCTTGATTAAAACTCTTCAGAGTATAGGGATAGAGGGTACATACCTCAACATCATAAAAGCCATCTATGAAAAACCCACAGCGAATATCATTCTCAATGGGGAAAAACTGAGAGCTTTCCTCCTAAGGTCAGGAACACAGCAGGGATGTCCACTATCACCACTGTTATTCAACATAGCACTAGAAGTCCTAGTCACAGCAATCAGACAACAAAAAGAAATCAAAGGCATCCAAATCAGCAAAGAAGAAGTCAAACTCTCACTCTTTGCAGATGATATGATATTTTATGTGGAAAACCCAAAAGACTCCACCCCAAAACTGCTAGAACTCATACAGGAATTCAGTGAAGTGGCAGGATATAAAATCAATGCCCAGAAATCAGTGGCATTCCTATACACCAACAACAAAAGAGAAGAAAGAGAAATTAAGGAATCGATCCCATTTACAATTGCACCCAAAACCATAAGATACCTAGGAATAAATCTAACCAAAGAGACAAAGACTCTGTACTCAGAAAACTATAAAATACTCATGAAAGAAATTGAGGAAGACACAAAGAAATGGAAAAACGTTCCATGCTCATGAATTGGAAGAACAAATATTGTAAGGATGTCAATGCTACTTAGAGCAATCTACACATTTAATGCAATCCCTATCAAAATACCATCCACTTTTTTCAAAGAAATGGAACCAAAAATCCTCAAATTTGTATGGAACCAGAAAAGACCCCAAATAGCCAGAGGAATGCTGAAAAAGAAAAGCAAAGCTGGCGGCATCACAATTCTGGACTTCAGGCTCTATTACAAAGCTGTAATCATCAAGACAGAATGGTACTGGCACAAAAACAGACACATAGATCAGTGGAACAGAACAGAGAGCCCAGAAATGGACCCTCAACTCTATCTATGGTCAACTAATCTTCAACAAAGCAGGGAAGAATGTTCATTGGAAAAAAGACAGTCTCTTCAACAAATGGTGAAGGGAAAAGTGGACAGCCACATGCAGAAGAATGAAACTGGACCATTTCCTTCCACCACACACAAAAATAGACTCAAAACGGTTGAAAGTCCTAAACGTGAGACAAGAGTCCATCAAAATCCTAGATGAGAACACAGGCAGCAACCTCTTCGACCTCAGCCGCAGCAACTTCTTCCTAGAAACATTGCCAAAGGCAAGGGAAACAAGGATAAAAATGAACTATTAGGACTTCATCAAGATAAAAAGCTTTTGCACAGCAAAGGAAACAGTCAACAAAACCAAAAGACAACCAACAGAATGGAAGAAGATATTTGCAAATGACATATCAGATAAAGGACTAGTATCCAAAATCTATAACTTATCAAACTCAACACCCAAAGAACAAATAATCCAATCAAGAAATGGGCAGAAGACATGAACAGACATTTTTCCAAAGAAGACATCCAAATGGCCAACAGACACATGAAAAAATGCTCAGCATCGCTCGGCATCAGGGAAACCCAAATCAAAACCTCAATGAGATACCACCTCACACCAGTCAGAATGGCTAAAAATAACAAGTCAGGAAATGACAGATGTTGGCAGGGATGCGGAGAAAAGGGAACCCTCCTACACTGTTGGTGGGAATGAAAGCTGATGCAGCCACTCTGGAAAACAGTACGGAAGTTCCTCAAAAAGTTGAAAATAGAGCTGCCCTACAACCCAGGATTGCACTACTGGGTATTTAACCCAAAGATACAACTTCAGTGATCCAAAGGGCTATGTGCACCCCAATGTTTGTAGCAGCAATGTCCACAGTAGCCAAACTATGGAAAGAGCCAAGATGCCCATCAACAGATGAATGGATAAAGAAGATGTGGCACATATATACAATGGAATATTATGCAGCCATCAAAAAAATGAATCTTGCCATTGCGATGACATGAATGGAACTAGAGGGTATTATGCTAAGCGAAATAAGTCAATCAGAGAAAGACATGTATCATATGATCTCACTGATATGAGGAATTCTTAATCTCAGGAAACAAACTGAGTGTTGCTGGAGTGGTGGGGGGTGGGAGGGATGGGGTGGCTGGGTGATGGACATTGGCAAGGGTATGTGCTATGGTGACTGCCGTGAATTGTATAAGACTGTTGAATCACAGTCCTGTTCCTCTGAAACAAATAATACATTATACGTCAAAAAAAAAAAAAAAAAGAAGAAGATAGTAGGAAGGGAAAAATAAAGGGGGGAAAATTGGAGGGGGAGACAAACCATGAGAGACTATGGACTCTAAGAAACAAACTGAGGGTTCTAGAGGGGAGGGGGCTGGGGGGATGGGTTAGCCTGGTGATGGGTATTAAAGAGGGCACATATTGAATGGAGCACTGGATGTTATACGCAAACAACGAATCATGGAACACTACATCAAAAACTAATGATGTAACGTATGGTGATTAACATAACATAATAAAATTAAATTAAAAAAATTATAATTTAACCAGACATCCTAATGACCTTTACCCAAAGAAAAAAAAAAGAAGCACAGAACCAACCCCATCAACCAAACCAAAAAACCTTACATTTCTAAAATAATCATCTGACCACTGTGTTGTCAGTGGAGCGACATTCTGGCCTATGACGGGTGTGTTGGGGAAGGAAGTAAATGAATACTGGCGCCCTTGACAACTGTGATTTTTGGCATGAGAGAAGGAACATATGGAAAGACTGATGAGGTTAAGTAAAAACCATATTGAATTGGAAGTGTTTGCATGGTATTACTATAAATTTCCCCGTTCAAAAATATGCACTTTGTCTAACTGGCCACACACACAAAAAGACTAATGGCAATCAGTGGCCCAGAAGCAACAAGGACTTTTCTTATCTGTATTATAATCTCTAAAGAACACATCTCATTAAAATGACCCAAAGCTCTTTGGAGAAATTCCTAAATCCAGGTCTGAAACAAAAAAGTGCAAACTGTCTTGATAACACAGAAGCTACTAAAGGCAATGGGGGTCATGACAAATGACTCAAGGGCCAACTGAGAGAACTTCTCACTGGCCACAAGTGGGATAACTTGAATAGCAGTAAAGATAATGTGGTGGATTGAAACACACCAAATAACCTTATCTGTTAAATCCATGAGTCCATAATTTCACAAAATAAAACCAAACTTACTGCTTACCTTTAAAAATGAATCCTCATTGTTAACATTTAGAGAATTCTAGGCATAAACTCATCAGTTGAAAACTACAAAATAAAAGGAAGAATTCAAACATTTATTTATAAGTATTGAGGCATGTATGTTGCCTTTCTTTACAATATCTACTTCAGTGTTGTCAAGTAATGGGTGACTGGTAATTTCTCTATTTAAGATAGTCCAGATAATAAATAAAGGACTGGTACAATTAGAATTTATTCTAAAACAAATTCAAATTTCTTCATAAGTAAAAGGAGTCAAGAGGATTATTCTCTTAATACCACATTGTATACTCTAGTTCTAACCTCTCTTCCTTGTTTATCAATCCATGCAAGTCATTACCACTTAGATTTCATTCTTATTCCTCATTTACAAAATATGTAAATCAAACCTATGTTTTCTCATCACCTGTTTCCTGACTTTCTGCTTTTATTTTGAGATGACAACACACTTCCCCCATTTCAGAGGCCTGAAAACATTGTCACCCACTCATTCTCCTTTCCGTGAGGACTTGTATTAAAACAGCCACCAAGTCCTGTCAATTTTACCAGAGCAGTATCTTTAAAACCTATCTCCTCTTCTCCCTCCCTTTTCTCAGCCCTAGCTTTAGACCAGGTAATCAGGGCCCCAGTCTTGGGTCCCGCATCACAGGGGATAATACTCTGGCCTTCCTCTGGACACACACTTCACCAAAAGATGGAAATTTAAAGAGACCAAGAAAATTTTCCCACATGAGCCTCACACAACCCATTCTAAATCATGACGAAGGTACCTAGGACCCTAGACTACCTTGCCCAAGTGGCCCCAAGCCTACCTCACTGGGTCATCCTCCCAAAGACAGACTGTGTTCTTGACATGGCTGTTGGAAAAGGGGCTGCATGTGGAGCATGACCCTGGATGTCCATGTGCTCAAGAGACCTTTTGTGGTAGGGGTGGATCCTGGGGTTGAGAGAGAAGGGGAGTGTGTAAGAGGCTGGATGTTCCCAATGAAACTCTAACCATGGCTCTGCAAATGATGGCACCAAGCCTGCCCCCTACTTTAATTAGATGCTACCATCTTTGACAGGAACTACTATAGTAATCTTAAGACTGATCGCCCATTTCCTAGAAACTTGATTCAACCTTTCTAAAAATCTGAACTTTATGAACCAGCAGTGTGAGAATGGCCTGAGAACAAGTTATATGTGCAGAGTCCTCCTTCCTGACATGGCATCTCTGGGTGGGGTTGGGAATCTGCTGGTGCCCAAGCTCCCTGGTAATTCTGCATGTTGAAGTTTGTGGTAAAGCACTTCCTCTCTCCAGTGCATTCTATACACTTCTGCCAGATTAATATCAGTAAGGCTCAGTTTTAATCATATCATCTGCTTCTCCACATCTTACAATGGCTCTCCATTGTTTTAAACACCAAAGACAGTCTTCTCTACTCTTATTATGCACATACCATTTTTCCAGGTGAATCACATGCTATTTCCATAATTTATCCTGTAGTTCCGTGGTACTTTACCTGTAAAGGGCTAAAGGGCTAGGGAGTGTTTTAGGCTTTTCAAGCCCGAAGTCTAGTCACAACTACTCAAATCTAAAAAAAAAAAAAAAGTCATGACATTATGCAAATGAGCAAACATGGCTATTTTCCAATAAAAATTTATTTATAAAAACAAGATTTGTCCCAAGGCCAGAGTTGAACTGACTTACTCTTCCATGAATACTCTCCATTTGTTCACGCTATTCCCTCTAATTTTGCATGTCCACATCTTACTCAAGATTTATTCTGAAAGCTGATTCCTTTAAAATTTTTCCCTGAATGTCCTAGTAAAGAATCCCTTTAATGCCCATAACATGGTGCCTGATGGCTCTTACTAGCCTGTGTTTTAGTTATGTACGGACTGTTTCTCTAATTTAAGGGTACAGATACCTCCGTTTGCCATGTAGTATTTGGTTTTCCGGCTTTATTTGTTTATTCAACAAACATTTTGGTATAAATATAGACAGCAGATGTAGTGGACGCCTATTGCTTATGCCCACCACCATCTATTCACCATTCTGCTGAAGGACCAACCCTTCCCTCACTCTATCCCTTTGCTACACAGGGAATTGAGTGCACTCAGGAATCTAGGCTGTGCCCCTGACTCAACTGTGGACAACCAGAGCACTCGCGTGTACCTGGTTACAGTTACTGAGTCAGAGATGAACACGTGACCAGTCAGAGCCAATGAGACAGACCCGTGCTGGGACTGTGAATGGACTGTCCTCTCTTCACTCCCACCTAGTTCGGACATAGCATATGGGCCTTGCAGAAGTTGCTCTACGAGCACCAGGAGTCTGAGAGCAGAGCTCACATGAAATAAGAGGACAAACTGTTTGGAAAGACTAGTTCTTGGAGAAATCATTTTTGGCCCTCTACACCAAGAACTAAAAATATCCAAACTTCACCTGATACCCTCCAGATATAGCCCTCACCCCCCAGCCCTTTCTTTTACATGAGGCAATAAATTCCCTTTTATCCTAAACCAGTTTAGGTTAGGTTTATTTAATTTGCTACCAAAAAAAAAAAAAAAAAAAGAAGGAAGGAAGGAAGGGAAGAGAAGGGAAGGGAAAAGAGGGGAGGGGATAAGAAAGAAGAGATGGGAGGGGAAGGGGAGGCAAGGGGAGGGGAGGAGAGGAGATCCCTGTTTGGTAATGTAGTTCATCAACAGACTTCAGAAGAATAAGTAAAATAATGACCCCATTACAGGGCATAGTGCCTAAAAATTAACAAACTCTCCTATATCCAGATATCATCAAAAAAACAATGTAATATGTGATCTGGTTTTTCAACATTTATTTTATTTTTTTTATTTTATTGTGTTATGTTAATCACCATACATCACATCATTAGTTTTTGATGTAGTGTTCCATGATTCATTGTTTGTGCATAACACACAGTGCTCCACACAGTATGTGCCCTCTTTAATACCCATCACCAGGCTAACCCATCCCCCCACCCCCTCCCCTCTAGAACCCTGTTTGTTTCTCAGAGTCCATAGTCTCTCATGGTTCCTCTCCCCCTCCGATTTCCCACCCTTCATTTTACCCTTCCTACTATCTTTATTTTAAGTCATTCCAAAATCTTAGAAACTTGGAGAAACGGGAGCACAAGAAGAGATGGCATTTTATAGCTCATTTCAGAGGCCAACAATAGGGGTGACATTTATCTTCCATAACAAGGTATCTTGGGTGAAAACTCATTAGGCAGCAGTCTTGAAGCTCTCTCTCAGTGGCTGCAACACTTGTTTTAAGCTTAAAAAAAATCCAAGAAGGAAGGAAAGGAAGCCAAATCTTCAGTGAATAGAACCCAGGCAGTGACAGAATGCTGTTAAACAGAGGAAAGCAGCTGCCTCTAGTGAAGTCTCTGAGCCACACATTACACGGGACAAAGCTGCTTTTTAAAGTGTTGTTTTCAGCTGGATGAAAAATGATGTTTGCTCTCTTTCTTTTCAGGATTTTTCCTATCTATAAAATGGCCTTGCCATAAAAATCACTGTCAAAATGGAACAGCTAATATCAGCCTGACCATGAGACAATGGGCCTAGTTAAAAGGTTATTTATCAACATAAATGATCTTGCATATCTGACACATTTCTCTGCAGAAAAGGATGGAGTAATAGACCCATGCTTTTATAATGCAATGCCCTGTAACTAATGATTTTTTGAAAAATAAATTTGCATTCTTAACAATTTTATGAGGAAGCTAATGACTTGAAATGATGGATGGTTATAAAAAAAAAAAAAAGACTGACTTTGTGTGGTTAATGATTTCCCATAGCTAACGAGACAACACCAGTCCTACAATTTTAGGGAGTGCTGATTTCTGAGTGATAATTTGTCCTAAAGATGCTTACACCTTCACCCAGTGACTTGTATGTGAATCTTCGAAGACGGATTTCCATTCATATTGTTTTATTTTGTAGTATATGCCTATATTGGATTATGACTTCTTTCAGCATTACGAGTGTTGAAAGAAAACTATCCAAATGGATTATTTTGTTGTTGTCCAATCAGCACTGATGATGAATTAATAATAAGCATCTTCTTGAATAATAATGAATAATAATGAACTTCTTCTTTGTTCTTTTAATGTCTTAAAACTTGTTGAACATAACTTTAAAGCAAAAAATACAGCAATTGAAACAAGCAGTGCTGTTTCTTCTAGAGCCATTCTTTTTTTTATTATTATGTTATGTTCCTCACCATACATTACATCATTAGGTTTTGATGCAGTGTTCCATGATTCAGTGTTTGCATATAACACGCAGTGCTCCACACAGTATGTGTCCTCTTTAATACCCATCACTAGGTTAACCCATCTCCCCACCCCCCCTCCCCTTTAGAACCCTCAGTTTGTTTCTCAGGGTCCATAGTCTCTCATGGTTTGTCTCCCCCTCCGATTCCCCCCCCCTTCATTTTTGCCTTCCTGCTATCTTCTTCTTTTTTTTTTTAACATATAATATATTATTTGTTTCAGAGGAACAGGTCTGTGATTCAACAGTCTTACACAATTCACAGTGCTCACCATAGCACATGGATGCAAAAATTCTAGAGCCATTCTTAAGTGGGGTCAGTTTCCCACTCACACTCCTTGGCAATGTCTGGAGACAACTTTGGTTGTCAGTTGACTGGCGGGGGATGGGAGGTGGAACACTACTGACATCTAATGGGTAGAGACCAGAGATGCTTCTTGACACCTGCCATGCACAGGACAGTCCCCACAACAGTTAACAAGTCTAAAATGTCAAAAATGCAGACCAAGTGCTCCACAAAAGTAGAATGTAAAAACTCAACTAATGAAAAATGTTACTTTACTCTTTCACTTATGTCCAGCCCAATTCTTCATTCTTCATGAAACATTAGCAATCCTGATAAGCCTGGCCGATTGTGCACCCTCCCTCCAGCTGACAGACAATTTTTCTTTGCCCCTTAACTAGTGTGCTGCTCTCTTTCTAGCTTCTGGTTATCTCTACAATTGAAATCATGTTCTTGAAGACGGTGCTCACCACGTTCATGCCATCAAGCTGCAGGTATGCTGTTCAGCATCTGGACAGCCACTCGGCATTTAGGTAATGCAGGAGAAGCAGGTGAATTTAATGAGGTTCCTTCTTATCTACCTAAGGTGCTGAGAAGATGAATTCATGAATTGGAACACAGAATGAAAAATAAAAAAGACCGCAATTTAGAATCGGCTTCATAGCTTTAACTTAGTATTATCTTCAGTGTAATTGTGATTAAGTGGGAAAATGAGAAGTAATTTCCAGCTTGTTTCTAAAGTATATTGGTTCTATCTGAATAGAGGAAAGACGACTTTATGGAATCTAATAACAAAATGGCAGTCATTTTAAGACCTAAAATATGATTTCAGCACATGGCTCAAAGAGTTGGTAAATGTGCCATTTTACTTTGGCTGACACCTCTGTGCAGAGCTCCAGAACAGTACCGTTCAGTCACAGCTTTGGCAGATTGTTATCACCGAGAGACCTTTTTATAAGACCAAAATCAAGCACTGTACTGTGAAATCCACCACATTATTGGATCACGGAGATATACCCAGTGGTCTGGAGCTTTATGAGGTAAAATCCACTTCCAAGTTTAAGTAGCTGCCACCCTGAGATAAATGGAAAAACACCAACTAGCTTCTTCCAAGCTTAGAATGACCCATTATTATTGAGCAAGAAATTGCATGTAAAGGATTGCCCTGCTCAGACTAGGCTGCTCAAAAGGGGGTTGTCTGCGTAACAAATTGAGGAAACAAATTACTCTAATGTCACTAGTTGTGTGGCTATTCATGGATATTCTCCTTCTGGAAGACTACACTCGCCTTGCAAGAGTTAATGGATGAGAGGGGAAGTCAATGGATAAAATAGGCTACCATTTGGAAAGGACACAATTTTGTTTCATTTTAAAAATTCTGGGAGCTTAGTTTGTATATACTACCACTGGAATAAGTTTTTTTTTTTTCCTCTGAGGTGACTTACGTAGCTGATCTGAGTTAGTAGATTATCAAAAATACTATGGCTCTTTTTTAGAGGTATTGAACATTTTTTTTCTAATATCCTGTTTTGCAAGGTCGAGGTTGGTTCTGGAGAATAGTTCCCCATGACATGTAAGCCCATTCTCTTCTGATAACATAATTTAAATTCTTAATAAAAATGCAAAGAGACATAAAAAGTATCTGAAAGAAATAGGATATTATCATGAGGGATCAAACTGAAAAGAGTTATTTTGAACCATGTTATGATATCTTATTCCTGAAACTTCTCTAAACATAATTTCCATCATTTAATGACTCAGGTGAAACAGAAATGTCATTCCATTGTGGTCTCTTTTTTGTTATAAAATATGATGATAGTAGTGGACAGTACTACATGGTACAAATTCTTTCAAACCACTCCTAGAAAATGAAGAGAGCCTCTTACTTAACTGTAGGTATTTCTCTTTTTTTTATTTTATTATGTTAATTTCTGAGATGAATGATGATTCTTTGAAATTACATTTCCTACTAAAACCTGTATTTTGCCTCCAAAACTTAAGATTCAAATTATTTCCATTTAAAACTGTCCTTCACTTATTGAAAACCTTGTATTTAGTGCTGCTTAAATGAAAGACCCTCTACCTGGCATGTTTGGAATATGGCAGCTCCTTGAACACTTCTTAGTTTGAGATTATAACAACTGTGGGAGAAGAAATTTAAAAGCAGGGCAAAAGTGGAAAGAAGGTAATAAGGTGCATGGAGGAGTCTATTTCATGCTGGTATCGACAAATTATCTTGAGTCCCCGCAGTGTAAGATTTTGTATACAAACAAAAGGAAAATGAAAATTTCATTTATTTATTTCTGCTAAAATTTTATTAGTGTCTGAAATATTAAAATAAGGACATGCATATGGGAAGTAATTTTAAGTAGGAGCGACCACATATGCTTGAAATAAAGAGTTAGTTACAACCCACTGCAAATGTTATAAATAGGTCATATTTTCTTATAGAAGTTAAAATATTTGAGTAAAATCAAAGGAAAAAAACTAAAAGAACAGAATAAGACATAAAAGAAACAAAAGCAAGGTGAGGAAAGTCATCATGCCAAGAATGAAGCTTCAATTTATAATTTGTTATCTGAGTCATAAGAATATCATTTTTATTTAAAAATCTCTGTTGAAAATTTTCTATCAACCTCAAGACTTCAATCTATTTGAAAAATTGAGGAACAAAATATCTTTAGAACTGGAAGGGCCTTAAGTATGATCTTGTTCAAATTTCTTGCTATTTCATATAAAGAAATTGGAATTTGGTTAGCTGTCTTTTTCCAACATCAGGGCTGCAAGTAACTCAGCTGAATTCAAAGGTGGATTTTCCTTTTCCCAAATGAGTCTTGAGATTTAGGATTCACGTGAAAAAGTTAGGCAATAAAGGAATTAAGTAATCAACTGATGCATGGGGCAAAGTAGTGATGAAGAATTTGATGAATTGGGCCTCTGAGAATATTTCTTTCATTTTAAATACAAGTTGACATTAATATTAATGGTAAAGTATAGGATTTTTGCACGTATGCATGTATTTATAAATGCTCTAGGCACTGGTATCTTAACTTGAATAATTATTGAGTACTTTTCTGGGGTTGGGAGTTTGATGTGGTTGAATAGAAATTCACTGAAATGAAACTAGATTACAATGATCATCAGGGGAGACCCCCTTTGCCATTATACAGATGAGCCAAACACTGGAAAACAGCTCCAGTACATCTGCTTATAATGGTGTTTGGCATTTGAAACAAGATTATTTGGATCATCTGTGATATCTTAATAATGATCCAGTTCTCAGCTTGCTAATAATTCATGCATTTCAGTATAGAAAGAATACAACTTGTTGTTCATGCAGAAATAAATAATATGTAAGCTTTATTTTACTCTAAAATGAACATTATAAATAATTCTAAATGAAGTGTTTTTTTTTTTTCTCCCAGTTATACACTCTGAATTTCCTGGATGCATTAAGTAGAGGGCTTTACTAGGATGCAGGCTCTACTGCAAAGTCAATATTTTATGGATGGCTATAAAACACATTATTAGAGATCGAGATGAAGGTACATGCACCTTTGCCTGATCAGAGAGTTAACACTATCTACACAAAAACAACTCAGAAGCTAAGCTTTCCAAAGGAAAAGCATGACAGTTTGTAACTAACCCAGGTATAATCTGGTCTTTGACTACAGTCTTAGGCAAGGACTCTTGGCTTATAACTGAACCCGCATCAGTGGTCCTCAGATTGGTTCATCATGAGACACTCTTGGGGCCCACCCAGGTATCCTAGAAAAGAATCTCTGAGGAAAACATCATAGAATGAGTCAGGTAAAGCAGAAGTAGCCTTCTATTTTGGTCTCTTTTTTGTTATAAAAGATGATGATAGTATAAGAGAGTACGGCATGGTACAAACTCTTCCAAAAAAAGCCACTTCTAGAAAATTAAGGGAGCCTCTGCATTAACTGTAGTTATTTCTATAATATCTGTATTTAAAAAAAGAATCTCTACATCTGCTTTTGATGATCCACCAGACTTGGGGACCACTAGTCTGGATGAAATTCACTTTTAACCAAAATAAAATTTAGAAGAACTGAAACTCAAATCTATTTTTTTTTGTAAAATGAAAATCTTTCAAATATGATGGGAGCTCAGTATATAAAGGAACCTCACAAAAGGTAAATTATTTAAAAATTTATGCTCCCATGAAATGTAGTGGGTTAATAAGGCTTGGGATTTTGTATAGGATAGAACATTTTCTTAAAATAGAGTCTATTTGAAACAAACAAACAAAAGCAGAAACAGACCCATAAATATAGAGGTATAAGAGAACAAACTGATGGTTGGGGTGGGGGGAGTGGGAGATACAGGCTTCCAGTTATGGAATGAATAAGTCACGAGAATAAAAGGTACAACATAGGGAATATAGTCAATGGCATTGTAATAGCATTGTATGGTAACAGATGGTAGCTATACTTGTGGTGAGCATAATATATAGACTTGCTGAATCACTATGTTGTAAACCTGAAACTAATTTAACATTGTGTGTCAGTTATGCTTCAATTTAAAAAAAAAAAGAGAGGGAGAGAGAGAGAGCCCATTTGCACCGGATCCTAACACCTAGAGAATGAATTGCTCACATCTCAGTGAAGAATTACATTAAATAAAATTGAATTTTAATTCAGGTTCTACCAGTCCTCCAATTTATGGCATTGCAAGGTGACATGGTTTGTGTGTGTTTTGGCATTCCACAAACTTTGGTCAAAGATAAAGATTTGTTGTATCCAGGAATTCAACAATCCAATAATTGTTCCTGATTCAAGGTGACTTTGAAATGAATTCATTCAGTAAACATTTACTAAAAGAGTATTTTGTGCCAGGTCCTGATTTGTCTGATAAAGTAAAATTCTTTTATTAGTTCAATGTCCATCAGAGGCATTACAAATCATTTACTGATTTTTTTTTTAGACATATAAGAAGTACCAAAATATATAAGAAATAGGGTGATTCAATTCTCAAGTATGAAATACCAGTAATGCAGGATTGGCTGTTCACTCTTTTCTGTTTAGTTCAGTCACTCATTGTACCGTTGTGATGGTCAAGGCCCTGGCTAGGGGTTAGAAGCACAAATGAGGATGCTGAGTTCTAGGGGCTCACAGTTTAGAGTGAAAATATCAGGAGTCTAAAGAGTTAGTATTTGTCTCTTTCCAGGACGTCACAGATTATCTTTGGATTTAAAAAATAATAAAAGGGTACATCTTCCAATAGAGAAAGGTCTAAGGAATTTTTTAATGTAACATATGAAGATGTTATATTAAAAAATAAACCGTTTTATGTTGTAGAATTGTAGACCTCAGAACAATACTTTATTTGATGTAATCACCTTCTCACATTCTTTTTAAGATAGCCTTGAGTTTTGCCAGATCTGAGGGCTACATTTAAGAGTTTAACTTGCACATTTACATATATACTGAGGTCATGGCTTCTAGTATGTTTGCATCCTATTGACAAAACCAGCTTTTAATATGATCTTGTATTACTTGGATAAGTAATTATACTTGATCAAAATTCAATTTGATTAAACCCACTTTTATTGTGCAGAAATTTTGCTATAGTAAGATTCAAGTATTGGTGGATATATTTTTATAATTTCTTCCTATGTTTTTCCCAGATTTAATTCTTTTATGATTTGAAATATTAACTACAGTTAATATTGGTATATGTACTTAATTTCTTAATATGGTATACGTACTTAATTTCTCAAACAGGTTTTGCTTGTTTAAAAATGTCTTTGCAGCTTACAAGTCCCATTCTTAATGCCATTGATGACCTGGCTCTGGCTAAAATTGCAAATAACACCCACATTTCAGTTGAGGTAGAAATCAGCAGAAATCCAAAACCCTCCCCAAAAATCCGTGCCAATGCTCAAAGGATTATCTTTCCAAACCCTCATTTGGCACCCACATTGCCTCTGCCTTCACATATATGCATTGTCTGTGTGATGCCATGTTGCTCTAGATATGAGGTTCAATATAATTTCATTGCAAAAACAAACAACAATGAATACACATATATCACAACATGAAATATTTGTGAGTATAGAAAACTTTCCCAAAAAATTTAAAGAGGAAGAGACACAGAAATGGGTTACCTTCATCCTAATTTCCTAATTTCTCACTGGAAGACTCTAGTCTTACCTATGGGACAACACCAGCAGCAGGATCACACGTGCTCCCAACTGCAGTGGCTGGTAGAGAAATCTGTATCTAATCAGGATTCATGAAACTAGTAGAGATTTTGATTGGAAAGACTATTTCTGGATTTCACTCTTGGAATTCCCCAAAGCCATCTTGTGATCACAGGAAAATGAAAACAACACAAGAAAAAGAATCAAACAATGCATCTCGCTTACCTAGTTCAAGCCCTAAGTCAAACCAATCTGTTTTCTGACTTGCAATTAAGGGAGGCAGTGAATTTTTATTTGTCCCTTAGCTTTTTTTTGTCACCTGCACTAATGGATAGAAAGACTGAAGACATTGTCAACTACGTGATCCATTGTCTCATGTAAAATTAATATGAAAACATATTTAAAGAATTCACAGGCAGAGGGATAGTCTTCTTTCATGTTGACCTTATTTTTCCTTAGCTAAGATAACATAATTAGATAATATAACATATTTTAATTTTTTTAAAAATTAAAAATTAATTTAATTTAGTTATTTTTACCTTAATTAAAGCCATAATTTAATTTTGTGGCCCACTGTAATAAACATCTTTGCCTAGGTTGGAGTACAGTCATCTTTTTACAATTTTATTTATTACTGCACTATATTTTGTCTTTATTTTAATATTCCCTCTGTGTCAATGTCTTTCACTAAAAGCCTTTTTAATGGCAAATTCTAAATTGTTCAGAATAAAATGGAATAAATCTTCTAGATTTCTCTATTACTAGTTAAAGAAATCCTCCTTTAGAAGTGTTATTTGTAATAATATCAAAATTTTGCACTGAATAATGAACAGTTTGAATTAACAAAATAACACTAGTATAATTTAACAGATAAATCAGCTTGTTAAAACTTTTCTAGGACATTACTCAGAGTTATAGGAAATGGGACAGACGGGCCTGCAATCCAAATCAGTCTGGAAGGAGAAAGATAGTAAGGGGCTGTGTCAAGGAATAAAGAGAGATAAAGCCATCAACTCAAGTAAAATAATCTGAGAGAAAGTTTTATAAATGTTTTCCAAAGACAGACCATAAATTATGGTTTATGAGACTGTTTATTATTATTTCAAAGGGGAGAATGCTTCCCCCTACCCCAAACATTTCTCAGATAGGGAAACCAACAAACTAAAATCTTTTTCAAACGTTCAAGCCTAGAATAAATTCGCTTTCTTCAACCCAGTTGATGATACCAATTTTTTTTTTAAGATTTCTTTAACGGGGTGCCTGGGTGGTTCAGTCGGTTGAGAAACCTACTCTTGATTTCAGCTCAGGTTTCCCTCTACTCCTCCACCCCCCACACTCACTTTCTTTCTCTCTCTAAAATAAATAAAATAAATGTTGATGATAACAATTTTTTTAAAAAAATTATCTATTTTTTTGTCAGAGAAAGAGAAAGAACAAGCAGGGGGAGAAGCAGAGGGAGAATCAGGCTTCCCACTGAGCAAGGAGCCCAATGCCAGACTCAATCCCAGGACCCTGGGATCATGTCCTAAGCCAGAGGCAGATGCTTAACCCCTTGAGCCACCCAGGCGTCCCAATGATAACAATTTTTTATTTTTTTATTTTTTTTAGATTTTATTTATTTATTTGACACAGAGTGAGCGAGCACAAGTAGGCAGAGCAGCAGGCAGAGGGAGAGGGAGAAGCAGACTCCCCGCTGAGCAGGGAACCCAATGCGGGCCTAGATCCCAGGACGCTGGGATCACGACCTGAGCTGAAGGCAGACGTTTAACTGACTGAGCCACCCAGGCGCCCCCCAATGATAATTTTTTAAAAGTTGTTTTTTTTATTTTTTTTAAGATTTTATTATTTCTTTCTTTTTTTCTTTCTTTCTTTGAGAGAAAAAGAGAGGAAGAGAGTGCGAGTGGGGGGAAGGGCGGAGGAAGAGAATCTCAGACTCCACCCTGAGCACTGAGTCCATCTTGGGGCTCCGGCTCCAACGCCGAACCCTGAGATCGTGACCTGAGGTGAAACCAGGAGTCAGATGCTTAACTGACTGAGCCACCCAGACACCCCTGCCCCTTGAGGATACAAATTTTAATGTTGTTTTCCATTTGTGTAAATTCCTAAGCCTTTACCTTTTTATCCATAGTGTGTAAGGCAATGGCATTGCCTGTGTGTTTTGCTAGTCTAAATGTTTCCTTTTACCTTGCGTTGCACATACATAAACATGTATTTGAGGGGCACCTGGGTGGCTCATTTGGGTAAGCATCTGTCTTCGGCTCAGGACATGATCTCACGGTTCTTAGATCGAGCCCGGGGTGAGGCTCCTTGCTCAATGGGGAGTCTGCTTCTCAGTCTCCCTCTGCCCCTCCCCACTTCTTGTGTGCTCTCTCTCTCTCTCTGCTCTCTCTCTCAAATAAATAAAATCTAAAAAAAAAAAAAACATGTATTTGAGTTTGTAATTTTTTAATGATTATTTCTATTAATGAGCTGCAAGTGTCTTTTACAAGGTTCTTTTTAAAGAATGGAAGTTTGTCCTTACATGCATTTTGGAATCTGAAGTCTAGAGAATTTAACAGTTACATTTCTATAAAAATGCATTACTTCTTGACATCAGATCTTAATATTCTCAGGTCACAGTTTTTTGTTGTTGTTGTTTTGTTTGGGTTATGGTTTTAAGATTTTATTTATTTATTTGACAGAGTGAGAGAGCGCAAGCAGGGGGAACAGTAGAGGGAAAGGGAGAAGCAGGCTCCCCGATGTGGGACTCGATCCCAGGACCATGGGATCATGACCTGAGCCTACGCTTAACCAACTGAGCCACCCAGGCGCCCTCAGGTCTTGGTTTTATCAGGAAAGCTATATCACAATGATACATCACATCTTTTTCAGGAAAGTATTTTTTTGTGTGAGTTAATCAGTCTTGCTACTGATTTTTTTTCCTTTGATCATTAAATAAGGGCAGTCATAACACATTTTTCTATGAATACATGAGTTGCGTTGTTTCAATCTGTGATTTATTAGTGGTATTAGTATATTCACAGGGTTGTGCAACTATCACCACTAATTCCAGAACATTTCCATCACCCCCCAAAAAACTCTATTAACATTAACAGTTACTCCCTTCCACTCCTTCACATCCATCCAGCCTCTAGCAAACAGTAATATACTTTCTGGCTCTACTAATTTGCTTCTTCTGGATTTTCAGAATGGTCCAGAATCACAAATGGAATCATGCAGTATGTGACCTTTGTGTCTGGTGCAGCTCATTTAGCATAATGTTTTTAAAATTCACTCCTGTTGTGTCCTATGGCCATACTTCATTCACTTTTATGTCTGAATAATATTCATATGCATTCTTTGCATATTACACTGTTTGCCCATGTATCAGTGGATGGACACTTACATTGCTTCCACATTTCAGCTCTTATGAATAATGATGCAGTGAACATCTGTGCACCAGTTCTTGTGTGCACATATACTCTGTGGGTATACACCTAGAAGTGGAATTGCTGGATCATATGGTAACTCTCTATATAATTTTTTGAAGAATTGCCAAGCCATTTTCAAAACATCTGTACCATTTTACATTCCCACCAGTGGTGTATAAGGAATCCAGAGTATCTGCATCCTCTCCAACATGTGTCATTATCTGGACATAAAATGATATCTCATTGTGGTTTTAATTTGAATTTCCTAATGACTAATGATATAGAGCACTTTTGGTATGTTTGTTGACCAATTGTATACCTTCTTTGGAGAAATATTTACTCAAATCCTTTTGCCATATTTTAATTGTATTTTTCTTTTTATTGATGAATTGACTATGTTCTTTACATATTGAGGGCAAGTACCTTACCAGATGTGCAGTTTGCAAATACTTTCACTCTGGGTTGTCTTTTCACATTCCTAATGGTATTCTTTGAAGCACAAAAGTTTTTAATTTTGATAAATCCCAATTTCTTTTTTCTTTTCTTTTCTTTTTGCTTTTGCTTTGGTATCATCCCTAAGAAATCACTGCTTAACTCAATGTATAAAGATTTACATCTATGTTTTCTTTTGAGAGATTTATAGTTTTAACTTTCACATTTAGGTCTTTGAACCATTTTGAATTAATGTTTGTATAAGGTGTGAGATTAGATTTCAAATTCACTATTTTGCATGCAAATATCCAATTCTCCAGCACTATTTAATAGTTTATTCTTTCCCTTTGAATTTTTCTGGCACCCTTGTCAAAAATCAGTTCATTCTTAATTTTAGTGATTTCAGTCTTCTATTTCTTTACTCGTGGTCAGTTTAGTTAAAAGCTTATCAATTATGTTCATTTTCTTCAAAGAACCAATTTTGGTTTTATTGATTTTCTCCACTTTTTAAATATTTTGTTTCATTAATTTCTGCTCTAATCCTTATTATTTCCTTAATTTGCTTGCTTTGATTTTAATTTGCTTATTGTTTTCTTGTGTCTTAAGGTGGAAGATTAAGTTATTGATTTGAGGTTTCTATTTTTGTTTTTAAATATAGGCATTTACAGCTATATGTTTCTAAGTGCTTTGGCTGCATTCCATAAGTTCTGAGAGCTTATTTCTTCCTTTTCATTCATCTCAAAGTATTTTCTAATGTCTCTTGTGACTTCATTTTTAAAACATTGTTTATTTAGAAATATGTTGTTTACTTTCCAAATATTTGTGAATTTCTCTAATTTTCTTTTATTATTGATTTCTATTTTCCTTCCACTGTGTCTGGGAACATACTTTGTGTGATTGAAATTATTCTAAGTGTGTTGAAATTTTTTATGGCGCTTAATCTCTATCGTTTCATACAAAGTGTCATTGCAGATAGTCATCAAAGAATAACACACTGCTGTTTTCAGATGTACAGAGCGGAACACAACCTTTTTAGCATGCTGCTTTCCTGTATATAGGACACTGGTGAACATCTTCATATAGTAAGAGAAGGAAATAAGATGGGTCAACTCAGTTGTTGATATGTTTATGAATCACTCATCAGTATTATTATAGGCCATCTTTACCTGAAAGCAAAATTACAATCACTCTAGAAGCCTCAATTCTAAAATGTTTTTTTGCCACCTGGATTATTATCTTTGGAGAAATGTCTATTTAATTCTTTTTTAATTGGATTATTTGATATTTTTATTTGTTGAATTGTAGGACTTCTTTATATATTCTAGATATAATTTCTCATATATCAGATGTAGGATATGCAATTTTCTCACAATGCAAAGGTTGCTTTTTCCCCTCTGTTGATTGTGCCCATTGATGCAGAAAAGTATTTAAATTTGAGGTAGTCCCATTGGTCTATTTGTATATTTGTTCCTTGTGCTTTTGGTATCATACTAAAAAAATCATTGCCAAGTCTAATGTCATGAAATGTTTTTCCTAATTTTCTTCTAGAACTTTGATGGTTTTACATCTTACATATAGGTCTTTAATATATTTCAAAGTAATTTTTGTATATTGTATAAGTTCAGGATCAGCTTCATTCTCTTGCTTGTATATATTTGATGTGCACTTTTTTTGAGCTTGTCCCACTTGGGGTTTGTTGAGCTTCTTGGATATGTATATTAATATCTTAAATTAAATTTAAATGTTTTAAATTAAATTAATTTTAAATTTAATTTAAAGTTTTATTTCTTTTATTGTAATTTTTAACTCCAGAATTTCTATTTGATTCTTTTTTCTATAATTTATTGTTACTGATACTCTATATCTGGTGAGACACTATTCTCATGCTCTCTTCATCCTTAGACATGTTGTTTTGTTGTTGTTGTTTTGGTTTGTTTTTTTTTTGATTTCTAGAACATATTTAAAATAGTTGATTTAAAGTGTGTTTAGTTAAATCCAGTGTGGACTTCCTCAGGGACAATTTCTATTGACTTGTGTTTTCCCTGCGTATGGGCCATATTTTCTTGGTCTGTTTATTAATGTCACATATGGTTGCTATGTTATAACATAAATTTTTAATTTTAATTTTAATTTTTTAAAAGATTTTTTTATTTATTTGTTAGAGAGATAGAGATATATAGAGAGAGAGCACAAGCAGGGGAAGCAGCAGGCAGAGGGAGAAGCAGGCTCCCTGCTGAGCAAGGAACCCAATGCGGGACTAGATCCCAGGTCCCTGGTATCATGACCTGAGCTGAAGGTAGATGTTTCACCAACTGAGCTACCCAGGCATCCCAAAAAATAAATACTTTAGTAATTGAATGTGGCAAATATGGAACTCAGATCATCCCTCAGAAGTGTTTTTGTGTTGATGTTTGTTGTTGGTGTTGGTGGTGTTGTTTGTTTAGTAATTGTCCTGAACTAATTCTGTAGAGTCTGTATTCTTTCTCATATGTGATTACTGAAGTCTCTGCTCAGTTGGCTATTGGTCAGCTAATTATTGGTCAGAGATTTCCTTTAATGTTTTGAACCTGTAATTTCCCAGTCTGCCAAAGGTCTCTGTGTGCATGTTTGGCCATGCCTTCAAGGCTCAGGCAGGCAATTTACAACTTTGCCTTTGCTTTTTGTTCTGGCATGTGCAGAGTCATAAGGGAAGTCAAGTGGCAAGAGATTAGGGCCTTTTGAGATCTTTGCTGAGCACGCGCACATCCTCGAATATATGCAATAGATCCTAGATTCCCAGGAAAACGGTGGAGCTCTTCAAAGACCCCGATAGGTATCTCCTTCCCCAGTTCTTCCTTTGGTATTTTTTGATCAGCTTCTTGATTGCCCCAAGTGTTATCATTGCCTCAGATAGCTTCAGTTTTACATAATTGCTGCTGATTGTTTTCTACAAGTATAGACTCAGGATGAAAAGCCATTCATAGTGAATGAGCTCTGAGTCAGGACACATAAAGATGAGTCCTGGAAGCGGGCGTTAGATATGAGATTCTGGCAGTTCCTCTCTGCTCCTCCAGTGCCTGCTGGGTTTACAAGATTACATGATTAGGAAACTTTTGTTTTCAAGACTACTTCAAAGCTAGAGAGAAAGGGATGGGAATATATTTAAATGCCACAAAACTATCTGTCCTTACTGAGATCCATCCATTTTTCTTTGAATAAATGTTCCTTGGATTTTTGCAGGCCTTTGGTTAATTCCCAGAGTTCTGAAAAAGTTGATTTGGACAATTTTGACAGTCAGTAGTCTCACTGTTTTTATGGTAGAGTAGATTGTTGGATGATTTTACTCTGTCATTCCCACATTCCCACATATTCATACAGGGTAAGAGTCCCTTATTAAATCATTTATTGTTCTTTATTGATCTTAAAATAATGAATATGTGGGGATTCTTCCCAATGTTTTCTAAGTCGGACAATACATGCACAACTATATCACTTGGAAGATTTCTTCCTTGTTTGTAGGAGTAATAACAATCCCCTAGGTCTGGTCCTCTTTCCGAATGGACTCTAGTGTTAGGGGCGTGGGGGTTTTAAATTAGGGCTGTCATAGCTGCATTGATTGGGCTGGTAGCTATTTTACATGACACGAATAGTTTTGTAATAAATAATACATC
The DNA here is from genome assembly GCF_003265705.2 of Callorhinus ursinus. Taxonomy (NCBI): domain Eukaryota; kingdom Metazoa; phylum Chordata; class Mammalia; order Carnivora; family Otariidae; genus Callorhinus; species Callorhinus ursinus. The sequence continues at coordinate 57,579,259 of NW_027397070.1, forward strand.
TGTTTTTATTCTGGGAAGGGGAAAGACACTCTGAGCATGTCTTTAGAAAATTTTCATGAGATGAGCTCAGATTTTTGATAACTCTTTTTATTGATTTTATTTAAATTTGAAGTGTTTTGAACTCCCAGATGCAATTGTCATAAACCAAAGATAGATATTCTCTTTTTTTATAACCCAGGGAGGGGGAAAACATATATAATTATGTAATCAGGGTTTTAAACTCAAATAAATTCTTAAATATAAATTGTTCATTTTAGGCCTATTATCTAAATAATTAGAATTTCACTAAATAAGGCAAAACAAAAAACAAAACAAAAACACCAGACATCTTTCTGTCTGCTATCTATACTCATTTACTAAATTTAAAATGCTAATTTCCATTGGCTGTTCTTCAAAAATGATGTACATTGAACACAATACTCATTATTTAAGCAGATTTCAATGAATGTTGAGAAAAGGAGGAAGTGAAGATTTTGTGCATTTAAATGTGTTTTCAGTCTGACTTTCCAAAGAGCTCTTTATTTACAAATAAAACACTTTATTGCTTATCTTGTAAACAAATGTCCAAAGTGGATGAAAAGCTCTCAGGAAAATTGCTAATATTACTAATGTAAAAACACACTCATCAGGGTTCATAAAGTACTTTCTAAAGGTATAGAAAATGACTTTCTATATTATTAACATCATAAAGAAAAGTTTATTTTAAGGAAACCTCAAAGAAACAGCAATTTATAAGATTTTGGATTTGACTGACATCTAGACACTTAGGATAACTCTAAGAACACTGGCCATTATTAATATTGAAGAATTACCAAGTGCTGAAAGTTCATTAAATATTCTGTTGTTTCATTATGAGGCTTTTATCATTGTTCATGAGCTTTTTACAAAAATCATAATGTTAGAGCCTAAACTATACAACAACCAAGTCCTTCTGGGCATTCTAGAAATGGATCCACTTATGAGGATCTCACAGTAAATCAAAAGTAAACTGAATTCTACTCTTGCTAGAGAAAAGTGTGTTTGATATACTATGTTTTAAGTAACTGGCATATTAAAAGAAACAAAGAGGTTATGATCTGAGAATAAGAGCTTGTAGACATCAGCCTAGCAGCATAGCATAACATAGGAATCTTGAACCCCTTGATTCTGCCCTTATCTGATATGCAGTCTTGGCCAAATTGCTCAACTTTCTGTATATAGTTTTCCCATCTGTAAAATGATAATGTTATTACTCACATTTCAGGGTGCTAACCAAAATAGGTCAATATATAATAGCTGATTATTTTTAAAAAATCAAAAACGTTTATTACAGAGTAGAAGGCCAAATTAGTTGGGACAATCTAAGGTGAATGTAAACTCCTTGGCTTTAGGTCCAATAGGAAGCCAGGGGTCTTTTCCAGGAAAGATGAGTGGAAAATTCAAGAAGTTTTCGAGAATGTGTTGGGAATGATTGACTTCTTCCTCTCCATTCAAGGCACAAACTTCAGGTGATCTGTGCTGTATCGGTTAGGTTTCCATATGGATTCAATTAACATAGTACACCACCTTTAAAGGACTAATCTGAGGAAACTCGCCCTGTCAGGTGTGCTGATGAACTAGCCCCAGTCCAGAGAAGAATGTGATGGATAGCGACCTACACCTACCTTCTTACTCACAGCTTCCAGAGAAAGGTTTGTGAGGTGATCCTACATCCTGACATATATGTCATCCACAAATGGAATGGGATTTTGTATAACTAAAGAACATAGTGCTACATCATGGTTAAGATCCCTGGCTCAGTTAGACTTCTTAATCCTCCCCTTACTAACTATATGATTTTGGCAGAGACTCAGTTTTCATTATACATAAAATAAAATAACTGCAATCAATCCAAGAGGATTATTGTGAGCCTTCAATGATATTATGTATAGAAGTTACTTAGTGAAGTGACAGGTACATTATAAATACTTACTATATATTGATATAGCAATAAACTATTATTGATAAAGATCATAACACATAATCAGAATTGTTAATGATATATGTGCAGGGAATACTTTCACCTAAAATAGCCCATAAACATTTGGTAAGATATTTGCAGAAGGAATCCAGTTATTTGTTGTAAATATGTCTGATTCTGGAAGGTTTCTGGTTATAACCCATGAGTCTTCACAAACTCTTGCATAGTACAAAGTTCTTGAAGGGGAAATTCCTAAACCATGTACAATAAGTAAGATTTAGGAAGAACCTGATATTTGAACTCAAACAGCACCTTTAAAAAAACACAAATGCAATCATGACTTATTGCAAGTGGGCTGTCCACAGTCACAGCCCCACTGCAAAGCTGCCATAGCAGTACAAGGGAAACTAGGAAACAGAGTGGCTGAAATTTCATTTGAAGAGCTCAAGCTTTTAGTGAGAGATAGACCAAGTTGATTTCAAGATATTATCCTAGTGTTGGTTTTACCATCAGGGTAATATCTGCCCCCATTAAGAAATAGCCTGGGTGATAATCAGCATTTGTATTAGTACATTAGATTTCTGTCCTTTCTTGAAATGTTTTGGTGAAGATTTGGAAGAAAGACACCAAATAAGGGGCATTTCAATGAACGAATCACGAAGTGAAAAAGATGCCTGAAAACTGCACTTTGACCAATTACAACTAATACAAGACAAATCTAGAGTAGGAAGAGTCCTTTAAAATGTATTTCTCATTGTGCTTAAGGCAGAGCAACTGGTGTTGAGCGATGATGTTAAGATTCTCAGGAAATATGAATTGAGATTTATCACTTTTCTCAAAGACAATTGAAAGTATATAAAATGTATTAGGGATTGATCAGGGCTCTTATTAGATGAGTATATCTGGAATAATCCAGTTTTTAGATATATACACATTTCTTTTGTGCCTCAGATTTCTCACCTGTGAAATGAGGATGGGAGTGCCAGACAAAATTGAGGATGCCCAGTTAAATTTGAATTTCCGATAAACAATGAATAATTGTATTCATATGTCCCATTCAATATTTGGAACATACTTATAATAAAATTTATTCATTGCTAATCTGAAATTCAAATTTAACTGGGCATCCTTTATTTTTATTTGCTAAATTTGCAAACCAAAATGTGCATAATAATGAGTTGTGAAGATTAAAAGAATTAATACATATTAAGCACTTAGAACTGTGTCCAACACAAAGGAAGTGCTCAATTAATGTTAGCTTTTAATAAAATGACTACTATTATCACCTTCATGTGAAAATAAAAGACTTTTTTATGAAGCGAAACCTGCTATCATTTCCCATGTACAAATATTTGGCTATTCATATATCCAAAAGTTATAATCTCCCCAGGCAATTAATTTTTTAACCTGAATCCATGCTACTTGGGTCTTATGTTCTTCCATGGATTGCAACATGATGTTTATCTTGCTTATAGCTTTTGGTTTGCCAAATTAATCCTTTAGGAATTAATTGTTCCTCATTAGAGCATGTATTCCCCAATTTGGTTATCTGTCCATTAGAGAAAAATAGAAAAATGATATCTGGCTTTGTATGAATGTCATTTGGCTGGTCTCTTTCCAGGTACTGATTGATAAAATAAAACTGTCTCAATTCAAGATATATTTCATGTATTTTCTAATAAGAGAAATGGAGAAGGCTAATAATTTGAACTATTAGTCTGTGCATATCATACTTCATGTCCCCAATTTCTTTTCACTCGGTCATAATTTCTGTTCTATTTTGATCCAAGAGACACAAGGCCTTGGTTTGCTCCAAGGATTTCTTATCCAAAAATATTTATCACAACTGTCAAACTCTTATGTTTATTTGGGCCACATTCAAGTGTAAATATAATTTAAAGAATACAGGATCCAATTCTATCACCACTACCCAGGCTAGAAAAGACCTTTTAAGCTAAAAAAAAAAAAAAAGAAAAGAAAAAAAAAAAAAGAAGAAGAAAGAAGAAGACTTAGAAGGGAAACAGGAGTATTTGCTATTGGTGAAGTTATAGTCAGTCCTCATTCCTAGGAGGAGGAATAGAACCCCAGAGAAATTTAGGTACTAAGAATGTGAGAAAATATGCCCCCTTCCTGCCTGACTGCCTTGGGAATTGACAAGGTTCTCGGAGTTCTTCAACCTACCATAGTATTGATGTGTGGAATATAGATGGCAGCATGGTGATCCTAGGAAGGTAGCTTGGGATAGCTCAAAGTAAAGTTCTCATACATATTGTAGGGGCATGAATTGTCACGCATGTCATCTCGTGTAGTCAGACTGTTCCAGACAAACACAAAGGGCCAGCATAGTCAGAGGGCCTTTCCCATGGGATAAAGTAAAGACCATACAACTAGAGACCAAATGACAAAGTAAATATCTCTGCAGATACTGTCATGAAATAGTTCAGGCCAATGATCAGAGGCAACCCCTGAGGACAGGATGCTATGAATCCCTCCCAACTTCCAATTTAATGTTCCTCCAATGAGAAATGATGGAGGAAAAGTAGCCTACATTGCTTGAGTTTTTTCCTAAATCAAGAGAAAACACTGAGGTGACTCTTTTCATCCTGGATTGGGGGGTGGGGTGGATAGGTTTAAGAATTTAAGATGGAAAAGAAATCTATTTATTATTACAAAGAAACTTAGACTTCTCATTCTTCATCCAAAGCTCCTCTGGTGTATGAAGATTGAAGATTTATATCTGCCTTTAATAATTATAAAACCAGTCTAAATACAGCTTATACTAAACATGTACATAACAAATTTATGGGAGGATTTAAATGAATACTGATTAGATACATAAAAACGTTCATACAGATGTTAAGAAGAACAATAATTGAGTGCCTACTATGTGACAGGCATCAGACTAGGTGCTTTATAAATGTATTTTACTTTGCTTTTGGCCATAATCTTAAGAGATTGGTAACTTTACCAATATTAAACCTGAGGTTCAAAGAGATTAAGTTGTCCAAGTCTCATACAGCTTGTAAGTGGCAAAGGTTGGGTTGGAATGAGAGCCATTTACTTTAAAATAGAAACTCTTTGGGATATCAGAACACAGTGTCTCCCTGCTAAACATCATTTGTTATCAGTCATTGCTCAACTTAACCTGAGATGGCCTGACTGAAATATATAGGGATTTTCTAACTTTCTTTCATCTTATTTCAAGAATACAAATACTTGGCCAAAACCAAGTTTCCAAAGAGGTAGTTTCTGCCCACTTCAGTGGCTTTGGAACTAGAAGACTTTGGCATCAACAATTCTCAAATGCAAACTGAACGTGCAGAATGTAGAAATATGTGCTTTATTCACTCCTGAAGAAAGAAGGAAGATCTACTGGACTTTTTTCCCAAAACCTCTGGGTTAGTAAACACATCAATAGCAGAATGTCTCAGAATATGTCACTTCAGTTCTTGAATACATATGTTTCTCTCCAAATAAGTACAGATACTGAAAATGCATTTGAATGCATTTGAAGTTTCATTGAAGGGCTGACTGTGGAGTCTTCCCAATGTCAAGTTAAGAGGTGTCATTTGGGGTATTCTTATTTTCTTTTAACTGAGTCCTGATCAAATGGTGTTCTTTCAGGTAGTATTCATATTTCTTACAAGTTTTGTCTCTTAGTCCTGGGCCATTGCTCTAAAAACTTGCAGAAAAGTGTAATGGTTTCTGGCACATACTAAATTATTTTTGCTACTTTTGGATGCTGAGGCTTTTTTTCACCCTTTTTACACCCTTTTGTCCATTTCATGGACAGTGTAAATAGAAAACTTGGAAGAGAGTGTTTCTGGTACTTGAACTCCATCATTTTTTAAGAAGTTCCTCAACCAATTAATATGTAATCTATATTGCTTGTTTTGCTGCAAGTGCATTTCCTTAGTTAGCCTGTGAGAGTAGACATTTATTTTAAAAAAGTGACCACCTGGAGAAAATTATTTCAGACTCACGACTACCTGGGAAAATGAAAAGAAAAGCTCTCTACAGAACTAAGAGAAAAGAATCTCAAGGACTATTGTTTCAATGTGAAGTATGGTTCGACAAAACAGATTAAATTTAATTGTTCATATTATAGTAGTTCCTCTCCTACTACTGAGAGGAATGGACTGGTGTAAATATCTTCATGAAATATTCACAAAATGTAAATTTTATTGCGGAAACAAATTACTTGTCATAAATTGAAAAAATAATGTCATCAATGTTTTATATATTGCCTTGGAGACATTTTTAAAAACAATTTCTCTTGATGCCGTATTATATTGACCCAAGAAATATCTAGCATTTTCTTCAATAAATGCATTTTTTTGCCTTTAAAATATGAGGATGAGGAGAGTCTTTGCAGTCTGGTAACATCTGCTCATCTCCAAACGTGGGGGAGGGACTCTTCTAGCAACCTTAGAAATGTCTGGTCTTGTCAATTCAGAGGCTCTGTGGTAATGTCCTTAAATCCAAGAAATTTGCTTTTCTTTTTGGCTGTTTCTAATGGCTAGAGCTACATTCATGCTATCCATTCATGAATGGCTCTTCCATTCTTCTAGAGAGGTTTCATCTGTTTCCCTGAGTAGAATAATTTAAAATATCACTGACCTTTCCTTTTTTTGTATTCACATGAGTATTTTAAGAATTCTTGGGGAATTATAAAATTTTACCCAAAATATCAAGGTGTGCCAAAAAACAAAGTATTTTCTTTTGTAATAATACAATTTTAATAAGTATATGTTATTTCTGCAGTAAACATAATATGTTACAATTTAAACAACTTAATTTAATCTCATCCTAACCACAGCCTTGACATTCTGATTCATTAAGAAAAGAGAATTTGGGTCAATAAGCTCATAGTATTTATATTTCACTTAAAATTGCACTTTTTTTTCCATAAACTTGGAGAAAAATTTTAGGATCTATAAGAAAAGTTTCTCTAAGAAACAATTTATCTTAAGTCCAGGATGGAAACACAGGGAGAGTTTTGACATTTTGAATCTGGTTCAGGGAACTGGCAGTATGAAAACACATGAAAATGCAAAAAACAGTTTAAAGAAAAGGTTACTATAGTCTTTTGCAGTAATCATAAAGATATATAGTTCATATTATGACAGATTTAGATAAAATTACTTGTGGGGGGAGGAAATGTTCTTATTCTATTGAAACTAGTTTTCTTCTCATCAATTAGATAATATAGTGGCAATAATGATAGAAAGACATTTGAAAGCACTGCCATTTTAGCATAATCCTGATTAATGTCTATTAAGTTCTATAGGCTGCTTTAGGAAACTCCATATTAAGGGAAAAACTTAGCTTCATGTGGACAGCACAGGAAGAAATATACTCAAAACACTGACCTGGAGACTCTAAATGAAGCCACCCCAGTGCCTTCTAAATCTTTAACAAATATTTAAAAATTGTAATCTGTAGTTTATCAGTAAATTCATGGTGCATTAATCTAGTGTTAATTAGTAATTTAAGGTTGACCTATATTAAAACATTACTGGAATTATATCTTTTATGTTAATAGACCAGTCATTATAATGTACTACAAGTTTAGAAGTTGGAGTGTAAACATAAACAAACATAAAACCAATATTTGACATGCTAGACCTTCATACTGTGGAATCAGAAACCATGAATTGCAAAAATCAATATGAGGACAGAATTTGATGGGAAGTCCAGGGTATTAAATATTTAGTTTCTGGAACATCTGCGTGTCTTGTTTTTTTAACCAGGTGTTAACATCTCCAAGATGTGCCAGAAATGTTCAATGATGTCTAAGGTGGCTTGACTAGCTCTCTGGTGGTCCCAGGGGCAGTAAGATCTTAATGGAATATCCATATACTATAGCAGCAGGCAAAGCATAAGTCATTTCAGAGACAGCAAAAGCTGTGATTCCAACTTGAACTTCCTAGGCTAAGTTACCCTGAAATACACTTATAACAGAAATTATTAGGGATTTAATGAAGAGGTGGGCATACCTCATCTTTTAGTGGTGTTTTTCCTCAGAGGCTTATGACTTTGAGATCAAAAAATAATTGTTGGGAGAAAAAAAATGAATTCTTCCTTTTTATACATGTACTTGATTCTGACAAATACATATTGTTTATATTTATATCTTAAGAAACTGTAATTCATTCAGTCTCTTGGGTCACACTTCTACATAAGGACATACATTTCAGGTGGTACTGCCTCAAAAGGAGGACATCTCTTTATCAGGACAGGAAATAAAGTGGACAAATCCAATTAACCCAAGTGGATTATTAAAATACTAAGGCTAACTGAAGATTTGTAATTTGATCAATATAAGTGTGTAGTAGTAGTAGTAGTAGACCTACTATGTGCCATGATCTGAGCTAGGCTTCATTAGGATTCATTGGGAAGCTGTATGAGTGGAATATATGAGCAGAGTTTAATAAAGGTGATGGCTGTGGAAACAAAGAGAAGTTGGGGAGATACTCGGGTCGAGGTGACAGAACACGGGGGTGGGAGGGAGGGGGGAGCATGGCGCTGAGATCCACGAGTAGCCGATGGCCTATCCGGCCACTGTCCTCCTCTTGCACATTCTTTATTCTTTGCTCCATTTTTTGGGCCTGGCACTAAATATTCAAAACCCTCCCTTTACGGTGTGGAAGCAGGTTGTAAGTTCCAAACCTCATGAAATGCTACTGCTCAGCTGAAAAGTTCTGTGGGTGAGCAGTTGGCTCAGGTGACCTCTCAAAGGTAATGTTTTCTTATGCCGCTACCGCATACGTTGCATGTAAAAGGAGTAATATATTAAACACTGTTCTGCTTGAGGGATCTTCCAAAAGTCTCCAGGTACCTCCTAGCTGAGATCTCTTCATCCTTCAAAATAAAAGTAAAAGGCAATGCAGTCTGGGAATTTAAATGTTTCCAAGATTTCTTACACTGCTCTTTCAGAGTACAGTTAGGTAGGTTTTAGATAAGAAAAAGTGAAAATATATTATGTTTTAAACCCTGCACCACATGATTAAAAATATCCTTAATGTGAATAGAAAAGCGAGCAAGTTACTCTTCTCGGCTCCTCTACCTCTACTCCCTCTCCCACCCGCTAGGGAAAAAAATCTATTTTAGAACTGGCCAGTTTACCTGAAGAATATTTAGATTTTTGCCTTTCTAGTTAGAAAACTATATCATAGATCGTTTTTGTTCATTGATTAGATCAAAGTGTTATCATTTTGTTGTGTGTGGGCAGCTTTGAAGCATAGTCTTCACACTTCTTTTGCTTTTCAGGGATAAGGATACAGTAGATTTTTTTTTTTCTTGCCACATGTCAAAGAGGTGTTTAGGAATGATTTTCTGGGAAGTTAAGTTTATCCACAGATTTACAGGCATAAATCTCTTCTTCAGTAAGACCTGCTGCTATACCAGGCCTCATGTAGATTTTACAAAGACAATATTCAGTTGTTAGAGTCACAAGCCTCAGAACAACTTGGGGAAACATCATTTAATTAAAACAGTTTATGACAGCCATTTACTTCTGAATCTTTTGCTAGGCACAGGTCATACTCAGGAGTAATTAATTCTCAGCCTGATGAAAGCTGCCACCTCTTCTCTTAGGTAGGGAATAAGTATGTCTCTTTTGTTCTGGGCTATGAATAGGGTTTCCAGGTAATGCAAATGGGAAACAGAGAGAGGGAACATAATACAAGCTTACATCAAGAAATCACAAAGACCTTGAAATAAGTAACTGAACATTTGAGAAAATCTCAGATCTTGCAGTGAGATGAAATGCGTGCATTGAGAATTTCTGGGGAGTTCTGAAACCATTTTGACTTTAATCATAAAGCCATTGATTCCTTTGTAGAATGTGCTCAGGGCAAGCGAGATACCAGAAAGTCAGAGGAATTAGAAAGAGATACAAGGGAACAAAAGCAAAGCTGAAAAACACAAGATTGGTATGTGCCCCAAATATAATTTCAAAATAGTATTTCAGAGAACTTCATATTTAAAAAGCTTAAAATAATTAAAATTTGTAGGGACATGGATTTTAGAGAATAGAGGTTACCGCCTACAAGGTGCAGACAACTAGGGGCACCTGGGTGGCTCAGTCGTTGAGCGTCTGCCTTCGGCTCAGGTCATGATCCCAGGGTCCTGGGATCGAGCCCCACATTGGGCTCCCTGCTCTGCGGGAAGCCTGCTTCTCCCTCTCCCACTCCCCCTGCTTGTGTTCCCTCTCTCGCTGTGTCTCTCTCTGCCAGATAAATACATAAAATATTAAAAAAAAAAAGATGTAGACAACTAATAAGAAAAATAAGAAGCTGCCGAATGGTGAGACATGGTGCATCAAGCCAAAGGTAGGAGGTCAAGACCAAGTCAGGTGAGCCCAGCGATGGTGAGAGAGTTGGGGATATTTTCTTCTGAGCAAACAAGAGATTTTATTCCTAGTGTCAAACTCGAATTTGGAGGAAAGAAACGATGACAAGAGGAAGGCCATAGAAAATTTTCCGCTTCCTGAGCTCCCAAGGCAGGGCAAATCATAAGGAATGCCTGTGATTATTTGGTGAGATACGGAGGCAAGACCCAGCCTGCGATGAGAGAACCGGTTTAGTGATAAAGCTGTAGGAGTGTTAAGTTAAATTTAAAGAAAATAAATTGCAAGTCTTTTCCAGCAATCGGGAAGAGCTACCATTCATGTTATACTTGCTTCAGAAAGACTTACTTGAGAGGAGGAGGTAGAGTGAGCTCTTATTTTACCAGCGACCCCTTCCATTTCAATTTTGTAATATACAAATTGGAAAAGCAAAGCTCTTGTCTTCATGGCGGTCAGGGAAGAAGAGAGTGTTTGGCGAGGAGGATGCTGAAGAGCAAGAATGACACCACCAGATCTGGCTGGCACTGGCCATAGGGGTTGCATGAGAGATTCAGCAGGGCTCCAAGTAATACTGCACAGGCTAAGTCAAGTGTTTTCCAACCTCCTTGTGCATGAGCCCCACAGACAATTTTCATTCCGGTGTGGATTCACAGGATCTGCCTCCAGAGAGGCTGGTTTAAGAGAGAGGCATGAGACTGGCTCAAATCGGAGGCTTTTCCCAAGTACCCACTTTTTGGTAGATGCAGTTGTTTCCCCAATCCAATTTTGAAAAAAACAATTCTTAAAAGATTTATTTATTTATTATTTTAGAGAGAGGGAGAGCATGCACAAGTCGAGGGAGCGGCAGAGAGAGAGAGAGAATCCTCAAGCTGACTCCTGGCTGAGCGCAGAGTTCAGGCAGGGCTTGATCTCATGACCCTGAGATCATGACCTGAGCCGAAATCAAGAGTCGGACACTCAACTGACTGAACCACCCAGGAATTTTGATTCAAATTCTTGAAAAAATAAGTGATAGCTGAAGCAGTAGAAAGAACACACACAAAATCCTTTAGAAATAAGATGGCATTCAGAGTCAATTTCTAACCTGTTGGGTAATAACACAGTCCCAGAATGTTATAGAGGGTGAGTGGGGAGCCTCCCAGAAAGAGCAATGATTTACCGAAAGACTCAAGACAGTTAGATTCACATTTAAAAAATGCATCTCTAGAAATTAAAGCTGTTATCTATAGCCCATTTCAAACCTTGTGAATGTCAGGAGTTTTTCTTGCTTCCTAATGCAAAAGTAATACTTAAGTAGACCATCGCATGTTAAGACAGAAGCTGAGAAGCAAAATTGAGAAAAGGGCCATTACTTGGGTTGTATATAGCGGAAAACACTCTTACAATACTAGATGATTGATACTGGTAAGGAATTATACAAGGAAGGAGCATGAAATTATTATTATTTTTTAAAGATTTTTTATTTATTCATTTGAGAGAGAGAGAGAGTGTGCAAGAGCATGAAATTATTATTATTTTTTAAAGATTTTTTATTTATTCATTTGAGAGAGAGAGAGTGTGTGCAAGAGCATGGGCAAGGTGAGGGTCAGAGGAAGAAGCAGACTCCCTGCTGAGTGGGGAGCCCAATGCAGAGCTTGATGCCCCAGCATAAAATTATTTTTCAACTGATTTCAATTATTTTACATTTACCAACTAAACTAAATTAAGTAAGTCATGAGATACTCAACTGCAGTATTTTTTTTTTTTTCCCAAAGAAACTCCTTCATTGTTCATGTTTAGGATCCTCCGGTTTTAAGTCATGCACAATATGCAGCAAAATCATTTGTTCAAAGTGCAGATTCCTGCACCTTCCCCCACATCAGCTGAACTGGAATCTTAAGGGCTGGACTATGAATATCTGCCTTTTAAACAAGCTCCTTAGAACAATGGGATGCAACAAAAGCTTGGATTTGCCTCCTTTTGAAACGTCCCAACCCTGAAATTGACAATATGCTACGAAGAACAAAGCTGGTTAAACTAGTTAATAAAATATTGACATACACCAATAATTGGTCATAAATAACAGCTTCTTTGACCTTTCTTTGTTTGGTTTCCGGGCCACATCATTAGCATCACCTGGGAGCTTGCTAAAAATGCAGAATCTCAGGCCCACCCAAGAATTGCCAAATCAGAATCTACATTTAAAAAAAATGTTCAGCTGATTTTGTGTACATTAAAATTTGAAAAGAACCGAGCTACTGTACTCCACAAATTCCTTGAACTAGGTCAATGATGCCCAGGTGAGAATTTTATTGCAAGGCAGAAAAAGAAGCAGGAGTTGAGGAAAGGATTAGCCTGTGGCTTGATGGGGAAGTAAAGAAAAAAAGCTTGCAATGGCCTCCAGGGGAGCAATCCGTTTTAGGAGCAATCATTCTCCCTGAGATGGACCCTGATCTCAGAAGGGTCTGTTGGGTGAAGTGTTATTTTGATTTTACTAGGCTCAGGTTGATGGACGTCACCCTCTATTTCCGTTTAAGCCTAGAGGCCGTGAGATTAGAAGCTTTAGGTTGCTAGCATCATTGTGGTAGTCACTTTAGGGTTTTTAATTGTGCTTGCCCTGCATTATATTGTATGCCATTTGCTTGTTTAATTATGGGCATTACTATGGGCATCAACTTCAAATAAGTTCTCTCCTTTTATTTCTCTCTCCTCTCTCTCTCCTTCTCTCTGCTTTTTAACACGTTACTAAAAAGCAATAGTGTTCCAAAAAGAGCCCTGAACTTTGAGGCAGAAAACCTTGGTTACAAAGTCTAATTTTTCCATTTTGTGTTAATAGCCACAATACACTGAACTCTTAAATTGTGCCAGGAACTATAAATCGGTTCTGAAAGAAAACTATTATTTTCATTTAAAAATAAGGGAACTTAGCCTCCAAGAGTTTAAAAGAAAAAAAAAATAATTCCAAAATGATGCCACTAGTAAATGTCAGGGCTGAAATTTAAAACCATACCTGTTTAAACCCACATATCACCAATTATGCTAATATTCTGAGGGCGCATGGTTAAATTATTTAGGTTCTTTGAGTCTTATTTTTCTCACCCATAAACTGATGAGGCAGGGCTTGGGATGGTACATTAAAAGATTTTCAGCTTGGGGCACCTGGGTGTCTCAGTCAGTTAAATCACTGGTCTGATTCCTGATTTTGTCTCAGGTCATGGTTTCAGGGTCTTGAGATGGAGCACCCCCCTCGCCCCCACTCCCCTGTCAGGCTACATGCTGAACCAGAAGCCTGCTTAAGATTCTCTCTCTGCCTCTCCCTCTGTCCCTCCCAACCCCCACCCCCCCACACTTGCAAGCATGTGTGTACACTATTTCAAAATTAAAAAAAAAAGGAATTTAAAAAAATTTTAACAATAAATAAAAGATTTTCAGCTTGTGTGGAATCCTTGATTCTGCTATCTATAAGTTTATAGCTTCTAAAACCTAGTAAGTATCCTAATATTCTTTAAAATATGAATTTATCTGTGACGGTTTTGTTCCATAATAAATAATATAATCTTGTCTCTTATTCCATAATAAGAAGTTTCAAAAATACAAAACCATTTGTCACCCTTTAGGACTGGTGATTTTCACAGATTCCATTTCAGAAAACACCTATGTGCTCACACAGACCCCCTCCTGTGCAGAGAACTTACTCCTCCACTTATTCTAAAGCTACAGTAACATCGTGGTACCTGTATCAACATTGAGAAACAGAACTAACAGAATAGAGTCCAGAAATTGACTTACACAAATATAGTCAATTGATTTTCACGAATGTTCAAAGACAATTCAGTGGGAAAAGAATACTTTTTCAAAAAATGGTGCTTGAATCATCAGACATCCTCATGCAAAAAAGAAGAAAAAGGAGGAGAAGGAGGAAAGAAAGAAAAAGGAAAAAAACTGATCTATGAATCATACCACATATGAAAATTAACTCAAAATTTATAATAGACCTACATTCAAATCCTAAATACATAAAATGTCTAAAAAGAAACGAGGGGAAATCTTTTTTTTTACCTTATTTTGGGAAAGATTTCTTAAATACAACAACAAAAGCACAACCTATATAAAAAAAAAAAAAGATAAATTACACTCTCTCCAAACTAAGAATTCCTGTCTTTGAAAGATACTGTTTAGAGAATGAAAAGACAAGACACAACCAGAAGAGTGTTTGCAGATCATGTATCTGATTAAAGACTTGCATTCAAATGTATTTTTTAAAAAGACAACTCTCAAAACTCAATAATAAGGAAACAACCAACCCAACTTTAAAAATGGTCAAAAGAAAGGGCACCTGGGTAGCTCAGTCATTAAGCGTCTGCCTTCGGCTCTGGTCACGATCCCAGGGTCCTGGGATCCAGCCCCACATCGGGCTCCCTGCCTCCGCTGGAAGCCTGCTCCTCCTTCTCCCACTCCCCCTGCTTGTGTTCCCTCTCTCGCTGTCTCTCTCTCTCTGTCAAATAAATAAATAAAATCTTTGAAAAAAATGGGCAAACGAATTGGACAGACATTTCTTCGGAGACAATATATGAATGGCAAATAAGCACATGAAAAGATCCTCAACACTATGAAAAATGCAAATTAAAACCACCATGAGTTACATCAAGGTGACTCTAGTTATTAATACTGTATCATATACTTGAAATTTGTTAAGAGAGCAGATCTTAACTGTTCTCAGTTCACATAAAAAATGGTAATTACATGAGGTGATGTGTTCATTAACTTGATTGTAGTAATCATTTCACAATGTATACATATATTAAATCATCATATTATACACCTTAAACAAAAGTAGTGTGTCATGGAAGAAAGTAATAAAACATAATGCAGTTTTCTGGTGGAAAAACCACCATGAGTTATCATCATTCTAGTAGACTTATTAAAATGAGTAGAATTGAGAAGTCTGACCACCCTAAGGGCTGACTTGGATGTTGACTAGTGATGTTGATAAGGATGAAGAGAAACTGGAGGGCGCCTGGGTGGCTCAGTCAGTTAAGCGTCTGCCTTCGGCTCAGGTCATGATCCCAGGTCCTGGGATTGAGCCCCGCCTCAGACTCCCTGCTCAGCAAGAGCCAGCTTCTCCCTCTCCCTCTGCCTGCCGCTCTGCCTACTTGTATGCTCTGTCTCTCTGTCAAATAAATAAATAAAATCTTTAAAAAAAGAGAGAGAGAAACTGGAGCTCTCATCCACTGCTGGTGGGGATGTAATATGGTACTATGATGCTGGAAAACAGTTTGAGAGTTCCTGACAATGTTGAACAAGCATATTCCTCACCCATTCAGTCTTAGGTATTTACCCAAGAGAAATGAAGGTGAAAGCCCATAAAAGCTGTATTTTTATAGCAGCTTTATCTGTAGGAGCCGAAAACTGGAAACATCCTTAATGTTCACCAACAGGATGGACAAATGAATTATGGTATATTCATTGGATGAAATACTATTCATCTATATAAATAAATGAGCTATTGATACAACATGGAGACATCTGAAAATAATTATGCCATGTAAAAGAAACCAAACAAAAAAGAATATGCATTGGTATATTAGATTAGCAAAATGAGTGAGAATGGAAAAAATTTCAGTATTTTAAGAAAAATTTGACCTTTTTTTTTTAATTGGCAACTCTTATAGTCCCCCTGATCTTCCAGGGAGAAATCATGTAATATTTCTAGTTGAGATAAATCTTTGAACAAATATTGTTTTTAAAACTATGTTTTAAAACATACATATGTCTTATAATAGTTAAAAACATAATAACATAATATTTTTCAAGATTTGGGTTTATTTTCTAATTGAAAATCAATTTTCACTAACTAAATGCACTATAAATTATTTTGTTTAAATTAAATTGCATTGTTTCCAATAAATGTTTTGAAATTATGTGTGATGATTATAGTTTCAAAAATTAAATTACAAGTGATAGTTTATAAAAGTGGATTAAGGGGCGCCTGGGTGGCTCAGTCGGTTAAGCGTCTGCCTTAGGTTCAGGTCATGATCCCGGGGTCCTGGGATGGAGCCCCACGTCTGGCTCCCTGCTCGGCGGGGAGTCTGCCTCTCCCTCTGTCCCTTCCCCTCCCCCTGCTCGTGCTCTCTTTCTCTCAAATAAATAGGTAGAATCTTACATATATATACATATGTAAGATTCTACCTATTACATATACATATTACATATATATATTTAAGATTCTATTTATTTATGTATATATATAAAAAATTCTATTTATTTATATATATATGTAAGTGGATTAATTCTTATAATGCTATAGATCATAATGATTGACTCAAATCCCCTTGCGTTATCTCAGCTCTGACAGAAACACTGAGTTGCTAGCATAGTTTCAATCCATATACACATTTGCCTCCTGTTTTTCTACATTATAAAGTGGCTGTCAGGTAATGTTGGGAAGAATGGATAAACAACATTGGGTTACAATGGTATGCATGTTCATATTTGCCATTTGAAGAAATGTAAAACAAATGACTGAATGGAAATATGTGAGCTCATGAATCACAAATAGTCTTTCGTGGAGCTCTGTTGCTCCAGTCTGTGCTCAAATATGACTGAGAGTGGTCATTTACCTGCCTCCCAGCTTCTTCTGTGCTGTGAGGGAACAGAAGCTAATTACTTTGGTTAGAAGTTGCAACTATTATGTCTGGATAGAACAGTGCTCTTTACAGGAGTTGCCAAAAATATACAAATGAAAAAAAAGTGGATATCTTATTGAGGAAAAGAGTATAATTGTGTCTTAAAGTAAAATTGCTTCTTTGTGGCAGTAGGTGAAAAAAAAAGATAGTAAACAGCATCATTAAAGCGAAGATTGGAAGAATGGTGATTTGTATTTGCCTTGATTTAAAATACTTGCAAATAATGAGCTTGAAAGAAGCATTAAAATGTGTAAAATTTTACAAAGTTAGTTCAATGTTTATGGCCTTATTCATGAGATGAAGAACTAGCTTGCTGAAAGAGAAAAAAGTTTTATATCAGTTGTATAAAAAAGGGTAAAACTAGAATTTGGTTTACTTTCAGTTAAAATCTATGTCTTTGGTGTAGTTTGTCTGGGTAACAAACCTTCCTTATCGTGAGAGCCTGTTAAATTTTAGTGACTTTTTTTGCATGTTTCTGAATAATTTTTTAATCAGTCACTTCTGAAAAAGGCACAGACCCTAAAATTCTTTGTTACTTGATGCAAAGTAACCAAATGTTTATATTAAGTATGTTTATCTTAAATATTACCTCAAACTTTGTCTTTAAACACCCATGACTTATGCTCATGTCTTTTCTGCTTTGCCAATTATTTTTAATATTGCCTTTTTCAAATTCAAGCCCCTAAATCCCAGTAATAAAATATACTTTACACGCAACCTATCTTTGGGGCTTCCCAAGCTGCCTCTAGGCAATGCCCACAATTAGCTCGCTAGCTTTGCAAAATGAGAAAGCTAGAAATAAGTAGGTATGTTTGGCATTTTTCATGTTTTTAATTTACTCCACATTATTGTGAGAGCTGTCCTATTCATCAAACCCACAATGTGAGAAGAGCTAGAAAAATCAAAAGAGAAGCTCAACCTATCCAGGTTAATTATATACAAAGAAACTGATATCAATATGAATGCATTTACACAAATGTGTACTTTTCATGTTGGACAGAAGCAAAATCATGTTCATGCACAAAGACTGGTGGAATAACTTTCAACAAATTGATTTTTAAAACATGTTTTATATCTAAGTTTAAATAGGCTTTTTATTTATAAGCACTCTTTGGGCAATTTTTTTTCAACAATGAGAGTCATCCAGTTAGAAAAGATGGTACAGAATCTGTTCTTAATTTTATATGAAATAGTCAGTGAAACCACCCCAACCCTTAAAGGCATTCAGATCAGCTTCAACTCACAGGCCAAGGTTGCTATGGATGACAGAATGGTCCTAGACTTCCTCTTTGAAGGTCAAGGTGTACTCTTTGTAATTACTAATACATCCTATTGTACCTTAATTAATGCCTTGGACCAAGTGGAAAAGTCAATACAAAAATTTAAGGAAAATGTCATCTGACTTTAAAAGGTAGACTGATGGGTTCGGGGATTTGTTTAGCTGCCTGGGTCAGTCCCCGGCCCCTGGTGGCATGGCTGAGGTGGATACTGCAGATTGGCTTATCCTGCTGCTTGGAACCCTGTTGATGGTAGCCTCAATTAAGCACTGTGTGAGACAAATTGAATGGATCTGTTGCCAACCTCTGTTGGCCAGGTTATAATTAGAGTGCCTGACAATAATATACTCATGAAAAGATTTGCTGGATGCAAAAGCAGTCAAGAGAAGAGATGTGGATATTTTGGGAAGACAAATTTCCATGTGTATCTTCCAGCTCTGTATATTTTTCAGACAAAGCCTAAACAGCCCTTTGTTGAGGATGATCTTTTTAAAGATGTTGTATTGAAAACAACCTTGGAAAGTAGAGACAGTGTCTCACTCAAGATTTAGGAGGAATATTCATTTACTGGCCAAGATAATGAATATTATATCTTCCTCTAGTACAAGGGATAGATTTTCTTGTAGCCCATTTAAAAAGATTTGAGTTTCCTTGGGCTCCTGGGTGTTTCAGTCAGTGGAGCATCTGACTCTTGATCTCATCTCAGGTCTTGTTCTCAGGGCTGTGAGTTCAAGCCTCATGTTGGGCTTCATGCTGGGAATGGAGCCTATTTAAATGCATAAATAAATAAATATTTGAGTTTCCTGAGCTTGTGATGCCTCCCTTTTCACATAAACCCACTGTTGACCACCATTCACCAGTGTTCCTCTATGTTACCCCATCAGACTGGGGACATGAGAAACTGACACAAACATGAAGCTCACGCTACTTGCTGTGCTGTGGGTCATAAAGTCCTTTGTCTCTGACCCAGAAATCTTGTGTCTTCTCTCTGCACCCACGAAACTGTGGCATTACTTTGTTAGCTTGCAAGTTAAAGGATATTATATGAAATAGCTGAAATCTGGGCGCCTGGGTGGCTCAGTTGGTTAAGCGACTGCCTTCGGCTCGGGTCATGATCCTGGAGTCCCGGGATCGAGTCCCGCATCGGGCTCCCTGCTCGGCGGGGAGTCTGCCTCTCCCTCTGACCCTCTTCCCTCTCGTGCTCTCTATCTCTCATTCTCTCTCTCTCTCAAATGAATAAATAAAATCTTAAAAAAAAAAAAAATGAAATAGCTGAAATCTGGAAAAAGCCCAAATGTCCATCAGCATTATATTGAATAAATGATACAAAGAAATACCAAAAAGCAATGAAATTAAGCTACTGCCTCCCACAAGAGCATTGATGAATCTCACAATTATGAGTAAAGCTAGAACAATATAATATGCATTATGTATAATTCCAGTTTATATACAGTTCAAAAGCAGGAAAATATAATAAATGGCGCTAGAATTTAGGATAATGATGACTTTTAGGGAAGACAGAGGAGTTAATGGTTAGATAGTGACATGAAGGACCTCTTAGATCCTGATAACATTCTAGTACTTGATGTGGATAGTGGTTATGCAGATATGCTTACTTTGTGATAATCTACTGAGCTGCATACTCATGACTTGTTTGATATTCTGGTTGTGTGTTATACTTCAGTGAAAAAATTAAATACACACTAGATATACATACATGCATACCAACCAAAATTCGAGCTCTTTTCTCCTTCAATTTCACACAGTAAAGTCTTTGTAAAAAGAAATGACTGAGGTTGCCAGCCTTATTTCTGGCAGAATTCCAAAACCAGAGCATTGCACTATTTATAATAATGATCAAAATCACTAATATTTTATTATTAATATCTTGAAAATAACAGATATTTGGTATTTACTAGATATTATTACTATACCAACTCTTTTACTTGGATTATCTCATCTGATTCTCCATTCTACTACATATAATGTAAGTTTAATAATTAATTATTTTCCTCATTTCCAGGTAGAGAAAATGAGTCCTAGGTCAGACAAGTTACTAGTTCATGATCATAAATCTAGCAGAAGGTGGAGTTATAGCTGAAATGTAGACTGTTTTACTCTGTACCCTTTGAGCTCATCCATGATGCTTTATTGACTTCTACTACAACATTTCAGATGTGGACATCTGTGATCCACTGAAAAGGAAAAGTTGGAGAACCAACATACAGTATTACCCCAAAGCTAAAATAAACTGAGTACTGAGAACCAATTGCTAAGCAAAGGGGTGTTGGTGATAACACTTTCTTTCTCACAGGAGTGAAGAGACTGCATCTAGCCAGAGCAGGTCATTAAGCTCAAGCAAAGGTTCACTGAAGCAAAGGCCCCTATTGTTTATCTCACAAAATAACTGGAGGGTTTTCCAGAAAGAGTGGAGCAAAAGGTAAATTGCCTTGTGGAAATGTCAGCAGGAAGGGACTGCACACTAGGGTCTTTTTCATGTACAATTGACAACAGCTAAAAATAAATCGAACATGGCAATGGCTCCCCATGTTCCAATAGCCCCAGGACGCTACTTTCATTTTAATAAATGATTGAACAAAGTGTTTAACTTCTTTCTGTTTTCAGACTGATTTTCAGAGGCACAGGAAATGCATTATTGACTATTTTGCTATGCCTTAGCTTTGAGTAAAGGGCTGATCTTAATAACTAGTACTAAGAAACTGTATGGATTCTCATTAATAGTATAGGAAATTTGAGTTGTTTTCTCATGAAACCTGGAGACATGTCCTCTGCCACCCATATTCCTTCCTACTTCCCGGTGATAGACATAAAGCTAAGACTTCCAGCCAAGGGAAAGGTGCACCATTTGTGATCACAAAATAAAATGAAATTAAAAGACATCTATGAGAAGTGATTTTGTGATGATGCTAAGTGGAAAATCAG
This sequence comes from Callorhinus ursinus, assembly GCF_003265705.2. NCBI lineage: Eukaryota > Metazoa > Chordata > Mammalia > Carnivora > Otariidae > Callorhinus > Callorhinus ursinus. The sequence continues at coordinate 57,600,436 of NW_027397070.1, forward strand.
ATTTGGGATTTGTTAACACAAAGCTTGCCTACTAGATTCTCTGCTTGTGAGTGGTTCTCAGAGACATGAATATATAATGACTATCTATTTGGATCCTTGGAGGGCAACAATGGCTAAGAATGGTGGGCCTCAGAAGAGAAGTTAAAAGGAAACAGAGCAGAGGTACAAAAGTAAGAAGTAAGATACAGAAATTAAGGGACAAAAGCTTTAAAACTAACAGAATGTGGAAAGAATAGTAACTTGAATTAGGAACTATGGATCTTATCCCAGTTGCTAGTTGTATCTCTGGATCAGCCACATTGCTTTCCTGAGCTCCATTTTCTCTGAGTGAAATGGAAGTGTTAGATTATATCATTTCTTTGACTTCTTCCAACCACTCCACATATGATATTCTATGATCCTAAGAGTGGCAGTGGTCAGTAGCATTCAATATACACTAAAGGAGGAAAGGAGAAAGTAGAATTCTCAATTTTTTTTTGAAATTTTTTATGTTATTATGTTATGTTAATCACCATACATTATATCATTAGTTTTTGATGTAGTATTCCATGATTCATTGTTTGCATATAACACCCAGTGCTCCATTCAGTACGCGCCCTTTTTAATACCCATCACCAGGCTAACCCATCCCCCCACCCTCCTCCCCTCTAGAACTCTCAGTTTGTTTCTCAGAGTCCATAGTCTCTCATGGTTTGTCTCAATTTAATTAGAAAGAAAGCCCTTGTGATCTTTTTAAAAACCTATGTGGTTGCCAATGTTAAAATGGAATGAATGGTAAGCCACCATATCCTAATTATAAACAATTGGGATAATCTCATCTAAAGTATACTAGATATGTAATCCATAGAGAGGGCAAGGTAAGATTACTCTGTCCAAGTCAGGAAGTCAGTCCAGCAGGCGAAGGATAAATATGACAGTCTAAAGGAACTATGGGGAAAGGACACCAAAGAGGTAGAAATCTCAGATGGAAGGCAATCAGCTAGGGGACCAAGATACGCCCTTGGGAGAGAATATCATAAATGAGATTGCACACTTGCACAAGTAGAATGGCAAGATGGACAGCTGGAACCTAATGCAAACTACTGCCTTAAACAGCAGATCTCCAAGGCATGCTCTATCCAACTTTTTAAAAGAGATTTCCTTATACAAAGAGCCTACCATATTGACAGTACTTCAGAGATATTGGCTCATTTATCCCAACTACTTAAGCTCCAGTGGGTCCAAGAATCTATCCTATGGGCATAGCCTGGCTTAAGATCGTGTTTTGGAGGACCTCAAGGTAGGTTCAGTTATGTTCTGTAAACTATTTTAAAAAGTAGAAGCAAGACTAATATAATTTAGAAAAACAACTTTTTGGAAAATGTTAATTATTTTAAGGGTTCATAACAAGGTGGTGACCTTTAGCCATCTGGAAAATCCAATTATGCAGAACACATCATGGTGGAGAAATAAGATATGATACAGATCACCTCTTCCATGGTATCCGATGACCGTTTCCACAAAATATCGTAAGAAACTGACAAATGTACCTGGATTTCTTCACCCACAAATGAATATGTTGTTGAAAGCTTACCCTGTGCCTATTTGCTTGTTTTCTAATTGGTATGCAACTCTTTCTCTGCCTCCCGTGATAGTTATTCACAGGCTGTTGAGTACTGATTTTCATATGCTTTCTTCCTGCCTTGGACCAATGAAGCAATAAATAAGGAAGAAAAAAAAGGTAGGTCTCTCTAAACAGCACCGGAGCAGTAGAGCAGGAAATAGAAAGCAACTCCCCGAAGAAGCACATGCATTCATAGCAAATTCCACCAGCAAACTAGTAGTGTCATCCAGCTAATTATATGTAATTGTCCCCTATATTGAAACAATAAATAATGTGGGAGGCCAGTACTGCATGTTGGAGATTACAACTCTATATAAATAGAAGGAAAATAAATGAGGAGAAACTGAAAATAGGTAGTATGCACTGAAATTATTGTCACAGGCATTTTATAGCACTGCCCACTGGCATACATTTTTCTGGATGCATCCATTGAATACTACGTGTCAGCATACCAAAGTTAGAATGGAAGTTGTAGGTTTTCCAAATTCTCAGACAACTCCCAGCATTCCGCCTGGTATGAATAAACAGCCAAAACCACTACTAATATTTTGGTTTTATTAACATGGCCACCTGGCCAGGAGTAACAAAATATCAGAACTTTTTAAGTTTTGAAAAGATGAGCACAATGTTTTAAAATATGGCATAAATATCAGTGAATCTGGTTGCTGTCATTGGTGTGACCAGGACATTCATTGGTAGCCAATCTTACAGACAGTTTTACACATTGAAGGAATCTCTGTAATTTGGGACAAAAATTCCAAATGAGAGCAGCAAAGCTACTAGTTCAATGTTATGGCAGCCAATGCTGATTATAAAGCCCCCCACTACTTCTTATAATTTCACTCTCAGCTGCCCAAGTTCATATCTCTATGCACAGAAAAGACAGGTCTTAGCCTATCCCACACTTTCTTTTTATGCACAGACATGTCTTTCTCTATTCATCTTACATCAAGTCTACCTTTCTTTTGTTTAAAGCAAAAGCTCAGGTCCTTCCGACTCTTCTCTAATCCCAACAGACCAAGGCCAATCTTATAACCATGTGTTTATAGAGACACAGCCCATCATCAGTTGCCTTTATTCAAGGCAGATAGCAGAGAGGACCAAGATTTAAATTTGGCATTGCAGGGTCCTGGAAGGCCAGGCCCTCTACCATAAATTTATTTTCATGACTGTCTTTGGTAATCCAAAACAGTACTAATTGTAGATGTATTTGTCCATTCATAGTTACATCCATCTATCCACTTTTTAATTTTCCCTTTCATTCAAAGAATACGTGTTGAGTACCTAATGTACGCTAGGCTTATGATAGGCCCTAGAGAAACAGTGATGAATAAAACATAACATCTCCCCTTAAGGAGCTCTTAGATGGGAGAAAATGAACTAAAATGCATTTTTATCCCTTATTAACAATTCAGACCAGTTCGTAATAACTTAGAAGTTGGAAGTGGAGAGAGAAGAAGCAATCAAAAGATATAGAAACCAAGTTCAGCATATTCAATCAGCTCGTAGTTTTATTGATAAAATAAGACAGCAAAAGAAAATACAGCAGGGTATGATAAAATGCTCAATTAAATAAAATCAATATGAAAATGCATGGTATAGACTTATATTTTTTGTTATCAGAAAACCTTTTATCCAATTTCCAGTCCACCTGACATAACTATGGGCATTGGAAAAGGGGATGAGATTGCAAAAGTAGTTTTGATAATGGTCACAAGCTCTAAGATGGAAACCTATGGCAGTTGGTCTTCTAAGTCCTGTCCCTGACACCTTTCCTAGACCACGTTGGCCCAGTATCTATGTTCCATATTATGTCAGGCAGACAAGGCTCCTAAAAAGCTGCCTAGGTGAGAGCATCTCACCAAATCATATCAATATTTCGTAGGCAAATACCCCAAAGATTTCAAAACCTGGGCAGACCCTTCTCTTGCACATGAATTTTCTTTTATGTTACCAAATCAGCACCAGATAGCTGGCCTTCTTCGTTTCCAGATATAATTTCTTCTTGGAACTGTCCTAATAATATCTCGTTCCTTCCCACAGTTCTTATGTAGGAAGTAGGCATTCAAAGGAGATTGTGTGTGTTTGCTTGCTCGCTTGCTTTGCGAGGTTGGAAAATCTGTTGAGAAGAAGGTAAAGTCTACCAATGTACTTTCTTTTAATTAAGTAGGTAGAAGTTTAAAAAATTGTGTAAGTTACTGTATATTTGACAAATGCTCAATAAGTACCAATTATGAAAAGAAAAATATCTGAGCAAAGCATTGAGGAGGACAAAGGATAAGAAGAGAAATATAGAAGTCAAACATGAGGGGGTGCCTGAGTGACTCAGACTGTTATGCATCTGCCTTTGTTCAGGTCATGATCTCAGGGTCCTAGAGTCGAGTCCCACATCAGGCTCAGTGCTCAGAAGAAGTCTGCTTCTCCCTCTCCCTCTGTCCTCCCCCCCACTTGTGCTCTGTCTCTCTCTCTCTCTCTCTCTCTCTCTCTTGCTCTCTCTTTCCAAAATAAAGAAATAAAATCTTAAAAAAATAAAAGTCAAACATGAATGACAACAGTGAAACCTATGAATTATATGAATAGATAAAAATTGTTATGATAAATTCCTGATGGGCCCACCCCTTTTCAAAAATTATACCCTCCCATATCAAAAAGGCTAATTTATGACAGTTTAGCATTAAAAGATTATTTCTTTTGACAAATATTTAGTCATCTGATATAATGTCAATGAGGACCTACATTGCAAAGTGACTGATTTTGAAGCCAGTGGTCTTTGCTTCAATATCATTTTTATCTAGCCAAAACCCTAAACTTGAGAGAGAGCTCACTTAATAGTAAAAACCAAATGGATAAAAAAATCCAGAATTAGGAGGAGTGGCAGGAGAGGCAAAATAAATATAACAACAACAACAATGGGGGGAAAAACATACCCAGTAAATATATACAAAGATCCTAAATTAGTTACATGTAAGGAACACACAATGATGTAGGTAGTGGAAGTTTTTTTAGAAAGTATTTCTGTAGAGATAAATTTAGAGTTTATTTTAAAAGCCTGGGGAAACACAAAATGGTGGAAGGCGATGCGTGGGCTATGCCCCATGGTGTTTTCCTTTGACACTGGAGTACCTTTAAAAATAGCCTGATGGACCCACAAGCCCCAGGGACTAGCTGTTCCTAGCTAATTATCCAAAGACTTGAAGAAGCCAAGCTGTGCAAAGTCAATTCAACTTTGCCTAGTACAGCCTGAAGCTACTTTAGTTAAACCTCAGTCATGTTGTTTCTAATGAAAGGGGTAAAACAGAATAAAAATTGCAAACCCAATTCAATATAAGTGAATAAAATTGTCAGAGGTAAAGGCACACAGTAGCCAATAATTAAGACAACTACTACAGTTGTTTCTCTAGAAACCCAGACTCAAAAAGAGATTGTTTTATATTTAATTCAAAGATTAAACTCATTTGACTGCGACTCAAGCTTACAGCTTAATCAAATTGATGTCACGCTTTAGTTACAAAGAAAACATGTCATGGAAAACAAATTAAATGCCCATTAAAAGATATTTTCAATGAATTAGTTTTCATAGAAAGACATAGGAAAAATGCCCACAATATTCCAGTAAGTGAATAATAAGGATGTAATAGGGTCAGAAACTGACTTTTCCTTATCGAGGCTAATTTGGCTACTGGCTGCAGTGAATGTCTATCTTGACCACAACAGACACCAACATTGAGGGCTCCCGGATGATACCATTCCTCACGTGGGACAAGCCAGTCCCCTGAGAGCAAACTAACTGCTGGATTCTTTTTTTTTTTCTTTTTTTAAGATTTTATTTATTTGAGAGAAAGAGAGAAAGAGAGAGTGCACAAGCTGGGGAAGAGGCAAGCGGAAGGAGAAGCAGCAGGCTCCCCGCAGAGAAAGAAGCCCAACTCGGGACTCCATCCCAGGACCCCAGGATCATGACCTGAGCCAAAGGCAGTTGCTCAACCAACTGAGCCAGCCAGGAGTCCCTAACTGCCGTACTCTTTCATCATGAAGGCGGCAACAACTTCCCTTTACTACAATAGACATGTATTCTGGATATGCATTGCCTACCTTGCCCACAATCCTTCTGCCAACCTGTGGACTTGTAGAACATTTTACTCGTCATCATGAAATCTCCTACAATATTACTTTTCACAAAAGAACCCAAATCAATAAAGAAGGATGGCAGTGGACTCTCCCCTACAGAGTTTCCTCATATTACCGTGTACAGACCTCATCACTCAGAGGCAGGTGACCTGACACAATGGTGAAATGGCCTATGGAAGATGCAAATACAATACAAACAGACTCAAATAAAAGACCCTGAAATGTTTGTGTTATATTTTAGAGGATGAGTTATGGTTTGAATAAGCTATCGATATAATGGTGCTATTTTTTTCACATCCAGAATACATAAGTAGCGGAACCAAAGGGTGGAAGTAGGAGTTGTTTCTCTTTCTTTTAACTCAATGATTGTGATATTGTGATTTATAATAAGAAATATATTTTTCGTCTTTGACCGTCTTCCTGGCACAGAGCTCCTAAAACCCTTGGAATTTCCTAAGTGATAAAAGCTATAAAGACATCTTGATATACATTAAAAACCCCTTGCAACCACACCTGAGTTTATGTAAATGAGGTAACTTTTGGAAATACTTAAGGATGGGGCCGGTTGCCAGGGGAACCAACCATGAGATTAGAAGGTTGGAACTTTCAGTCCCACCCACTTGACCTCCAGGAACGGGAGAGGGGCTGGAGGTTGAATCAGTTGCCAGTGGTCAACTGTTTAATCAGTCATGTCCGTGTAATGAAGCCTCCATAAAAACCCAAAGGACAGGATTTGGAGAGCTTCTGGGGGTTTGGACATGTGGAGATGCAGTGAGAGTGGCTCACCCACAGAGGGCCTGGAAGCTCCTTGCCCCTTCCTGTATGCATATTTGTCCTCTGCATCTCTTCCATCTGGCTGCTCCTATATTATATCCTTTTATAAGAATCAGTAGTAAGCAGTAATCTAGTAAATAAATTGTTTCTCTGAGTTCTGTGAGACACTCTGTCAAATTAATTCAAACTCACAGAGGGGACCCTGGAAACCTCCCATCCACAGCCAGTTGATCAGAAGCAACAGGTGACATCCTGGACTTGCAATTTATGTCTGAAGTTAGTGGGAGGGCATCTTGTAGAACTTTCTTGTAAAAAAAAGTGAATTATAGTCTCATGGTTAGCTCCAGAAGTGACACAAATATTAACATTATATTAATTACATACATACACACTGTAATTGTCACAGAAATTGTGGAGGATGCCTCTTGTTGATTAACATACATAATATATTAATTTTCCCTTTTTGAGCTTTTTTGCTTATTATTGGATATACAATTGGTTGATAGTTATCTACATAATTTAATGTTTAGGTTCAAGAATATTCAAGTAATTTTGTAGCCGAGTTAAAAGAGAAATGGACCTCACTTTGTGATTTTATTCCTACCCTATTTAGAGAGAAGGTAAGAGCATCTCCATTTGTCCAGAGAGTTGCATCTCATTAGGCAGGGGAAGTAATTTTTATTTTGTCACAAGAAGAGTCAAATATGTGTAGGATGATGTGGAAGTTTGCTGAATAACCAGAGGAGTAGGTGGTGCTGGTTTACTTATTTATCACCTTCTTTCATGTCCAAATTCACCTTTCTTGACTCTCCTTTGTAAAACTAAGTCCAAATTTCTGTAAACTCTGTACACCAGAAATCATTAGATGGAAAATGAAAGATAACAGAAAGGGGAAACAAGGGGATTTTCTTCTTTCATTTATTTGTTTGTTTGTTTACTGTTCCTACTATTGATGTGCCATCAGTGACTATTGGCTCTAACCACCAGTTTCTTTTGGTGTTGCCATAAACAGCTTCATTGTGCCTCTCACTCATATCAGAGAAAACCAGATAGCACAGCCCCCTCAAAAACTGATTACACATTTGGTAGGACCCTCTCTTGATCTGAAATGCCATCTGGAGATAAGCAGCACTCCCTGCCAAGAGGTCTGAGCACCAGTCCAAGAAATTCTAGTCTAAACACATAGGTCTTAGTAACCCCCAGTTGACTAGAGAATGTACCTCGTTGAGAAAATGGGCTGTTAATGGAGGTTACTTAAATCATTCTTGAGATATATCATTAATTGCCAGTGCAGAATTATCCAGTCTTCTCATTCCTTGCATTCCTAGCATTTGCTTATACCGCCAGGTTGTAGATGGTGGGCCAAAGTGGAAGGAAACTAGTTTGGTGCCAACTCCATTGCAAGTCCTGAATACATGATCTAGGTAACCTTATGTTAGGATACGGGTTTACCTTGCGCCAATTATTCCCTTCTTGGCTATTAGAGTCTTTGCTAAAATTCCAACACTCAGGAAAGGTTGCATCTAACATCTTATAACATATATTACCCCGGAGGGAAAATTGGCTGTATGATAGGCAGCTATGTTTGAGCTCAATATAAGATGAAGTATTTTTTTAAGAACGAAAGCCAACCAATATGGTGTTGGCTTCCTCATGAGGTCATTAGTCTCCTGTAACTTACAATATTTAAGTAGAGACAAGATGACCATTTACTGGATTGTCATTAGAAGCTCGCTGAATGAGCTGACATCCCATTTCTACATTTTATGATTTTTGGAGTTAGATGGCACTTTCAAGTGCATAGAACCAACATTGTTTTATTTTGTTTTATTTTTACTGATTCAGAAGCAGAAGCCTTGTTAAATCAAGTATCCACTAACATGAACTGTTAGTTCAATCACTCACTCAACAAATAATATTTGAGGGTCTAATATGTATTATGTGCTATGCTAGGCACTGAGGAAATTAAGTAGAAAGACTGTCCCTGTGATCATAGAGCCGACAGTGACAGAATGAGGAAAACAACCAAATATCTCTTGGGTATTTCTACTTCACAACACTGTCCTGTCTACTGAAAGTTCCTCATTTGAAATGGATCATAAACCAATATAATTTTTTCATAGATAATTTAAAATGACAAATCACTGGCAGTTTAATGTAAATCAAGTTAGTATCAGTAATTAATTCACACGTGTCACATTTTATATACCAGAACGTAATTCACTTATTACACATTGTCACATTTCAAAGAGTTGCCTTGCCTACACACACAGTTTTGTGTTTTTTTTTTTTCTGAACTACATCCTGCTTCTGTGGAAGTGTTCTTTTTCCAGTCCTGGCGAAAACAGAAGGTACAACAATAAATTTAGACTGAACTGCTCAGGACACAGCATGCCTAAACCCCATGCACTTTCCATTTGCGAAGTATTCAAATTCCTTTACAAGGAAATTCCCTGAGGAAGGAAGGACTGCCTGCAGAATTAAGAGCAAGAGGGTGGGGAGGGCATTTTTCTTTCAGCTGGTTAACTGAAAATCAATTTCCTATTTTAAAAGCAGACCCATCAAAAGCAAGTGTCCAATTTTAAGCTAAGCTCTACAAAATGCTTTTCAATAAAATGTCTTTCTGCCTCTTTCCCTTTTCTCATTTCAATGTCCTGTTACATATTTCCGAAAGCTCAGCTTTCAAAACTTGATGTGTGCTATGATTGTGTGGAATGAAAAGCTCTGACAGGCCACAAAGAAAAGTATCACTTGCCTCAATCTCTGAGGAGAGGGCCCTTTGAATTAAGACTGATTCCACCTGCGAAGCCTTAGTGAGCCTGAATTGAAAATGCCCATGTGTTGTGGGTTTCCTTGCTTTATTTCTTTTTCATTTCAGGGTGTATTGTGGGCCATTATCCGATTTTCATAGCAGCATGAGTGATTACTAAAATGCTGTGAAAGAGAAACTAAATCCTTAAAAAGAGGTATTCATTGAAGCCTCCTAGGAATCATCCGCCAATATTCTCTGCTGATCATTGGGACTCAAAGCCGAATGTTGGAAACATCCAAAGGAATTTAACTTTACCTCACAAAGATATTTCTTTTTCTTTCGTTAAATACTTGGGACTCTTGAGGCTGAGGGGTTTCTAATTTATTTTTATGTGTTTGCTGTTCTTCTTCTTTACATAGATCCATAACGTAGTCTGGCAAAGTGCAACGACAAAGGTAGGTAACTTTTTTGTCCAAGTAATTGTTCTTTCTCCAAAGCCCATATGTAGACCTTAACTCTGTGAAGCCCATTGTCCTTTGCCCTGAGGAAATGTAAAAGGAGGTTTTGAGCAAACTGTGACTGCAACCAGCTGACAGTAGTAAGTACAGCATTAGAAAAATGGAAAGTGGCTAGGGAGAGGCGATGCTGGAGATGGAAATGCTGCCTGTGTAGAGGTCAGCTGGACTGTCATTATGATGCTCTAGCAGAACTAGCAGGATGGGTCATGGAAAAGATACACAATGGCAAGTGATGCTCATTGAACACCTATAATTTGCAAAATACAGGATGTGGGCATAGAAGGGTGAATCAGATAGACTTCCTTTCCTGTTCAAAACTACAATATGTCACAAAGTGGTAGGTACAAAATATTATAGGAAGAAATGGATATTCAAGTATTATATGAACAATCCAAATGTCCATAAGCCCTTATTTTTTTTTAGGTTTTATTTATTTATTTGAAAAAGAGAGAGAGCACAAGCAGGAGGAGCGGCAGGCAGAGGGAGAAGGAGAAGCAAGCTCCCCACTGAGCAGAGAGCCCAATGCAGGACTCCATCCCAGGACCGTGAGATTATGACCTGAGCCTAAGGCAGATGCCTAACCTAATGAGCCACCCAGGTGCCCTGTCCATCAGCCTTTAAATGGACAAAATGTGGAATATCCACCCAGTGGGATAATAATCAACAATAAAAAAGAACAAAGTACTGATAGATACTACCACATGGATGAACCTTAAAAACATCCTAGTAGGTGAAAGAAGCCAGACACAAAAGACCACATACTCTATGATGCACGTACATGAAATGTCCAGAAAAGGCCAACCCATGGGGGCAGAAAGTAGATTAATGGTTGTGTGGACCTGAGGCCAGGAGTTACGATTATCTGAACACAGCTGTGAAGGATCATGTTGGGGTGACAGGAATGGTCTAGAACTGGTTTATGGTAATTACTACACAACTTGGTAAATTCACTAAAAGTGATTGATCGTATACTTAAATACTTTATGGTATATAAATTGCAAGGCAATAAAGCTGCTGTAAAATGAATTCCACATGAGGTAAGAGGAAGATGAAGAGACCAGATGAAGGAAGAGCTTTTGAGAAGAGGATGTCATTATTTTCCCATTGCTGTTGTGACAAGTTACCATGGATTTGGTATCCTAAAGCAACCCGAATTTATTCTTTTACAGTTCCAGTGCTGAGAAGTCTGAAGTCCATCTCACCGCCTATAGTCAAATCAAGGCTGATTCCTTCTGGAGGCTCTGAAGGGAGACTGTTTCCTTGCCTTTCAGCTTCTAGAGGCTGACCATATTCTTCAGGGTATGACCCCTTTCTCACTCTTCAAACCACATGACTCCAATTTCTGTTTCCATCATTACTTCCCCTTCTTCTCTATGATCCCCCCTGTATCTCTCTTACCAGAAACATTTTGATTACATTTGGCCCACTGGAATAATCTGCCCATCTCCAGATTCTTAATCTAAAGATCAATATGGGATCCTAACTCAATCACTTCTACAAAATTCTTTTTGCCACATAAGGTAACATTTCTGGGTTTTGGAGTTTAAGATATAAAGCTATTTGGGGAGCCACTATTCAGCCTCATACAAGGCTCATTTTTCAGAAGAGATAAATTTTGAGTTGGATCTTAAAGAACTGATGCTTTTTCAAGTTAAAAAAAAGAGAGAGAGAGAGAGAGAGAGAGAGGAAGCTCATTCCAAGTATAAGAAATGTTGTCAGGAAAGAAATAGGGAGAGAAACCTGAATATAGTCTGTGGAGTCAAAAAGCAACAGTGAATTCAGTTGTGGAAAAACAGATAACATTGTTGTTTTTTTAATCATTTTTTTAAGATTTTATTTATTTATTTGACAGAGAGAGACACAGCTAGAGCAGGAACACAAGCAGGGGGAGTGGGAGAGGGAGAAGCTGGCTTCCCACAGAGAAGGGAGCCCGACATGGGACTCGATCCCAGGACCCTGGGATCATGACCTGAGCCAAAGGCAGCCACTTAATGACTGAGCCACCCAGGTGCCCAAGAGATAACATTGTTAACTGCTCTCATTTTACATTTATGACTGGATTTTTCTCCTGCAGGTACTTTGCTGTACTGTATCCTCATCTGCTCCTATCTTATGGTTTGTTATGATTGTGATTCAAATTTGCTACAATAGTCTTCAACTTTTAAATATTCTTCCTTGCCTACCCATCAACCTTCAGCTACTGAGTCAATGCTTTACTTCTTTATTATTTTCACAAAATGTCTTTTTCCTCTTCCTTTCTTACCAATCGCTCTGAAAGGCACACCAGTTTGCATTTTGTCCCCACTATAACTGGTCTACAAGGTCAGCAATGACCTCCCCATTGCCAAATCTAGTAGTCGATTCTCATTCCCATCTTACATGACCCATCTGCTGCAAACGACTTACCTGACCATCCTGCTCCCAGGGAACAGATCTTCTCTTGAATTCCCCTGCCTTCTACAGCATCACAGCCTTCTCTTCTTTCTTATCTCCATATATAGGTATTTCCAAGAATTCATTTATTTGTCCTCTGTCTTTTCTCTCTCTACAATCATTGTCTAGATCATCTCATCCACCTCATGTTCTTAAATACCATGTTTGCTCTGATGACTGCATTTATAATCTTATAACTCCCAGTTTTTGTCCTATGACTCCCATTTTGTGTCTATAGCCCCAACCTCTTCCCTGAAAACTGAACTTTAAATTCAACAAACTATCCTCTCTACTTGGGTATTTAATAGGCTTGTTAAACTTAATGGATTTCAACCAGAATTCTTGCTTCCTCCTCCTGCTCTAGATTGGTCCCTCTACCAATCTTTCCCTTGTTAATAAATGTCACCACCATCTATTCAATTTCTTAGGCCAAATTCTGCCATTGACCTTAATTCCTCTACTTCCCTCACATTTCACACCCAATCTATCAGCAAATCCTTCAGGTCATATCTTCAAAATATACATGTGGTTTGATGATTTATTAATACCATCGCTTCTACAATCCTTGTTCAAGCATCAGTTTATTATCTACTTCCTCAATATTGACAGCCTTGTACCTGATCTACATGTTTCCAATGTTGATCTTCTCCATCTTATTTTTCAAAATGCAACCAGGATGATCCTTTTAGACATAAGTCACATCATGCTAAATCCTTGCTCAAAATTCTTCCTGTGCAGTCTCCACAACGGTTCTCAACAACCTCACACACTGGCCTTCACACCTTTGAACGGTTCCCTCCCCCTTTGCATCAGGGTCAGGTCTGTGTGACCGACAGAAGATGGCTGATGGTATGCCATTTCTAAAATAAGGTTATAGAAAACTATGGTTTATGTCTCTTTTTCTCTCTTTCTCTCATGTTTCCTTCTTCTTTTCTCTCACGTTACTCATCTGGGGGAAGCCATTTCATGAGAAGTCCTATGGAGAGGCTCACATGTCAAGATACCAAAACCTTCTCTTAATAGCCATGTAAGTGAGCTCAGAAATGGATCCTCCAAACACAGTTAAGTCTCAGGTGACTGAAATCTTGGTGGACACCTTGATTGCTGCCCCTTAGGAGAGACCCTAAGCCAAAACCATCAGGTGCCCTGATTCCTGACTCACAGAAACTGTGAGATTAAAAAAAAAAAAATTGTTTTAAGCCTTTTAAGCTGCTACATTTGCAACAACATGTTAGTTATGGGTCAACAACTAATTTCTATAGTAAACTGAAAAATAATACCTTTAGATTGTCTACTTGGAAAATAAAATGGAAAGATGAGGTGTCTATGTCATCTGCTGTTTTAATCTCTTATGGCTTTTTACTAATTTTGGAGAACTAGAAGTCACCTTTGAATTAATGGTTGAAATAAACACCACCTAAGAAACCTCTTTCGAGACTATTTAAAAAGCAGTTATGGAAGAATTGTCTACTCATTTAGTTTGATGGCTGGGTTCTGATAAACAAAGTATATAGTTGAGAAAGTTAAGGCAAAATCAAAAAATGTGAGAGGCCACTTTGTAATTAGCAGCAAGACAAGAAGAATGACAGTCTGTGGCCATTCATTTACTCATTTATTCTTCCCTCCCATTAACAAATATGTGTAATTTGTTAGCTTTTCTGGGACAGACACTGAGAGTCTAGTAGTTAACAAAGCAATTTCAAAACATCACAAAAAACACATGCAGCAGTGAATTACTCAATAAAAGTCCAGTTTTCATAAAGTCACAGCAATATAGGCACATGATTTTTTTTTAATTGTGTAGCTGGTGTTTCAACATAAGCTGCACATAGTCATACTGGGAAACATCAACACTCTGTTAGATTTCCATACACTTGTCTTATGATTCAGCATCATTTTCATTTTTTGAATTACATGTGATGAGTGTGGGTAGATGTAGACCTTTTAGTGCCTGGAACTTCTAAGAACCAAATCCAGCAAAACGTACATGATAAGAACAAGTGCAAGTTGCATGGGACCATGTAGGAGACATGTGTTATCATTGTAAAAAGGCTGCCATTATGAGGTGAACATAAGTTATGTTGTTCTAAGAAGCAGGGAGCAACCAGTCAGGAATTTGTAGAAGGCCATTCTAGAAAGTGCAGCACTGGCAAGAAAAAAAACATGGGGATAGTCAGAAGTTTATAATACCTGGCAGTAATAAAACAGTAATATTGCTAAGTGAGTTCTGAGAGTGCACAAGGGCCAGATAAATGAACAGGATTAGATGGTACACTTAGAGGAATTTGCATTTTATCCTGAGGCCACTGAGGAACCTTCTCAGTAAGAGCAACATGATTAGATTTGTGTTTTTGGGAAAATGACACCTGCTAAACTGTTTGAAAAAAGTATTTAGGGACCAGAGGGATATGGAGAGCAGTTATGTTGCAATAATCCAGGGGATTATATATGATGGTTATTTTGTCTAGAGTAGTAACATTAAGGATGGAGAAAAAAATGGATAGATCCCATGGATATTAAGTAGCTCTGAGTGAGAGGAGGTGATGATTTAATAGAGGTGAGGTGGGGAGGATGGGACCAGAGTCCTGAATGGTATCCATGTTTCTCACTCATGCAATTTGGAAGATGTTTGCACTCTCCCCTGGGATAGGAAACACAGACAGCATGGGATTGCATTATTATATAGACTAAGTTACCAATTCAAATTATGTGAGACCTATTATCACAGCAGCATTTTTCAAAGTGTGGTTCCCAGATTAATAGAACTGCCTTAGTAATCTGTACTGGGAAGGGGGCAGAAAGGAATGGAAAGACACAGCCAGGAGGCCATTACATGTCTCCTAAGATGTCCTCTTCAGTGTCTTCCAAAAAAGCAAATACATGTATTTGTCAGTGTTAAGGTACAGTGACAAACTGAACACCACAGAAGCAACACTCTTCTGTAGGACTAAAATGTTACCAAACACCTTCATGTGTAGCTACCTTAAAGCTACTTTTATATCTCATCTCTTTTTATCCTCTTGAGAGGTGAAGACTGTCCAGAATCCGTCATTCACTTTTTCTATATTCATACTGTTTCCATATACATCCAATGACAAGCTTGTTTTGGGACTTAGAAAACCAGTATCATATTATATGCAGTCTTCTAAAAACTGCTTATTTCCTTCATTAAAATTATAATTTTTATATATGAAGCTGTAAACCTATAAGTCATTCATTTTCTCTTTCTATTGTGTTAATATATTGAACTTTATTTACCCATTCTTTAGGAATTGTTTACATTATTTGGCTTTCATGAAAAATCCGACTATGTACAATCTTTAACATGATTCTAGATGCTCCAGAACAAGTGTTTCTACACTTACACACGGGGTCAAGGGATACACAAATCAATATGCAAATGTTCAACTTTGCAAGATAGTGAAAAATTATTTTCCAAGGTAATTTCCCCCATATCTTAACCCCTCCATTATTGTGCAGGAGTTCTCATCCATGTCAGTTCTTGGTGCTTCGGGATATCTTGCATCCATGTGCAGCTTGCCTCATCAAGCCTGGGTGGTGGCCACTATATAAGGCCGGCTGGGATGACTGCTGGCTCACTATTTCACCTGAAACTGTGGCTCATGCTGTGGTTTCTGTCACTGTTGTGTGAGTCCCCAGAAGCTGCCCAGAAGAACCAGGAAACACAACCAATATGTGCAGAGACTTAATGCTGTGTGGAATAATCTTTGACCTGAGAGACAGAACATGGGAAAGAGCCTGCAGAAAAAAAAAAAAAAATCTTCTTTATTTTTTTAAAGATTTATTTACTTATTTGAGAGGAAGAGTGAGAGAGTATGCGTGCACAAACAGGGGAGGGGCAGAGGGAGAGGGAGAGAGTCCTCAAGCAGACTCTCTGCTGATTGCTGAGCCTGATGCAGGGATCCATACCATGACCCTGAGCTCATGATCTGAGCTGAGTCAGATGCTCAACCGACTGAGCCACCAGGAGCCCCAGGAAAAGTCTTTTCTTCTTTCTTCTTTCTTCAAAACCCCCAGAATTGTTCTAGAATCCACTGTTTTTAGTTGCTCCACTGCATTCCTTTAGCCTCTATGGATTCACTCCCATTACCAAATATGGTGTGTTTTGTTATTATTATTGTTACTATTTTACATTGCTTTATGTGCCTTCACTTCTTGTCTGTCATACTTCCATTTTTCCCTCATATTTGTCTACCTGGGATTATATCTAAGTAACATTAGCACACCAGTTTGTCTAGGGAATTAAAGCTAAGCAATGGGTTATCTTCTTTAGAGAGTCCTGACTATTCTTGGAGTTTGCCTTTTCATATAACTTTTACAGTCAACTTGTCCTCAAAAGCCATGATTGGATTGTCATTGGAACTGCATGAAATTCGTGAAGCAACTGGGGGAGATGACAACTGCCATCTTGTGAGTCAATGTTTATGCATGATCATAGTTATATCTCTCACTTGTTTAGGTCATTTTTAAGCTTTTTCAGTTAATTTTCTGCAATGAAACATCTTTTGTTAGCAGTTTCCTTAGACACTTTAATTGTTTTTGTTATTTGGATGGACTATTTTTCACAGATTGTCTACATATTTGTTGGTGGTGTATAGAAATGCATTTTATTTTTGCATATTGACCACCATTCTAAACTGTCCATGAATAAAGTACCATGTCCAGATTAGTTTTAGCAATGAGTTCTGGTGTCATTGTTTATAGATGGTAATATTTTCTACACAGAAAAATGCCCTATAAAGACAAGAAATAAAACATAATTCAATTTTCATGTTACATCTTTCTAAGGATTTGAAATTTTCATTTAAATTTTCTAATTTATCGGTTTATGAAGAGACATATCTACATTTCTAGATAATATATTAAGGGGAAAAAATGGAAAATATGTTGAGCATTCCAGCAACAGTTCAGCATAATCCTCTGTAATTTCTAATCATATTAATTCATAAGCAGTCACTGACATATTCAGCCAAAAATGTATCCTAGTCACTGTGCATATGCATTGTATACATTACAGTACGGTACAGCCATAGACCCATAAGGAGATTACAGTTCCATCAAAAAAATAAACTATAAGAAATGAACCTAAGATAACTAAAATCCAAAAGAGGAGGTTCTCCGTGAACCATAAATGGCATAGAGATAGCAGTGTGAACCCTGAGAGGAAAGACAAGGGCATTGGGAACACAGCGAGAATCCTTGGGTATGGATTTCCTGCCATAGTCACCTCACCCAGGTTTAATGATTTCATTAGTGTCATTTACAGGCTATGATGGTTCTTCAGGGACAGGACAGTGACAACAGTGCCATGGAAGCGTGGAGCTCCCTGGCCCCTCTGGGCTGGGGGGGGGGGGGGGCATGGAGATGGTCCAGCAGCAGGCAGTTCCCGTAAATCAAGCTGGCTCCAGCCAAATGTGGGCAGGGCTGATTGAAGCATTTTAAAGAAATGTTTCAACAATTTTAAAAAATGATCTGCGGACTCCTAAATAGCAGTTTGGTGCTTGGTGAGCAGTTATTTTGAGTAAGGACATAGAAACTGGCAAATAACAAAACTGAAGATATTTTTAAAATATATTTATTAACTATCAATTTGTTCCTGTGTTACAGGTGCCTGCTATATATTTTATAAATAGCACTTAATTTATATAGAAAAGAGGTAGATATTATCATCTCATTTTTCTAAGTGGATATCTCAATTGTAGTTGTCAGTTGCCAGCACAGGAAGCTGACTCTGGTTAACTTAACCAGCAAAATTAATTGGCAAGAAAGCTGGAGAAGTTACACTAGAAAATGGACAGAAATCAAGAGTTTAGACAGAGGGCCCATAGCAAAAGTTACCCCACAGAACAGGGGATACTCCTCTGTTTGACACTTTGCTCAACTCTTGTGCCCCTTGGCTCCGGACAATCACCACAGCTGCTATTGGACACTATGCAATGAATTAATCATTGACTATTCCTTCATCTTGGTGGCACTCACTGAAGCCTCAAAGTTGTAGATGAGAGTGTCCAATAATCCATGTCCTGGCTGCTGGACAGGAGGAAAGAGGAAGAAAGCATTTGCTTTTCCTCAGCTCTCCGATAGAAAGAAGTTTTATGATTCTCACATGGACTCTCAGAATTGGATATTCTCCCCCAAATTGAAAGGATTTCATATGCCCATGGGCAATGCACACAGATGCCTTTCTCAAAATGACCTACTAATGAGTAGAGCTAGTATTTTTCAGTCAGGTCTGTCTGAACCATACCCCATGATCTTTACTCTACACGGAACTGATTCGGTGGCAATAAATTCTGCAGAAAAGTTTAGTTTTAGAGAGTGGCATGATTTTTACATCAGTGTAGTGAGGCTAGGTCTCCCATTGAACACCTCCTCTATATAAGAGGATGCTGGGCAAGACAGAGTGGGGATATATGGTCTTATATTCTTAGCATTTATGGTCTAATTAGGAATCATGTTTTAAAATGTCTATTCACTACCAGGTGAATGTCAGTTCTGAAAAGAGCTATGGGCATTCAAGTTGGTGAGATAACACTGTGAGTTGAGACATTCCAGAAAACTGTACAGGAGAGGTGGCTGGAATTTCAGTATGCAGGGAATGACGTTTCAGGCAAGGGAAGATTTGCTTATGCAACAATATATACAGGCACAAATCTATCAGACTGTAATGCAGAACTTTCTGGATTAAGTTCATGATGTCATTAAGGAAACAAAAGAGTTGATCGTTATAGCCACTGGAATGAAACCATAAACCAAATTCCAGTCATCAGAATAATGGGTAGGATTGTGGGGTGTCAGGAAGCCCCCACCAGTTCTCTCAGTTTGAAGGACTCCATTTCTGGAGAAAAGGGCAAGGGACTGGATACCAAGCCTGCAGTAATTAGCAAACAGCCTCGAACAAATGGGAAGAAAGAGCAGTCAGTCCAGCTAAGATGTGCTCTCCAGGAGCTTAGAGACCCAGAGAGCAAGTTGCTGGCTAATAAAGGGCATGGACAGCTTTGGGCAAAAGTCAGTCATGAGAGGCCTGAAATACAAATGCAAACTTTGTGTTTTGTTGCTTCAGGATAGAGTTCCATTATGCTGGCTTTGACCTTACGAGAACATTGTCAGTGGCCTTGGAGCAAAAAGAGTAATGCTCCTTTCTGAAGTGAAGCCAAGAATAATGCTTCAATAAAGAACGATAAAGCAAACTCTAAACCAAGGCTGCATCCTACAGATGTATCATTCAGTCCTTCCTACAGCAGGTGCCCTGGAAAAAGAAGTCTCTACTTAGACCAATGATACTAACAGGAGGAATGAAGCCCCCATTGCCCAGAAAGACTTCATCACTTCATAATTAACAGAAAATATACTAACTTCTTGGAAGTTGTACAATCACAAACAAATGTGAGCATGTTGAAAGAAGGATAAGTAGCAATAAATTTCAGAGCTCATTAATTTCCATTCAGGCTTCACACCTGCTCTTCTCTTTTACTGTATCTTGGATCCACTCCATACCCCTGCCCTGTACTCCTACACGCTCACACCTTTCACCCTTCCCCTTATACAGCTCCCTTGGCACCCCCTCACAACGCCAACTTCTTTCTATTTTTAAAGGTTAAGTTTAAATGTCACCTCCTGAGACAGGACTTCCCTAACCTCTCTCTAGCTAATGTAGGTTAACTCTTCTCTATCATAGCATCTTATTTCTCCAGAATACTCATCAAATACTTACATTTATTTACTTCTCTCCTTGCTTATTTTCCATCTGTCCTAATAGGCTGTTAAATTTATTATTTTTTTAAAGATTTTATATATTTATTTTTGAAAGAGAGAGAGAAAGAGCACATGAACTGGGGGAAGGGGCAGAAGGAGAAGCAGACATCCCGCTGAACAGGGAACGTGATGTGGGACTCAGTCCCAGGACCCTGGGATCATGACCTGAGCCAAAGGCAGATGCTTAACTGACTAAGCCACCCAGGTGCCCATGCTGTTAACTTTAAAAGTCCAGTGATCAGATCCTTTATTCACTGCTGCATATTCAGTGCACAGCAGAGTGCCTGGCCCTTAGAAAACATTCAATAATTATTTGATGAATAAACAAATGAATGAGGAATCAAAAATTTCCTAAAGTTTTCTTCTGAGTCACTCGCTAGCCATCAAACAGATGTTAATAGATACCATGCACACAAGGAAAAGAAGGAAAAGTAGATCCAAAGGAAACTTAGAGATCTGACCTTGAGCTAATTTATCTGGTTTTGTTCCACTTTTTGCGAAAATAAAAATCTCTTTACACATGCAAATGCGTATCAGAAGTTTATTGCTCTTTATGTAACGGTGAGTGTTGATATCCGAGGAGCAACACCATTTTTCACTATTCCACCACACACTGCTTTAGACATAGTGAGTGATTGGTATTGTTTATTGCATTATTATTTGAATGATTAGATGATTACATGAATGAATGTAGAATTAAGAGTGATATAATAATGCATGGAATCAAGAGATTTTTCTTTGGGCTATGAATCAAATAACCAAAACGCAAACACAAAGATGATTCTTGCTTTGAATCTGGCAGGATCCAATTAATATTTATTAGGTAAGGAATAGTGTCTCTGGCTGGGAATTTAAATTAACAAGCAGATGCTTTCTCTAATGTTGCAAGTATAGGTTGGCATTTTTTAGCCCGGTTAGCATCACATCACTCCGTTCCATGGCTCTGTACTCTACTTGCATTATGCACACGAAATTGTGATATTTTGGCTATAAGTAGTACTTGGAGGGGTAGATGGTCGAGGGCAAATTTAGCCTCTTTCTGGGAAAGACAACTCACGATGTTTCGTAACAGCCCGGGGACAGTTCTCTGTTCACTGCTACACTGACATGCAGGAAATCAATGCTATAAAAATAGATTTAAGGGCATCACTGTTTTATTCTGTATGATAAAATAATTGTGGTAGGTTAAAAAATCTTCAGTATGCTTTAGAGTATTCATGAAAATCTGTTTTCAAACCTAATGTGTTTTACTTCATTCTTAATCTAGAACAAAAGTCAATTATTTCCGAAGTTTTTAAAGGGCAGCATAAATTGTACCTCTATTTTGATTGTAGAATGCATGTGAAATGCCTTCTATATGGTGCATGGAATGTAGGAAACTCTCAATAAATGTTCATTTCTTTCCTTTCCATAACACTTGAAAATGACAATTTGCTCATGAATTTTTAATAGTTATTTATGAAGCTCTCAATATATTTCAGACATTATATGAGTGCTTTGCAGACATTATCTTGGTTCATTCTCATTCTCTCTCTGTGAGGAAGAGACTATGATTATCCCCCATTTCCCAGGTTAAAGAGGTGAATTGCTCAACCAAGTCAATCACAACTAGTAATCCAGGTCTGTCTTATCTCAAAGTCCATGCTAGTAGATAGATACTTTACCACCTAATTAAGAATGTTTACCACATAAAAAGAACTGGCACTTTTATTTAAAGCCTTACTTTTAACAACTCTATTGTGATTCATGTGTTTGTGTAAAATGCCTTATATTTTTAATTAGTGATGGACTCCACAGAATGAGAACTGTTTTATTCTTATTTCCTTATGTCTTCCACAATGCCTGAGATATAGTCCATGCTTGATAGATATTTGGCAAGTTACTGAGTGAATGATTCCAGAAAAAATACGTAACATGAACACTGCTTGTGGGGTGCTTAGTGTCTTCCTATGAGAAGCGCTCAGGCTGAAGCTGTGTGGTCACCTATCATGGATGATTTAGAAAGAATTAACAAACTGTGGGAGAAATTGTCCCAGATGATGATGTGAATAATTCTTGCAAATTAAATGGTGTGCAACTTGTTTCTACAAATGTCAAGGAGTTCAGAATCTTATTTATGTTATCCTTTAGTAAATTTTTCTTGCCCTAAAATGTATGAATTAGAATCTAGGAGAGAAAAAAATGATCCATGCTATTCCCCCATCATTACCCTCAAACTTCAGAAAGTCCTTTATTGTTCCAAAAGCCTTGCTCCAATAATATATAATTTCTTACACCGTTATTGCAGTCCATTTAGACTGCGATAACAAAATCCCATGGACAGACTGGGTGGCTTATAAATAGTAGAAGTTTATTTCTTATAGTTCCAGGGACTAGAAATCCAAAATCAGAATGCCAGAAGGGTCAGGTTCTGGATTGCAGATTACCCACTTCTCCCTGTGTTCACACATGGTGGAAGGTGATAGGGGGCATGGCGGGGCCTCTTTTACGAAACACTAATTCCATTCTTGAAGGCCACACCCTCATGACCAAATGACCTCCAAAGTTCCCCATCGCCTAATGCATCACCTTGAAGATTAAGAGTTCAACATATGAATTTGGGGAGGATACAAACATTCAGATTATAACAACTGTCTTAAGAAGTAACACTCCCATGGCCACCGTTTCTAACTAAATTATATGGAACAAGTGCACTGGAAAAATCTCAGTGTGTTTGGTAGAGAAGATAGGTTTCCCAAGGCCCCATCTCAGACCTATTGAAGCAGCATCTTCAGTGGTAGGGCCCAGGAAATCACTTTTTATCCTGCTTCCACGTGGTTGAAATGATCACACTGTAGTTTGAAAATTGCTGTATTCATACTATCGAAAGACAAGAACAAAACCTCAAGCCACATACCTGCCCCCACTTCCACCCCCCCAAGCATATACTATTGTCTCTCCTCCCCCACTGTGCAAGTAAGGATTCTCCAGAGAAGCAGAACCAAAGGGCTGTGTGTAAATAGAAAAAAAGAGAAAGATAGAAACAGACAGATTTATTTTAAGAAATTGGTTCATGCAGTTGTGGAGTCTGGCAAGTCTGAAATCTCCAGGGCAGGCCAGCAGGCTGGAGAGCTGGGAAAGAGTTAACAACATAGCTTGAATCCAAAGGCAGTCTGGAGACAGAATTACCCTTTCCTCAGGGACTTAGGGCCTTCAACTGATTAGATGAGGTCCACCCATATCATGGAAGAGCATCTGCTTTACTCAAAGTCTACTGATGTAAACATTAATCTCATCCAAAAAATACCTTCAGAGTGACATTTAGACTGTCACCAAATATCTAGGCATTGTGGTGTCACCACACTGACACATAAAATTAACCATCATACACAGCAGTAGCATATGAGAATGTTCAAAGGATTGCGTTTGTCATTAGGGCCCACAGAGAATAAATGAGTCTGGACAGAGTGCTCCCAGACTCACAGTTTGATAGTGGCCCTTCAAGCACAAGACTTTCTGTAGCTTCATTTATCTCCAGTGGAAAACGACCAGATGAAACTAAAGAAAAAATTCCAATGGTGACTTTTATGATGGTTTTTAATATTTTACACACACACACATATGCACTCAAAGAGATTAGGATATTTAATATATCAAGTCATTACATTCAAGGTTTGAAATCTTTTTTTATCCTTAACCAAGAAAAGGATGGGGAAAAAAGAAACATAAGCAACAGAGACAGGTAACCTAGCTCTCTAGTCATGCCAAACTCAGGATGAGCTGAAGTTATCCCGTGGCTCATATGACCTCAGGGTTTCCTTCCCCTCCCAGTCCCAATTCAGTCAAAGTTGCTGGCAAGTTGGAATTCCTTGAGAAGGAGAAATATTCCAGGTAAATGTTTTCCTCCTGATGTTTGAGTTAGAGAGCTCATTTCTCTAATTCACTAATGGAAAGATTTAGCCCCAACTCCCATGGGCCCTCAAGTTACCATTTTGGTGTGCCAATGGATCTGCCAGAGAGCACAATTCAAAAACTTAACCTCCCCAAAATGCCTCCTTTTGCCTGTGAAGGCTACCTAATCCATGTTTTTTGGAACTTTTATCCTGGCCTTGATTTGGTGGACTAAATTAAGCAATGTTAAGATTCTACATACTATAACACATGAAATTCTTCTTACTGGGCCTTTAGTTGAAAGCCCTCAAATTGGTTTTTCTTTCCTTGTTAATGGTAGAATGGGAACTTTTAAAGTATATACATGAAATTCCCCATTAATCATATGCTTCTAATTTGGCAAAGGCAGTACCTTTGTTCATTGTCATAATTTTGCCCAACTAATCTGCAGGAATTTTAGGTCTGGTGATTATTACATGGGATAAGATTTCACCCAGAGTGTTCTCATGGGATGTTTCTTAGAACAGAACCTAGAACGCATGCCTTTCAACCTCGTGGGATTCGTATTCCTGCTTCTTTTCTGCAGGTTTTACCCCCTGGCTCTCACAGGAACTCATGGATGTCATTGGGTCTTTTATTTTCACACAACTTCCTGCTGGGCTTTTGCATCTGTGGCTGAGAACGGCCAGGTGCAGAATCTCAGAAGTTGGTGACCCTGCACTTGTAAGTGAAAAAATTACAAATATTTCCTCTCGGGGATACCCATAGGCTGTTGCCTTTATACCTTATTTATTTATTGAACTCTTCTTTCTGTCATTAAACTTAGAATATTAGCAAACTCAGATAGATAGATTAAATGACAGATAGATAGAGATGATGAAAGAAGAAAGAAAGGAAGAAAGAAGAAAGAAAGAAAGAAAGAAAGAAAGAAAGAAAGAAAGAAAGAAAGAAAGAAAGAAAGAAAGAGAGAAAGGAGACAACAAGACAGAAACAGAGAATGTTTCTAAGATAAATTTATCCAAATAGGACGATTTTTGGAAATCTGCTGTACTGGTTTTGGAGGTGCATTTTCTACCCAAAGCCATTGCTTCAGGTTATCAGGTGCCTCACTATTCCCCAAATTCTCAGTGTAATTCCATCCTCTCTGCTTTTGTAGAAGCTATTTATAGCTTTCCTTGTGGTGTCCTCCATCATACACTCACTCATCCTCCTAAATCCTAATAAAGAGATCTACA
Organism: Callorhinus ursinus; assembly: GCF_003265705.2. Lineage (NCBI taxonomy): Eukaryota > Metazoa > Chordata > Mammalia > Carnivora > Otariidae > Callorhinus > Callorhinus ursinus. The sequence continues at coordinate 57,625,522 of NW_027397070.1, forward strand.
ATCCTAGTTCCTCTAATTCCTCGGACCAACATTTATCTTTCCACACTTCTGACTGCCTTTTGCATATACTGGCAGTACTATGCACTTTGTACTTTAAACATACTATATTTTCTCTTAATTTTACTCTATTTGTTAGTCTCTTCTTAAACATTGTAACAGTACCTTTTCAAGGTGCTCTTCACCTCATCCAGGACCTAGTCTCATACAAGGTGTTCAAATTATGAGGGGATGGAAAATTGAAAATCTTAATCTAATGGACTCAAGTTATGTCCACATGATTGTGTGAAGTGGTGCATCAAAGACCTGCACATGGTAATTCTTTTCTCTCTCTTTTTTAGAAAAAAGAAATCTATTATTTATTTGAAAGAGAGAGAGAGATGAACAGGAGGGGCAGAGAATGAATTAGATTCATAATTATGAAAACTTAGGAATATGTCACATGAAATAATTGTAGTATGTGTCATGTTTGAGAAAAATGTTGAAACAATGGTTTCTGGACTTGTAAATATAACAAATGCCCATTTATTCTTTTTTGTATTCATCTGATTGTAATTGTTATCTATGACTTGGAATGGTCTTCCACAAATTTAGAATGAAGCTTTGGAGACCTGTAGAAATATCCACGACATGGCATCTGCTCTCTCATCTGAAGTAAAATGGAATAACTGGTATCTCCCAGTATGCAATGGAATCACAAATCAAAGGAGGCACCAATCTCACGCTCATGCTTCATTGGTCAGCCGTACTAGCTGAACAAAGCAGACATTCCAAATTAAACATCATAGACATTTATTTGTGACTTACTGCAAAAATTTCTCTTGGGAAGTTTTTTTTAGCAATTCCTTTTGACATAGGAATTTCCAACATGAACAAGGAAATTTTAAACAACAGAATTCATTTTCTTTCCCCTAATGTAAAAATTTTGGGAGCTGTTCCTCTAGTATATTTCCTTTCACCTTCCGTGCTTGACTCCTGTAGTTTCTCCATCATGATAAAAATATGTGTCATCTTTTGAGAGAGTTGGGGCATTCCTATAAGAAGTAAATAGTAATTATTGCCCCTTATCTTAAAAATAATTTTGGCTATTACAACAGAATTAAAAATTAAGGCCAACTTTTAAATACAGAAGTTTTACAGTTTTTTCCTAGTTATAATTACAATGATTATGCCTTGGAAAATCTTGAGAAAATCTATTCTTCAGCCATTTAGATTGTTTACAAAAGCTCCATGGTTTCAACTGTGAACATACATCTGGCTGACAAAGATTTTGTCATATTTTTAGATACCTTTACTCACAGTAGGTCAATAGGCTATTTTCAGAAACATTTTCTTCTGGTTTAATAAAAATTGCAAGAGATCTTGCCAGAAAATGCAATGACAAGCACAGATGGTTTTTTCCTTTCTTACCAAATATCATTGATGCCTAAGTATTGGTGATTGGCAAGCCTGGTGCTCTATTGCTAGACACAGTTTTGAGCTAGGCAGTAAGTTAGCCTCTGGAATGAGGTCACACAATCCCCAAATGCTGAGGTCATAAACTATGTGGAAAGGCAAGGTAATACTTGAAAACAGTGCTCTTTCAAGAAAGTTAGATTTTGTCCAGCAAGCAGAATGAAGGATTGAAGAAATCATCTCAGGGACCAACCTCAAATGATGAACCCTTTTCTTTTCCTTTTATTTGGTTCTAAATGCCAGAAGTTGTAGAAACAAAAATAAATGTAATGATTTAAAATTTGAAATGTTTGGTTGATTTATATCAAAAGGGGTTGTTCATTTTTGACACTATCTGAAATGTTCTTAATTAAAAAACAAAAGAGAAGAATTTTTAAATTTGCAAGATAGATTACATTGCAAACTCTATAATACCAGAAAACTGGTTGGATTCCAAAATACGCTGAGAAGTCACAGATTGGAGATATGATTTAAAACAATCGATATAAACTGTGACACTATAAATAATGCTCTATCCAAAAATATCCCCCAAATACACATAAATTTAATCTCATGCAAAAGAATCCTAATCTTAAATTTTATTTAGTAAAACACAAAGTTTATTGCAGATTTTTTTTGGAAGGATCAGGATGAGGCATATTGGAACAGAAGGATGGGGAGTGATGACCTATTTTATAGGCAAAAGACAAAAATAATGTGTATTCACAACTAGTGCACCTTCTTACCTCCTAAATAAAGAATAAACAAGAGGAGCATTTTCATGTAACAATGTTACATTTTTAAAATCCCTACCATAATCAAATTATAATTCACATGACTTTTAAAAATAGCCTTCTAACTGATATTCCTGTTTCAACTCTTCTTTTCCTCCACCTATGCTCTTTAGTGTGGCCAGTCATCTGTCAAAAAAACAAAGCTTGCCATGTTTGTGTATTTCAAAACCTTCAACGGATGACTAATTCTCAAAGAACAAAGTTCAAAAATTTGGGACATAAAAAAAGAGGCCCGTGGTATGGTCTTTGCTTACCTTTCTAACTATCCTTTACAACAAATTACATTTATAAAATTTCAGCCATATCTTTCAAGATAACGCCTACACTGTTTATTCTCAAATGCAAGTTCTTCCATTGTAAGTGAACTCCCATATTTTTGTAAGGTATTTCTCATACCCCTCCATTCTTTGGTCTTTATACTCCAGCCATAGCAAACACTAGCTGTTTTTCCACTCACCATGCTATTTCATACCTCTAGGCCTTTGTTCATTTTCTCCCTGTGTGTGTTCAACCTATCCGGTTCTCCATCTGGCCACCTCAGAATCATGCTGTCCTCCAGGAACTTCTCTTATTTTCCTCTACCGTTTGATTTATTTTTCTCTTCCTGCACTCCCACAACACCCAGTCCCAAGTGATGACAGAAAGTTTGCTTCGTTATATCAAACACATCCTTTTGAGTCTATTTCCCTTACTAGAATAAAAGCTGTATGAAGGCAGGGACTGATTCATCTACATTTGTATTCCTAGTTTCTAACAAAATGCCTGCCATATTATAAGGTCTCCATAATATATTTTTGGAATGAATTCTGTCTTTAACAAGGAGGAAAATCATTCAGGACCATGAATTGGGCAAACAATATTTTTAGAAAAAAGTAATCTGGCAGAGCTTCATAATGGTTTATAATGCTTGCAATTTTTATTTCTATACAAAGGTATAAATTCTAGCCACAATTTCTGCAAATTGCTAAAACGTTAAAATTATCTAAGCATTTGGAATTCTATTACCTTGTCAAACAAATAGCATTATAAATCATCTGAAAACTTGGTTTTGCATTTCAAATATTATAAAAATGTTGTGTAAGGCTGGTGTCCTACAACAAGTTCAACACTGAAGTTAGAGGTGTAGGGAAGGCAAATGTGATTCTTGAACCAAATCTGCTAGCAGAAATTTAAAGAAAGGGAGTTGATCAGTACTCAGATTAAGAGGAAAAGATCAATGTCTCTTAGAGAGAAACATAGATGGGTAGATTTCTCTGACCTCACCCTCTAGCTCCAAGAACAACTCAAATGAAAAAAAAAGGAAAGGAGAGTGGGGCAATGCTCTGCTGGGAAAGAGTGGATGAGCCATCCTGATGGTCTAAAGATGGGCTCCTGGGTATAAACAACACCATGGTAAAGAGAACACATTAACATAGAGCATGAGTGTAATGGAGTGTTCTACCCCCGCAAGTAGACGGTGCTCTGATAGTTCATTCATTCAACAAATATCTTTGTATTCAAAACATTTTGGGTCACTGTGTGCCAGGCATTGTGCCAAGCTTTGGGCATATGGGTGTGAAGACGGAGAGATCACTTTCTCTTATAGAACTCACTGTGGATGTAGAGAATCTGGAGCATGTAGTGATCATAACTGACCTTCAGTGGAAATCGTATTATTTTCCTCTTCACTGTATTGACCAAGTGATATTGACTTGTGAAATCCTTATAACACGAAATGTACATTAATTTTCCCATGAATATGTGACGTCTCTTTGGGCCCCTAAGCATGGAAAATAATCTAGAAAAAGAGAGCTGAGATAAAGCTATGAGTAAATCCTTTATTGAGAGGCGCAAACCCAAGGTGGCCAGAGTTGGGGGAAAGGGGAGTAAGATGAGATCAGGAAAGAGGAACAGCAGGTACAGGTGGTACATTATCGAACTGGCCCCAGCCTTCCAATAGAAAACAAATATGACTGGTTATTTGGTTCTGTAAGATGGCTCCAGAGAGGTGCCTCAGAATTTCCTCTGTGTATCTGGTGACTTTTCTTTCTTTTCTCTTTCTTCCCTCCCTTCCTTCCTTCCTTCCTCCTCTCTCTCTCTTTCTCTCTCTTCCTCCCTCTCCCTCTCTCTTTCTTTCTTGTCAGCTGTCTCTCAGTGGTCAAAGTCTTCCCAACTGAGTGTTAGCTGTCAGAGTTACCAGGGGTGTGACCCACTCCCTCTTGGCAGGCACTGGGGAAGCAGAGTTACTGCAGTTCCTGCTAGTTCAATCTTCAGCCTCAGAGGAGGTTTCTGCCATTGCTGATCTCTGAAGATGTCAGGAGGGGCTGGGGATTCACCACCACAGGAGTAGACATGGGGTGGTATGTAAACTGAGCCCAACACATGTGGGATATGTCTCACTGTTAGAAAAGATAGTACTTTGTGGTCCATGGACAAGGCATTAGGTAACATGGAACATAGTACATTTTCCCTTCATAATTCTTCCCACTATATTAGGAAGAAAGTCTCAGCTGGTGTTATTCTAAAACACTTCTCCAACGCTTACTTTTTTCTTTTAAACAAGCAAGAACAATTTTATTCAAGATTATTGCAATAGAGGAAAGAGATTGAACTCACATTGGAATATAGCTGAGACAGCTGGGGATTTGTAGCCAATGGCTGGGTGAAGGAGAGGGTGGAAAATCTCTAAGAGGAACTCTGGTTAATATGGGGAAAGAGAAACCTGACTGGCTGTCACGATCAGAGGGATCATCTCTAAACTGGCTTAGCAGGATTTTCAGTAAAACTGAGCTCAGCATTCAACTCCTTTTGTAAACAAAAAGAGAGCAGGTGAATACAATCTAGCTAAAATTTAATTACATTGCTTTAATTTCATAATATTTCTAGTATATTTTGTATGTTAATATATGTGTTTCACCATTACAGCTCTGTTGCACTTATGGTAAGTAGGAAGGGTATATATTTAGTATCATGAAGAAAGATTTCCTTTCAAAATGAATTTATTTGAATAAAAAATCCCACCACTTTAAAGAAAAAAAATGACAAAACCATCATATTGTTGGTGATAGATAGATAAGAAAAAAAAAATCCAAAAGAAAGAATACAAATGAAAAAAGGTTAGAAAATTCTACCTTCGTATGTTTGGACCTGATGTATGCCTAAGTATACATAAGAGAACTTTGTTATAATGACTTTTCTAATTAATTTTCTTGTTCTTAAGTTAAATCTGTATTTAAAAATATCAGGACTCACAGGCTTACAAATGGATTTAACTTTATAAAACAACTAGCATGCTTCCAAGCTCATAGTTGGTATTCTATAAATACTTCTGTCATTTCACTTTTACTAGCAATAGAAGTGTCCTTAATTTAGGAAATAAAGAAGAAAAGAATGAGCAAACAATCTGGTGCTGGAACAACATTTTTCTTCCAGGAGCCCTGAGAAATGTGCCACTTTAGATTTGCAGGTTTTCAGAACCAAAAACAAGTTGAGAGATAATCAAACCAATTCCCTCTTTGCACAAAGGAAACACCAAGACACTAAGGAGCTTCCCAAATCTATGCAGCTAGTGGTTTAAAAAAGGGCTGAATTAAAACCTTATCTCCTGAGGTCTGGTTGGAGTTTTTTTGAACATACGCAGTGGTATGGTATCGTAAGATAATTCTTAATTAGGCTTCTAAACCCAGATGTCCCAGGAAGCAGACACATTTAAGCCACTTCACTTCCCTATGCAAGCAGGTCTCAACTAAGCTAATCCTTCCAAAGCATTTAATGGCATTTTTCATTCCCCTCTTCTCCAAATACTTCATTCCTCATGTCCTAGGACACCATTGTTTTCTGGTTTCCCTCTCACTCCTCTGGTCCCCAATTATTTGTCTACGTTATTACTCCCTCTTTTTCCTCCTGAACCTTAGGTTTGTTTTTGGATGTTTTTCTGAACTTACTCTAAATATTTGAGGAGAACTTCAATTATATGCAATGGGAATAATATCCTATAAAATACTTGGTGATCTGCAGCACTTGGGTGGCTCAGTTGGTCGACCTTCCGCTCAGGTCATGGTCCCAGGGTCCTAGGATCAAGCCCTGAGTCAGGCTCCCTGCTCCTCAGGGAGTCTGCTTCTCCCTCTCCCACTCCCCCCTGCTTGTGCTCTCTCTCTCTGTGTCAAATAAATATATAAAATCTTAAAAATAAATAAAATAAAATAAAAATATTTGGTGATCTATTTTGTCTCTTGTGATGTATCCATTTTATCTATCTATCATCTATTATATATCTCACATCTACCTATTATCTATCATTTTCTTTTGCCTTTGTTTTATTTCATGCAGGCACTAGTGCCACTGTTATGAAACCATGAGTTTAGTAATAAGTTAGTAACATGAGGAAGGGGAGGACTGTATCTCCCAGAACAAAGCCAGCCGATGAAGAAGGGAGAAAGCTGCAAAGCAACGGTTCTCGCCGTTCAGGCAGGGAAAGTAGAAACCTTGCTGGTGGAGGTGGGGGCCAGCATCTTGAGGAAAGATAATTTCAAGATGTTGTAAGGGGTTTTCTGGGCTACAGTCCCTCATCTCTTTGGGCCTTGCTCTCAACTGGATGTGCTTGGAAGATGGTGAGTGTGATGGTGGGTGAGGAAGTGGGGGAGATCTTCAGGAAGATTAAAAACCTTAGGTAAGTTGAAAGGGAATCCAAATGAGGGGTGTTTCCCTGTTATATCTGTGGGAAGTTTGCAACATAGTTTTGTAAGAAATTGAATTGGTTGAAGAAGACAAACACATGGGTGGCCCTTAGGGAAGCCTCCCAGAGTCTTGGATACTCCTCAGTGGTTCAGAGAAAGCAGCTAAGATTACCCAGGCCTCCACAGAGATCCTAAGAGGACCAAGAGCCTGAATAGATGTGGAGTCATGACTATGGTATCTAGGAACATCCCAAAGTAAAAAAAATAAGGTGGGAGCCAAAGATTTCACTGGTGGCCAATGGGATACTCCAAAGGATAATATTTTACCAATAACACCTGAGTGGGCAAAGTACAGAACAAATAGAAATCAAGCCTGAACAAGTCCATGATACTAGAGACCAGAGAAGCCCCAAGGAATGCATGTAAAGTAAGGGTTCCTCCTCACTGTCCATGGAATGAGGAATAGACACTTCTTTCTGCACACAAATATAAGTCTAAAGAAACCTTAATAGAAAATGTGATTTTTTTTAAGATTTTATTTATTTATATGTCAGAGAGAGAGAATAGGAGCAGTGGGAGTGGCAGGCAGAGGGAGAAGCAGGCTCCCCACTGAGCAAGGACCCCAATGCGGGACTCGATCCCAGGACCCTGGGATCATGATCTGAGCCAAAAGCAGATGGTTAACCAACAGAACCACCCAGGCATCCCAAAAATGTGATCTTTAAACTGGTTTTATATTCAACGAAATCATTCTATTAGCTCAAAAGTAACTTAAACCCAAAATGTTACTATTGCCCTTAACTGATGACTCCTTCCCTCCTCTTCTCCCATGATCTTTGACAACATTTTCCAGTTGGTGGGAGTCTGGACTGTAGAAGCAAATAATACAGACAATGCTGAAAATTACTTTTTTGGAGTACTGTGTACATTTAGATAACACTATTCACCTAATATTCATTATCTAAAGACAAATTTTAAAACTGGAAATGTAGAATGATGGCAATTCAGGGGAGCAAACCATGCAGAGAGTATGTTCCACAAGGCTTGTGCTAGACCCTGGTGGGTTTTCTTTGCATGGATGTTCCACAAACACCTCATACTCAAAATGTCCAATGTTAAACCTATTTCCATCCCTTCTTTATTTTCTCATGATAATGACGTCCAAAATCAGGACAGAATCCTCAGAACAATGTTTCTTGTTGATGTTAGATCAAAAAATGGTGAATAAATAAACACTGCCCCAACAATTACCAAGGTACCAGTATTGGAGTTCAAATGGCCCAGCTCTAAAGCATGGTGACATTGGGGAAGCTTCAGTGAGACTTAGCTTCTTCATATATGTAAAGTGAAGCAAATAAGAACAACCATTACAGAGATACTATGAAAAAAAGAAATAAGATAGTATAGTTAGAGGTTTCCTATCATTTCATTTTTTTAAATCTTTTTTAGAGAAACCTTGTAACGATTCAAGATAACGCTCTTCCAACTGATTTGTCCAATTTATCTTTTATTTAAATGAATTCAATTTAAGCGGATAAAAGGAGAATTTGAGGTAGCAAGTATAGGGATGATTCAGTTCATCAATTTATGTCATTAGCAAAATATTGCTGAGACTTTGTAATGTGCCATCACATAGACTTTTAAAATAAATATGCTAGAGACATTGTTATTTAAATAGGCAAAAATCTGATATACCCTCATACAGTATATCCAAACAAATTCCAAATGGCTCAGAGATTTAAATTGAGAAAGAAGAAAAAAGAAAAGCCATGCAAACACTAAAACAAAATGTGAGTGAATTCCTTTATACCCTGGGAAGAGGGAAGGTTTCCTAACTATGACTCCAGTTCCAGAAGAAATAAAAGAAAAAAATTAGGTCCTTTTTTACTACATTTTTTAAATTTCATGATGAAAGATAAGTGACAAAATAAGTAAAAATTATTTGCAACTTACATCAAAGGAATGATACCTTAATATATGAAAATTCCTAAAAATTAAGAAGAAAAAGACAGTAAGCCAGTAGAAAAATGGGCCAAAGTTATAATGATAGGAAAAAAAAAACAAAAACAAAACCTTATTTTGGAAAAAGTAGCAAATTTAAAAGTAACAAACATTTATTTTGCCTATCCTATTTGAAAAGAACCCACAGTGTACACCATAGTTAATGAGAGGAAGTGTCTCTCTTTAGAAATGTTCCAATTAATAAATAAAGACAAAATGAAAGAATGAGAATATTACTATTTTATACCCCCTAGTAGACTAATGAATCTAGGCACTGAGCATCAGGGAATCTTAACAAAACAAAAGAACAAACAACCAGACAAGGGATGTCTCCGAATAGAAGTACACAATGCTACCAATGAAACATTCTTGCTCAAACAAAAACAAAATAAACAAACAAACCAAACCCCTCTGCCAAACTCTGCCAAGATGTTTGCCAGTCTTAGCTGCAATTGTTGCTAGTGTGCGAGGACCTGGAATGGCTTGAACAGAGACCATATCTCCCTGGCCAGCATCTCTCAGATCCCCACCATCCTGGATATTCAAACTGGGATCCTGTTCTCCAGGCATCACCAGATCCTTCCCTCCTCCAAGCTGCTCTATGATGTGGGAATCCAAAATGCCCAGAAGTTTTGCAGATAGAAGCCCTTCTTTCTGAAAGTTCCTCTGGATATAATACTTAGGATGTACTCATTTAAATGTATCTTCAGCAGGTTTTAAGAGGGATTTTGAGAAGTCCTTTCTGTATCTTTCCTTTGGAGTGTTGGCTATTTGACTTCAAAGCCATCTGAGACCACCTATATCTATTTTATTTATTCATCCTTTTTGACAGAGTCAAGATTTTTGTTAGATCCGTTGGAGGTTTTGGTGGTGCAGCTGAGCCCCTTCCTCTAGCTTCATTTCATGTTAATAAGTCAAGCAAAACCATAATGTTCTCTTTTCTGCTCAATAATTCAGGTTCATATCATTTCACCTACATTTCTATACCCTTTTAATCATCCTCAATCTCCCTAAGTCTATCGATCTATTCTATTTGTTGCCTTTTAAAAGTTTTTCAAAACCATTTCTCTTCTAACCTTATATAAATCAACCTGAAAAGGGGCATGTAGGAAAAACAAAATGGAGAAACGTTTATGATTCTTAGGTTCTAACGTGAGCTTGCATTTCCACTTCTCTAACTTTCCAAAAGGTATGTTTATAAGAAAATGTTCACATTCTATTTGCTCCATTTCTTAATACTTTTATACCCATAAATCATCGTTTCACAGATGATCTTAGCTGGACCACTAAACTGTTGGGCTCCATGAAAGCATGATAATTTATTTTCTTTATTGGAATTATTATCATCAGTACTCATAATAATAATAGTCCTCACTCACTGAGTGTGTTAAAGTGCCAGGCACTCTCTTGGAGCTCTATAAGCAGTAGCTCAATCAAGTTTCATCACTACTCCAAGTGCAACTATGTGGCCCATGCTGTATAGGTGAAGAAGTGGGACTTGGAACGTTTATGCGGCATAATTCTTTTCCAGCTAGTGAATGAAAAACTCAAAATCAAACCCAGGTCCCTCTGAATTCAAAGCCTGTGTTTTAAGGACTGTACTTTTCATTGCTTCTCATGGTTACTCTTAAAAATTGTTTTGTTTTGGTTTGGTTTTTTGTTTGTTTGTTTTTATCCTTTCAGATCGTCAGCTCAATTAGAGTGTTAAGCATGATTAAAGAAAGTTGTGTGAAGAACATTTGAAAATATTGCCACACAGGGGAGAAGACAAAGATTCTAAGGAGGCCATGGCATGCATTGCCAAGCACTACAAAAGTTATCAATTACGCATCCTGTTTGTATTACTTCAGAGAAGAGGTTTGGGGCAGATCAGTCCCTGTGGGATTAAATAAAACTCTTCTGGCTAATCCTCAAGTTTCTCTATGTAATGTGACTAACCGTATCAAAAACTTGATAATATAATTTATCGGGACTTACTATGTGCTCGGTGTTCCAAGTGCTTTGCACTCTTTCCCCCTTTTGATCCTCCTCACTGTGATCCACACTTTACAGATAAGAGACAAGGAAAGGTTAACCAAATCATCTCAGGTGACATGACTAGTAAGAAATTTGATCCCATAATCTTTTTAACTGTAGGAACTATGCACTTTACCAATGTACACTATATGTTAACTAACTAGAATTTAATAAACACTTGAAGAAAAAAAAGAAACTCTGCACTTTAAGAGAAACCATGGCTATTTCCAGAAGAAAAAAAAAAAAAAAAATCTGGGACGTCAAATGCAGAGGCAATGGATAAGAGTGAGAAGAAGGGAGCTATGGCTTTCAGGCTGTTTTTGAAGTAAATGTACACTACTAGGCTACAAAGACAGAGAAGTTAGAAGCCAGGGTTCATATTAGTTAGATATTCCTTTCCACTTATAGCAACAGAGACCTTTTTTGCAATACTTTATACAGGTAAGATTTTAGTCTCTTATGTCAGAGCATTCTGAGAGCAGAAGTCCAAGGCTGTTTTGGTGGCTCCACATAGCCCCTCAAGGGCTTAGGCTTCTTATAGTTTTCCACTTCTACACCCATGCTTTCTGTTATCCAGATTACCTCATAGTCCACAATAGCTGCAGAGACACCAGCCATTACATCTGCAATCCAGTCAACAGGAAAAAGGAAAGTAGAAACCATAAAAGAGTATCCTAGGTCTGGTGGCCTTCCAAGAAGGACAAAGAGGCTTCCACTTAAATCTCACTGACCAGGGCTTAGTCACATGGACAAAACTGTTGAGAGAGAATCTGAGAAATGTATTCTTCTAGCTGGGCTCATAGTCCCTTTAAAGAAAACTGAAGTTACCTGCAAAGGCAAAAAAAAAAAAAAAGAAAAAGAAAAAAGAAAGAAAGAAAGAAAAAGAAGTAAAAGGAGGAAAATGAATATTATGATCATTTAGCAATCTCTGTCATAAGCCAGGCCTGAAAATAAACACTTTACAGCCAGCAGAGCAAAGTCCAGACAATGTGAGTCTCACTGAAGCCAGTGAGGAGGAAGCAGGACAGTCCAGATTAGCAAGCCTGTCTTGGGCACAGGGCTAATTCCTAACCACATATCTTTCAAATTTGGTTGTTTTCAAGCTTCTGGTATATAGTTTACATTTGATCTTTGGATTTAATTATCTTCCTTTTCCTACCACTAACAACAAATAACTCAATAAGAGATAGACAAATGTCCCAAATAACCCAACATTGGCCCATGATTGAAGCTGTATTCACTTTGTTAAAAAAGAAATCTGCCATCAGGGGCACCTGGGTGGCTCAGTCGGTTATGGGTCCTACTCTTAATTTCAGCTCAGGTCATGATCTCAGGGTCATGAAATTGGGCTCCATGCTTGGGCTTGGAGCCAGCTCAAAATTCTCTCTCTCCCTCTCCTTCTGCCCCTTCCCACCTTGCTCACACACTCTGTCTCTCTTAAAAAAACAGAAAAAAACAAAAACAAAACAAAAAAACCACCTCTGCCTCCAAAGTTCAATATCTCAGGGCATTCCATGTCTTCAGAAAAACTTTTTTTTCCTATTTTGAACTTTTTTCTTGGCTAGTTTTCCTGCTTTCTTTCCACATGGTGAACTGGTTGGGCACGGTGCGATAATGTACCTACATTGACTCTGATGAGTATTTTGATCAGGTTCTAGATTAATTAATCCTAGTGTATATAGTTACCTAAGCCAACAGATTCATATTACCTAGAGATAGTGTTCTAAGGCCCAAATAGGGGCAACATTAAATATGCAGTATCCCTAACAGAACACTTGGGTAGGAAGACTCAAAACACCCTAATTGGTTTGAAGGCTCTTATTCTTATGAGTCTTACTCATTATTTCAACATTATACATAAAAATTATGACTTGCATTTTCATTACTGCTTCTGGCCCCGAAGTTTTCATCTTTCTTAGAGTAGCTAACACTTTAGGGGAATTACTTTATATTTGTTGACAAGTATCAAGAAGAAAGAGTCCAAGAAAAAGCCAGAAGAGTGGGAAAATGAGAGATACATTGGAAATGGAGAAAGTCAAGGAGAATCCTTCTGAAGAATGCAGAAAATAGTCTTATTCTGTAACTGAAGTTTAATCTTTAACTCTGGGAAAAATTAGGTCATCAACAACATTTGGGCTCCAAAAATAAGCAAGAGAAAAGCAGCTCCACTATGAATGTCTTATCCTTACTTCTAACTGCCTTACCCAACACTGACCTCTGTTCTATGTCTGGCCTTGTAGAAATAAGGGTCATTTTGTTGGGTACAAGCTGTAGAGTTCACGTTTTGCCTACAGTCTTATCTTAGGAGTTCATTTTGCTTTCCAAAGCAACCTAAATCCTCTTCCTCAGCCATGTCGACCTTCCTCAGACACAGAGAGACCTGCTTTTTGGTACCTGGGAGAGCAAGCCAGACGATGAATACTGCAACTACCTCAAGAAAACAACACACTAAGGCCAAAACACAGCATTGGATGTTTCAGAAAAAAGCAAACTACTTGATATGCAAACACAAGCACTTCTCGGATCCAGAAGTGGGAAGTGATGTCTCCTGCCTCAAAGTCACTCTTCAGAAGGAAAACAGTTGGAAGAAAAGAGAAGCCAACATTTGGCAGGTGTGACCAGCAGAGATGTGAGTGTTGCCAACCCAAAAGTCCAAAATAGAGTGTCCTTGCTTCTTTTCATCTCTTAAAATATTTTTACATGTAAATCACCCATAACTATGTCAGAGCCCAAGACTGTTGAAATTATATTTAATTATATTTAGGTACAATCATAATGAACAGTATTTAGAAAGATGTGTCAGCATGAAATACGTTTTATTCACAACCACATGTCTTGTCAAAGGACGGAGCTCTTAGGAACAATCAAACTAAGTAGAAAAATAAGTTTTTGACTAGAGAATAAGTTTTTGACTAGGAAATAAATTTTATTACAAGCAAAATACAATGTGAGAAAGCTATAGTTTAGAAGACAATGCAAAAACTTTACTGTCAAACAAGATATCCTTTGCATTTATCTTTACTAACTAATAGAAAGGAAGCAGAGGGAAGCAGATCCCAATAATAAACATAGTAATATATTAGCATCAAGATTCACATTTAATATATATATGAAATACATATGTGGCATTTACTACCAGAGTAGGGGCTAGAAATTCAAAATAAATAAGAGGTTCAGTCTCTATTTCATTAAAATATGTTTTATTATTATGTAGGTATGGAAAGGCCAACAGATCAGGAGACAACTGCCCTTGAAAAGATGGTTTGTTACACACAGATTCCCAAGAGAAAGGGCATACTGTGCCATGCAGGGCTGCCGGGGAGACACTGTGGTCAACTGGAAGCAGAGGAGGTGGAAAGAAAATGTGCCCAAGAGCCTTTATTGTGGCTTTTGAGGGAAGGAACTGGAATAGGTGAGGCAAGGTAAGTAGATTTAAGATTGGTTAACCTCACACCCGTCAGAATGGCTAAAATTAACACGTCAGGGAACGACAGATGTTGGCGGGGATGCGGTGAAAGGGGAACCCTCCTACACTGTTGGTGGGAATGCAAGCTGGTGCAGCCACTCTGGAAAACAGTATGCAGGTTCCTCAAACAGTTGAAAATAGAGCTACCGTTCGATCCAGCAATTGCACTACTGGGTATTTACCCCAAAGATACAAATGTAGGGACCCGAAGGGGTATGTGCACCCTGATGTTTATAGCAGCAATGTCCACAATAGCCAAACTGTGGAAAGAGCCAAGATGTCCATCAACAGATGAATGGATAAAGAAGAGGCGGTATATATACACAATGGAATATTATGCAGCCATCAAAGGGAATGAGATCTTGCCATTTGCGATGACGTGGATGGAACTGGAGGGTGTTATGCTGAGTGAAATAAGTCAATCAGAGAAAGACATGTATCATATGATCTCGCTGATATGAGGAATTCTTAATCTCAGGAAACAAACTGAGGGTTGCTGGAGTGGTGGGGGGTGGGAGGGATGGGGTGGCTGGGTGATAGACATTGGGGAGGGTATGTGCTATGGTGAGCGCTGTGAATTGTACAAGACTGATGAATCACAGATCTGTACTTCTGAAACAAATAATGCAACATATGTTAAGAAAAAAAAGAAGAAGAAGATAGCAGGAGGGGAAGAATGAAGAGGAGTAAGTCGGAGGGGGAGACCAACCATGAGAGATGATGGGCTCTGAAAAACAAACTGAGGGTTCTAGAGGGGAGGGGG